>NC_084595.1:12385264-12688264 GCF_033807715.1 Cololabis saira | reverse complement strand
AACGCACCTAATGGAATACTGTAATCCAAGTCTGTATAAACCCACGTAGTATTTTAAAATGACCAAAATATATTTCTAAGTTATTTAGCAGGATAAAAACTTAATAACTTATTATTATATCATTATTCAACATTTAATCATACTACTACTCCGACAGGTTATTAAAGGAAAAATGTTAAAAATGTTTGCGCTCATATTAAAAGAGACATTTTTCTGAAATTATTTTATGTCCTTGCAATTATTTTCTGTGAGTATTTTATACATTGGTGACACAAAATGAAGGTGAGAAAGACAAAGTCATATGTATACAGGGTAAACCAAAGAGAAATGTATCACAAAAACATAATTAATGTTCATTTTTTCAATTAAAGATTTGTAACAAATCACTTTACTCTTTTGGTGCTAGTATGTACGGGTCGGGGGGCCCGGCTGGTCTTAGACACAAGTAGGGGGGCTCCAAGGACAAAAGGTTGGGAACCCCTGGTCTAAGACATCATCTTTGGCTGTGATCACAGTACAATGTTTCATGTGAAAATTGGCATTGTGTCAATTCCTTTGTTATTCCTCTGACAGAACTCATGACTCAATGTCCTTCATCCTTAGCAACAGAGTGGGCGGGGCCACTACAAAATAATGGAGGAAAGTTTAACTTTGTACGTGTACAGAAAAGTGCTTAAAAACCTCATTTTTTCTTTTACTGGCCAGGCAGGTCGCTGGTGTCTTGTTATAAAACTGTATAAGTTGATTACAGATGTCACACATATACTATTAGGAGACAGTATATGTGTTTCTATGTGTACTTTTTGTACACATAGAAAGTTACGATTACCCCGGTTTTGCGGTAGTGACCCTGTCCACACTATTACTTGAGTTCTTTTCAGAGGCTTAAAAGGGTCCTTTATTCTTATGTTAAGTCTATTCCATCCAGGACTATTATTAATTGTCATTTTACTGCAAACACACATGGTGTTCTGACTTAAAACGTCTTCACTTTGATTAGCTCCATAAAAAAGTTTACAGTCTAATTAAATCCTTAGGCTTTCTCCAACACCTCACCGTTCCATTAAGCATTAGACATATGACAGTTTTTATGAGTATTCTCTAAAAGACACATCTGTGAAATCAAAAGAGCCAATAAAACCATTCTGAAAAAAAATCATTCTATCACGATTGCTGAAGCTTTTTCCTGATTAGTCCACTGAATAAACTGCTAAGTGATCAAGTATGTGGACGAGAGAACACACAAGGCTGTTTATTTCACTTCTGTTTGCTTTTCAAGCTGTTTATTTACTTTGAGAATGTTGCTGTCTCTGAAAGTAACCTTTGACACGTGACTTCCTCGGCTGTGCTGTGCTCCGGTCCGGCTCGGCCCGGCTCCCGGGAGGGTGGGCGTCAGTGGGCGGGGTGGCCCCGGGCCCCCGGCAGCAGCTCCGCCTGCATCTGCAGGAGGGGCAGTGAAAGTTCACAACGCAGTGGAAGAGGGAGCAGCTGACTTCAGACTCCGGGCTGGTGTGTGCACGCGCGTGTTCCTGCAGCTTCATCTCCACAGAGCAGTAAGTTCAACTCAACCCTGAAAAAGACATCTTTCAGCCAAGACAACGAGCTGATTTATGGATATTGAGACTTTGTGACTTTATACGGACCGTTTGTAATGACATTCTTCAGGCCTGAGATGCTTTTAAAAGATTTTCATCACAAAGTGCTTATCTTTCGTTGCAAAACTTTTTCTTCCTAAATTTGGTCATAGAGCCAGTTTGGTCTAATCAGATCCAAATCTGTACCCCGTTGTTATCATTTAATTCAGTCTGTGTTGGTTAACTTTATGCAACATGTGAAAGTTAGTCAACACTTTTGGCTTGGAGCTTTCTGAGTTGTGAATGTCAGCTGCGTTTGCAGAATACACTTGGGCTTTTAAGGAAACGTGAAGTCATCACCACTCCCTTTAGGAACTGTTATCGGTGTTTAATTTACTTGATTTATCCAAACAAATGTCCTTAAATTCAATCGTCCTGCGTCCAAGATAGGATTAAACTTGAATTTAAATCGTGCTGACGGTTTTTCCTTCATGTGTGCTTGCTGTGATAAAGCTGGGGCCAGCAGAGTTTCTGACATTCTTAGGAACTGACATTGTGACCTTTGCAGCGATGCATGGATGGCCGTCAGCAGCAGGTGGGACTCATGGCCGACACAAGGGGGAGGGCGAGAGATGATATAGAAGACAAGGAAGGTTTTTCCCTACAGCTAGACATACAGTTGAGCTCTTGAGGAGATACTTACAGTGAATGTTTTCTTTATATGGACATGTCCGTTTCAGTTGTTGAGGGTAAACGCCGCAGAGGCCTCGTATTTCTTGGTTACTGGTTCAATGATGTTCCTGACATGTAGTGTTAATATGCAAGAATATGCAAGAACATCGTGGATGTGCAGCGTGAGCTTATGTTGGCTGAAGCTGTTGTCCAGCCCTCATTCTGTCCCCTCTAAACTGACAGTGGTCAGTCTTCCTGAAACTCACGGTGGGAGCAGGGGTTGCCGTGGAAACCCCCCTCCCTTCCACACGTAGACCCCGCCGGTGTGATGACAGCATCGCTGTTTGGATTGCCACATTGTGAGCAGACCATCGACGCCGTGGGCTTTCATTCCTCCTGCTCATTGTATAATGTGTGTGTTGACCCGAGCTTGTGTAACTGCTGCCACGTTACAGCGAGGAAAGTAGAAACCCTGCAGTTGATGGCCCATCCCTGCGCTGCCAGATGTTTTCACACTGAGCCGCACATCTGCTGGAGAGTCAGTAGATGATATCACTAGTGTGCCTGTTTTCCAGGTTCATTCAGCCATGAGACTCGTACAGCTTATGGCTGTACGAGTCTTTATCGTGGAATTAAATGCTATTCTTTCTCTTGGAAGCAAAGTAGCCGCGGTGGTTTGGCTGTAGGGCAGTTTGTGGGACAACGTACACGTACAGTACCTGGCTGAAGCAGCAGCACTCTTCTGTTTCTTCAGTGTGAATTCATGAGAAATCTGTTAGTCAGGAATCTCAGTCATCCCTTTTCCATTTGTTTTTCATTAAGCCGTGTTTTCCACACTCTTTTGCTTGTCTCAAGTAGAATGAGAAGTTATAACTTAATGTGGTGGATTTCAGAGAGAGACCACACTGTGTGCCAGGAAGATAACTGAGTGAGCAGGCTAACACACGAGCGGCCTGACAAGCTGCGACTAAACTCTTAACACAACAAATACATTCAGAGTTTAACTGGAAAGAAATTCCTCTGCACTGATCAGGGTTAGGTGCACTATAATGTTCACTGATTCAAAGATTTAATCAAACAACAGTTGCAGGATTACGACGGAGTATTAGGGCCAAACTAAGACAAAAAAAATTTGGAAATTACGAGAATAAAGTCATAATATAATGAGAATAAAGTCGTAAAATTACAAGAATAAAGTCATAATGTTGCGAAAATAAAGTCGTAACATTACGAGAATAACGTCTAATTTACGAGAATAAAGTCGTAATATTACGAGAATAAAGTCGTAACATTACGAGAATAAAGTCATAACATTACGAGAATAAAGTCATAATTTATGAGAATAAAGTCGTAATATTACAAGAATAAAGTGTTAATTTATGAGAACTCTAACAGGAAGAGTGTGTTAAAATGTTGAATATATAGCATCTTGTGAAGTTATATTTATATTTTATAATATATTTAATATTACGACTTTATTCTCGTAATATGACGACTTTATTCTCAAAATATTACGACTTTATTCTTGTAATATTACGACTTTATTCTCAAAATATTACGACTTTATTCTCGTAATTTTACAACTTTATTCTCATATTATTATGACTTTATTTTCGTAATTTCCTTTTTTTTTTTTTTTCTTAGTTTGACCCTAATACTCCGTCGTACAGGATAGATAAACACAAGGAGAAATATTATAAAGATGGGCGTATGCATGACTGAAAAATAAGAGTCTATTGATTTCTACCGTCTTTTGTGCACCACGTGATCATGTGACCACTACCAGCTTCATCACATACTGTATCCCATAATGCAGCTGCTCATATGAC
This sequence comes from Cololabis saira, assembly GCF_033807715.1. NCBI lineage: Eukaryota > Metazoa > Chordata > Actinopteri > Beloniformes > Belonidae > Cololabis > Cololabis saira. The sequence continues at coordinate 12,684,189 of NC_084595.1, read as the reverse complement.
CATCCTAAAGACTAAAAAAGTCTAAAAGACTGATGGACACTCAAATGCCAGGAAACTTTTAAAATGTCTGACTAGCTGTGCTGCTGCTATCCACTAGACGTTAGCAATCATTCATATCAGTACTGTAATCAAACACTGGAGCAAAACGTCTAGGGATGAAAAGCGAACAACATCATATGTTTGACTCAATATGAATAACAGGTCAGAGCTGTTATGAGCAGGATTAGCTCAGTGCTCAGCGCGATTCTGAAGTTAGGAGATGTAAGATTTTTCCGACCTTCCAGTGGAAACTCTCAACTTCAAAAATCCACACTACAACGAGAATTTGTTATCATCTTGTGTGAATGCTTCGGCAGCCCACAGAGTTTTGATGTATTCTCAACATGCTAAAGAGGAAACATGCACTTCTACACCACGGTTTTACTTTGGTCAGGAAGCCTAGACGTCAGATTTTTTCAGTCATGTCTGGTTTAAATTCCTTCCCCGTAGTGCAGCATCATAGCTGCTATCGTTTGAAGCTTCCTGCCCAGTTTATCAAGCAGACTTTCATTGAGTAAACTTTAATCTTCTGGGCTGGAAATGCTCCTTGCCATTCGTTTTGTTTGATCTATGTCACCGACCCTAAATGACACTGTGTGAGACATGTGCCTAGGGTTGCCACCTTTCAGAAATAGAAATAAGGGACGCCCCCTGATTTCAGCAGCGCAGGAGCCAAAAAAAAGCCCCAAAACTTCTAAACTGAATAAAAATGTGTTTATTTTATATGAAAAAACAAAATGCTTTGATTTAAAGTTTAAAGTGCTTTAATAGCATTGAACTTGCATGACTGTACAGACAGCCAACCATATAGCAGCTGAAATAGCCTCCTATGCTACGTATGTCCATATCAGCCCAGATGTAATATAGCTTACAGGTGAAGAATATGGTGTAAAAGTTAACTTATTTCAATAATTCAACTAGAATATGGTGTAAAAGTTAATTTATTTCAATAATTCAACTAGAATATGGTGTAAAAGTTAATTTATTTCAATAATTCAACTAGAATATGGTGTAAAAGTTAATTTATTTCAATAATTCAACTAGAAAATGGTGTAAAAGTTAATTTATTTCAATAATTCAACTAGAATATGGTGTAAAAGTTAATTTATTTCAATAATTCAACTAGAATATGGTGTAAAAGTAAATTTATTTCAATAATTCAACTAGAATATGGTGTAAAAGTTAACATATTTCAATAATTCAACTAGAATATGGTGTAAAAGTCAATTTATTTCAATAATTCAACTAGAATATGGTGTAAAAGTTAATTTATTTCAATAATTCAACTAGAAAATGGTGTAAAAGTTAATTTATTTCAATAATTCAACTAGAATATGGTGTAAAAGTTAATTTATTTCAATAATTCAACTAGAATATGGTGTAAAAACTAATTTATTTCAATAATTCAACTAGAAAATGGTGTAAAAGTTAATTTATTTCAATAATTCAACTAGAATATGGTGTAAAGGTTAATTTATTTCAATAATTCAACTAGAATATGGTGTAAAAGTTAATTTATTTCAATAATTCAACTAGAATATGGTGTAAAAGTTAATGAAAATACGGTACAAATCGTGTCCCGTATTAGTTCAATACGGGACGCAACATTTTTTTCTCAAATAAAGGACAATTCCGTATTTTACGGGACGGGTGGCAACCCTACATGTGCCAAACGTTTTTTTTTCTTTTCTTTTTGCAATGATTGCTCTCCGTCCTTCTTGTTTTGAACAGATCCAGTCAAAATGGTGATCCAGAGGCTTCCATGCTTCACTGCCATAATACTGTTGGTATTAAAGCTGGCCAGTGCCCAGTTTGAGCAGCTCGGTTACCCTCCGGGCTACCCGGACCAGCCGGAGGAGCAGTACACCCCCCCGGTGCTCCCACCAGACACTCCCAGGATCCAGCTCCGGCTGGCGGGGGATAAGAGGAAGCACAACGAGGGCCGGGTGGAGGTTTACTACAAAGGTGAGTGGGGGACGGTCTGCGACGACGACTTCAACATCCACGCTGCCCAGGTGGTGTGCCGGGAACTGGGATACCTGGAAGCCGTCTCGTGGTTGCCGTCTGCAAAATACGGAAAAGGAGAAGGTAATTAATTTTTTCCTATTATCAGATGAAAAAACTTCATAACTCCAGACCAGGAAAAGGTTGGAATGATATGGAAAATGGGAAGATGTAAAAATAAAAAGCAACGATTCTTACATGTGCTTTGACTTTCATTTTTCTGCCATAATACGAATAAACTGTATTTCATGTACCGGTAGATATAAATAATTTTATTTGTTTCCATGGCTGCAACGCTTTCCAAAAAAGTGTGGATATTTATCGTCTTAGTGAAAATAGAAAAAAAAAAAGAATGCATGTATTTGGAAAAGATGTTGCTCTGAAATCTCTGTACTTCTCTGCATGTTGCCATAATTGGGGAGTAAATGACCTTGATACAACCCCATAACCATCATGCCCGCCAGAGGCAAGTCTAGAGTCTCTTGGGGCCCCAGGCTAAAAATTCACAAGGGGCCCCTCCAACAAAAATTTGAATAAAGTTTGAATTGTGCTCATTTGTATTGTTTCAAAATAAAATATAAACCCCACTGGCACAAATGCACAATTATTTCCATCCATGCACATTCTCTGAATTTCCTCCCAATGAATCTGTCACAGTTTGTTTTCAGTTCCTGTTTTATTTTGAAATCCCTGTCTGTGTTTCAGTTTCTGCCTTGATTGTCTGCACCTGTGTCTCGTCAACCCTGCTGTGTATGCTTGTCTTTCCTTTGCTCCCTGTTGGTCCGTGCGGTTTCCATCCTACTGGTGTCCTGTCAGGGTTTTGTAAGCTCTTGTGTCTTTTGTTAACCCTGCTCTGCAGCGCTTTTGGTTTTGTTTTTAGATTAATAAATCACCATCTTTTGGACCTCCTGCCTCCTGGTCTCTCCTGCGTTTGGGTCCGACTCAACCAACTCGTGACAGAATCTTCTAACTTAACATTCTTAGCTTAGCGCTTTGATTTGATAGCTGAACGAGTTTTGTCCATTTGGTTTTCACCCTGCTAAAGCTGATAGCAGGTTTCTTTATTGTGAAAATGACCATTAGCAGGACAGACTGAGCTGCTCTGAGCGCCGCTAGCTTATATTATCTGCATTACTCACCACTTTTCTTGATGCGTTTTTTGCTCCTCCTGTCTTTCTCTTTTCTCACTGCTCTTCATTTTGATAGACCCGGTTTCACAAAGGAGGTTCAACAAACTCCAAGTCAAAAAACGAACTCAAAGTTAACAAACTCATCAACGGCGGTCAGGTTCTGGGATTCACTATGGCAATGCATACAGTAGTAAGCGGAGGCGATCTTCCTATTTTAGTTCGCTAGAACGGAAAGTATACGTGCATAAATGTTATAAATATATGCATGTGTTCAGACTAAAAGACTGCAACAAAGGAAAAAAAAGAGTGGGAAGGGAGAATGTGTATTTAATGACTGTAATATATTATTCTCAATTCAATGTAGGCGCAATCCTAGTGGTGGAAAAAACCCCAAAACGGTTGAACAGAAGGGAAGGCTGAAACATATTTCAAACTCAAATGTAACAGGCAGTTGTATTCACATTAAGACGTTTGGATGAGTGGATCATAATGCCAAAGGGACATTTCTTTACTCACGCAAGTCTGAGCAGGAAACTAATTATTTTGAGCAATTAATGTTAACTTTTAAATCATGTCAATTAGGCTAATTCATGACTTTGTGGCTACTGGAAAACAAATAAAACTGGAACGTTCGTGTGTGTGTGTTTGTGTGTGTGTCTGGGGGATGTAAGTTTGTTACTTTTCTTGCAGTTCTGCATTGTTCTCTTTTTACTTTAACAGAATAGAGTATGTTCAGTATCTACGTCATTATCAATAACTGACATTTGCAAGTAAATATCGGCTTATATGATAAATAACCCGAGGTATTATAGATATTTGTGATGCACGGATGGATAAGATCTCACTGAGACCGAAAAACAAGAAGACCCAGTGCTCTTTAAAAACAATCAAATATGATTTGACCACATTCAAATCTGTTCATTCTTATACTTTTCTGTCACAAACGCGACATCTCATCGTTGTACAGACTATACAAGGAGATGAATGATTTGTACCACATTTGCTGACAATGTGGAGATCCTCTGTGCACGTTTGGTCCTCTCAGACTCCCCCTTTACTACCAACTTCTCTTAACATGACGTGGTAAAAAGAACGTTTTTATTTGTTTTATTTCATCTCCTTACCAGCACTAAAGTGGTCAGTATCAACTTTTACTGGAATGTGTTACAGCCGTCACATGCAAAGATTGCTGTATAGTAACAAATTAAATGGTGTTGACTACAAAAAACATGATATAACTTAAATTGTCCTTAAGAAATAAAAGTCAAAGTAAATGTAAGAATCTCAGGGTTTTGTTTCTGTGTATTTCCCTACAGTTCCAACTTTTAGCACTTTTCATTTGTGGTCAATGTTACGCTGAAATATTAACTTTATCTTTCCATCCTTTTCCATTACTAAAAGGAAAAGTATCCTAAAGGAAAGTATTGAGTAATGTCTCTTTTATCCTGGAAGGACCCATCTGGTTTGACAATCTCCACTGTGGCGGCAAAGAAAGTACTTTGGCGGTGTGTCAGTCGAATGGGATCGGCGTTTCGGACTGCAAGCACAGTGAAGATGTAGGCGTGGTGTGCAGCGACAGGAGGATCCCGGGATTTAAATTCGTCAACACACTGCCCAACCATGTGGAGGTAAGCTTGTAGAAAAACGGCCCTATTTCCTGGCATTTGGTGCGTTTCCAGGAGACATTTCCTCGCTGGCTTTTCTTTTCTTTCATACTTGATAAGGCACCCTTTGGACTCACAAAACGTCACACATAGTTGTACTCCTAACTCCTAACCCTTTTAGAAATAAATCTTGGTTTCCTGGCTGGAAACAGCTCTGTGCACTCAATTAATAGCCTGTCCCAGGTCTCCTAAAAAGCAATCCTTTCTAAATAGCCTGCAGTGAAAGTCTGTCAGTTCACTTGATGTTTAACAGGTCATTTTAAGGCGCTGCATTCATAACTGTCAGTCATTTAGCTGATTGTTTAAAAGCCCGGCTTAACATTAATTCCTTGCTGACCAGTGAGTTCAGAGCTAATGACCAACATAAGCAGAAGTTGTGCTTGTGCACACTGTGCAGGCCTCGCACATTCCAATGTTATGAGCAAACTGCAAACCGTAGCGAGCACTCTGCTTCGGAGTCTCTGTCACTCACTATTATGCCTCCGTTCGGAGTGTTCAGTGTTCATGTGATAGGTTAAAGAGTTGTGATGAATTATTAACTAAGAATTTTGTTTTCAAGAACGATCCGCACTTGTCCAGGGCGTTGGTTGACAAACAGAGTAATTGTATCTTTCCTTTGTGAATCACTTCACAAAGAATGGTTGTATGTGCAGAAAGGCCACAGCTGATAGGTCGCGGCTTCTCCAGTGAGTCACAAACTCTGTTGTTTAGGCACCAGCTGTTTCTGTGCATTTCAGTGCAAACTCACGCTTTTATTCTTTTATTTTAATTATTTTATTTATTATTGAGCATTAATAACACAGCACATGGATACAGACACAAAAGGATTATAATGCTCATTTTTATATTTTAACACCCTTGCCCTCCCATCTAGGGTTGCCACCCGTCCCGTAAAATACGGAATTGTCCTTTATTTGAGAAAAAAATGTTGCGTCCCGTATTGAACTAATACGGGACACGATTTGTACTGTATTTTCCTTAACTTTTATACCATATTCTAGTTGAATTATTGAAATAAATTTACTTTTACACCATATTCTAGTTGAATTATTGAAATAAATTTACTTTTACACCATATTCTAGTTGAATTATTGAAATAAATTAACTTTTACACCATATTCTAGTTGAATTATTGAAATAAATTAACTTTTAAACCATATTCTAGTTGAATTATTGAAATAAATTAACTTTTACACCATATTCTAGTTGAATTATTGAAATAAGTTAACTTTTACACCATATTCTTCACCTGTAGGCTATATTACATCTGGGCTGATATTGACATACATAGAGTAGGAGGATATTTCAGTTGCTAGTATGGTTGTCTGTCTGTACAGTCATGCAAGTTCAATGCTATTAAAGCACTTTAAACTTTAAATCAAAGCATTTTGTTTTTTCATATAAAATAAACCCCTTTTTTTTTTAAGTTTAGAAGTTTTGGGGCTTTTTTTTTGGCTCCTGTGCTGCTGAAATCAGGGCGTCCCTTATTTCTATTTCTGAAAAGTGGCAACCCTACTCCCATCCCCTGAACAGGTTGGACACCTAACCAACAGAATTGTAAAATTGAATGAAATAAAACAACATAGACCAATGATGAAGAGAGCAAGTTAACATGCACATAAATAAAAAGTAAAATAAGGCCTATCAACATTGAAGCTGTGCACTAAACAAAATACGATTCACATTCACCAGTGTAAGTGGCTGCTATGCGGTATCTAAGTGGGCACAATTCTAAGTTTACTGATTGTTGCATCTTCCCAAAATAAGTCACTGTCCACACAGGAAACTCGGTTTGTGATGTTTACTGAACCAGCTTTCAACATACACGGCTTTATCTGTTTACAGGCTTCTTCTTCTGCTAACAACGTTTTCTGTAACATACTCAGTACGCCCCCTGCTGGTGGGACTATTAGGTACTGCAACATACGTGTTACTGTTGTTAACTCCAAATAGCTAACTGTAAGAACAAGGAATATAACTGCAGGAACAAATGCACACAAAGGATCTGCTGCGATAACACACTGATATACAGTAACACTGGATCCCAGACAGAGAAAGATTTGTCCCTGGACCCCCTGAGAGTATATTTTATCTTCTCCAACTGTATGAATTGAGTCAGATCACTAAACCATAAAAATACTTTGGGTGGATTTTTTGACTTCCAATGCAATGATATTCTTCTTCTTGCAACCAGAGTTGTAAATGTAATAATATTCTTATAGCTTTTCTTTAATGTTGTATGTCTAATACCTGTAGTACCGAATATGGCCACAGCAGCATCGGGTTGAAAATCAATTTTCGGTGCTTCTGACAATGTTTGAAAGATGGTGGACCAATAATTTACCAGGGCAGGACACGACCAAAACATATGCCTTAAATCAGCAGGAGAGTTTCGACACATGTCACAACTCGCATCTGTGTTAGAATATATTTTAGCCAATCTTGCATTGGAAAAATGCATGCGATGTAGGATCTTGAATTGTATTATGTTTAATTTGGCACAGGAGCTGTCATTTACTCTTAATAGAGCGCTTTCCCTCATGCTTTTATTCTGTATCATGCTAGATAAAAGAAACAAAATAAATCAGTTCACTTAAATGTATCTCACACACAACAAAAGAACAATCTAATTATCGTGCCAAGATGTCTTCAGTTGGTGTCATTAGCTTCTGATTTCCTCCCACAATGCAAAAAACATCAGGTCATTTGCAGATTCTGGATTGGTGATGGGAGGGAATGTGTAGATGTGGCGCTGTTCAGGGTGGATCCCTGCCTTTCACCTAAAAGGAGCTGGGATAGGCTCCAGTAAATCTCTGTGACACTAAATAAGATATTAATAAGCAGGTATAGACAATAGATATGGATTTTAGTCATATGTTTGGAGGCAAGTTTATATATATATAGCACGATTCAACAGAAGGTAATTCAAAGTGCTTTACATCAACATTAAAAGCGGCAAGACATAATTAGACAGTAAATAACAAATAAAATGAAATAAAATTATGAGAAAAGAAGGTAAAACAATAAAGAGTAAGCCTTACTATACTTTCTCAATCCCTACGACAATCTTTTAAGAGGATGTCAAGGAAGAACAAACTGCTAAGAACTGCTTTTATGGACCATTTTGGGTCTTATGTGATCTGGAAACTCTTCATTGGGCTGTAGCCAGGTTTGTGTGCTTTCAGAGGATGACTGTTTTCCTACATAAATAATTAACTCACAAGAGGTTGTTTTTAAAAATGCAACAGCAGGGGAAACATAATATTAAAAGTAATATATTCTGACCAATAAGAATTTTACTGCTTTTTCAAATGTATCTCCACCCAATTTTCCATTTTTCCGTTGCTTAGAAGTGGTTGGTGTAATGTTTTGACACTCGTTGCATATTGTGGCCTAATTTGAGATGCGTGGTGAGGAACACGTCATGGATTGTGGGTCATTTTCTCCCTGCTATGCAATATGTTGCTGTAAACCGACTGTAAAGGTATTGTTTAGAAGGGAGTTGTTGGACTGTACCGCTTTGATATTTTGACTTAGGAATGACACAGACATCTCATTAAGCCTTATTTTGTCATATTTCAATTTACTGACATAAATTTAACTCTTTGAACACAACATATGATTTAGCTGAGTTTATCTTTATCTGCTATTAACCTGAACCATAAATCATTCTGAAGTTGAACCCTATTGTTGTTGCATTTACTCTGAAAGATGCACGGCCGTGATTTCCCAGACAGACATTTAGAGAACTGTGTTCCTTCACATATTCTGTCAAAAGCATCATCAGCTTCAACACATCCTCTGTTTTCAGACTTCCGTCCTTGATACTGGGACACTACTGACTCGAACCCAAAAAAACATCACTCAGGAGCATTTTTATCAGAATAGGCAGAGCTCCCTCTGCAGGGAAGTTCTGTGCTACTCCATATTCTGCAAACGTGCTCCATAAGAACGGTCCAACACCTGGGTAATTTTCAAAACTGCATGCTAGCTACTGAGAATACAAGACAGTGTGCAGCAGCTCTGGGTAGTGCTACGGCAGTCATCATTAGTACTTTTGTGGCTGTAAAGGCTACTGTATAACCAGAAACTGGCTATGTGACCACTGTGACTGGCTTCCATCATAATAGCCCATTGCATTATGGTATACAGTATGCGAGGTAGACTAATGCAGAGGTGTCAAGTAACAAAGTACAAATACTTTGTTACCTTACTTAAGTAGAAATTTTGGTTTTCTATATTTCACTGGAATAATTATTTTTCAGAAGACTTTTTACTTTTAATCCTTACATTTTCACACAATTATCTGTACTTTTTACTCCTTACATTTTAAAAACAGCCTTGTTACTCTATTTCATTTCGGCCTTTAAACAAAAACTATCCAGTTAAATTGCTCCATCCGGATAGAGTGAATTTGGTTGTGGTTGTTTCAGATGTTCTTGTCCAGTTTTGTTCTTACATCCGTTCCCTCAGATTCCTGCAACTAAACTTGGATGTACATTCCAATAAAGGTTAGGATAAATGATAACATGCCTCTGAAGTTTGACTTTTTGCACCATTACAATACTTATAGGCAACTAGTCATCATATCTTCTGCTCTCTGAAACACATGTTAATGCTCAATAGTACACATATATGGTTCTTTGATATATTTGCATTATACTAAGCGGCATTCATTTTCAATGGCTTTTGTCCTTAATGGCTTTCTTCCCCCTTACATTACTTTTACTTTTATACTTTAAGTAGTTTTGAAACCAGTACTTTTATACTTTTACTTGAGTAAAAAACTTGAGTTGATACTTCAACTTCTGCAGGAGTATTTTTAAACTCTAGTATCTATTCTTCTACCTGAGTAAGGAATGTGAATACTTTTGACACCTTTGGACTAATGTTGCCATATGGAAATGTTTTTCAGTAGTTGCACACCATTTTTTTTTTTTTTTTTTTTTTTGCATACTGAAAATGATGCAATTGCTTGCATTCTACATACCTCATTTCCGCCAAAATTGTATAAAATAGTAGAATTATGTGTAGTTTCTAAAATGGCCCCTCTTTTAACTCAAAAGTATTTAGGTATAAAGATGTTTGATGGGATCAGATATACTTGGTTTCCAAATAAAAAGGCTCACAGAGACGCAAGGTAAAGATTTAGATCTCCAGTACGTGCAGCTGGACAGGTCTAGCCGTCTGGAGTCTGGCTGGGATCGCAGCTAGGAAAAAAAGAAACTGATTCAGCTTTTCCATTTACTGAAATAAGTCACACGTCCCCACCCCCCCCATCCCTTCCCCGGCTTGTAAAACACATGCAGCTGGGAGCCCCACTCTGCCGCAGAGGCCTGGCCTCACCATGTGACGGTGCACCCAGACACACGCACTGGCGGCTAATGGCAGCGATGACGGCATGTCGCGGGGGGTTTTTGTGGGTTGGAATGATTAGTAGGCTGCAGGAAGAGAACCTATCAGGTGGTGGGAAGCTTGGTACATTGGCTTAATCCAAAAACCCACAAAGGAAATAGCCAGAGAGTGAGCTAAGATAGAGGTGAAGCATGAACCAAAGGTCCCTAACATGTTTTTGCCTCTCATGTGCTCTTCATTTTCATAAAGTGGAGGCTGCTTTTTTTAGCCTTTCTTAAGAGATATGCAGAAGGCAAGCATCCAATGTCCTGAGTTTGTTCTTTTGTGGAGTTTCCAGTAGGAATGGGCGATATACCGTTAAAAAAAATTCCCCACGGTAAGAATTTGACATCTCGCGGTAAAAACGATAAATTCCCGTTGATGATAATAATAATAATACATTTTATTTATATAGCGCTTTTCAGGGCACTCAAATGACATTTTTGTGTAAAGCTGATTTATGGTTCTGTGTTAAATCCACACACAACGTACGTGAAGGAAGGAAGGAAGGAAGGAAGGAAGGAAGGAAGGAAGGAAGGAAGGAAGGAAGGAAGGAAGGAAGGAAGGAAGGAAGGAAGGAAGGAAGGAAGGAAGGAAGGAAGGAAGGAAGGAAGGAAGGAAGGAAGGAAGGAAGGAAGGAAGGAAGGAAGGAAGGAAGGAAGGAAGGAAGGAAGGAAGGAAGGAAGGAAGGAAGGAAGGAAGGAAGGAAGGAAGGAAGGAAGGAAGGAAGGAAGGAAGGAAGGAAGGAAGGAAGGAAGGAAGGAAGGAAGGAAGGAAGGAAGGAAGGAAGGAAGGAAGGAAGGAAGGAAGGAAGGAAGGAAGGAAGGAAGGAAGGAAGGAGCCTGAAATAAAGAAAGAAAGAAAGAAATGAGCCTGAAATAAAGAAAGAAAGAAAGAAAGAAAGAAAGAAAGAAATGAGCCTGAAATAAAGAAAGAAAGAAAGAAAGAAATGAGCCTGAAATAAAGAAAGAAAGAAAGAAAGAAATGAGCCTGAAATAAAGAAAGAAAGAAAGAAAGAAAGAAATGAGCCTGAAAGAAAGAATGAAAGAAAGAAATGAGCCAGAGAGAAAGAAAGAAAGAAAGAAATGAGCCAGAGAGAAAGAAAGAAAGAAAGAAAGAAAGAAATGAGCCTGAAAGAAAGAAATAAAGAAAGAAATGAGCCTGAAAGAAAGAAAGAAAGAAAGAAAGAAAGAATTGATCCTGAAAGAAAGAAAGAAAGAGAAAGAAAGAAAGAAAGAAAGAAAGAAAGAAAGAAAGAAAGAAATGAGCCTGAAAGAAAGAAAGAATTGATCCTAAAAGAAAGAAAGAAAGAAAGAAAGAAAGAAATGAGCCTGAAAGAAAGAAAGAAAGAAAGAAAGAAAGAATGAAATGAGCCTGAAAGAAAGAAAGAATTGATCCTGAAAGAAAGAAAGAAAGAAAGAAAGAGAGAAAGAAAGAAATGAGCCTGAAAGAAAGAAAGAAAGAAAGAAATGAGCCTGAAAGAAAGAAAGAAATGAGCCTGAAATAAAGAAAGAAAGAAAGAATGAAATGAGCCTGAAAGAAAGATAGAAAGAAAGAAAGAAAGAAAGAAAGAAATGAGCCTGAAAGAAAGAATGAAAGAAAGAAATTAGCCTGAAAGAAAGAAAGAAAGAGAAAGAAAGAAAGAAAGAAAGAAAGAAAGAAAGAAAGAAAGAAAGAAAGAAAGAAAGAAAGAAAGAAAGAAAGAAAGAAAGAAAGAAAGAAAGAAAGAAAGAAAGAAAGAAAGAAAGAAAGAAAGATACCGTACATTCCCGTTGATGACGTTTTTGTGTAACAAACATGGTGGATCTGAGAGCGAGATAGATTTATAGTTAAAAAGGTGGAGTTGAATTGGTATTTTTCTTATCGTTATCGGGATAAATGCCAGAAATTATCGTGATACATTTTTTAGTCCATACCGCCCATCCCTAGCCTTCAGCAGTTTTATGTAGCATTGTCTCGCTGGACTGGAACAAGCACACCCTGACGGTCGGTGTTCAGCTCTGCATCTGAAATATTTACTGTGGCATTTTTCCAGTGTATATTTAGACAGTTCCTGTCTGGCTTCGAGGTCGACTGCTGCCCATCAGTTTATGCTGAAGTGGATGTAGAGGCCTTCGGAGGTCTGACCTGCAATTATCCGCTTCTGCTTCGTTCCACAGCAAAAACCCGAGGAGTTCCAGGGTTTATGTTGGCGGCAGCAGTCGGGGCATCCTTGTTTATCCAAAGGAGTTCAACAGTGATGCATTCAGATCTCTAAACTTCATTTATTCAAGTCAGCGCCAAAAAGGTTCAAAAGGGACGTCAGAAGGGAACTTTGTGTCAGTTGTTGAGGTAGCATGGAGATGTGTAATTAGGGGCTGAGTACTGTAATTGCAAAAGTTTATGGTGCATTGCACCAAATTATGAGTCATTAAAAGCTTTTGAAAAGCGTGAACAGGAGGGTGTAAAGTTGGCTTGGAAGGTTTTAGTGACATCACGGTGGGACACTGAACACAGCTTTGCTCCCCATGCTTTCAGCTAACACATGAATCAATAATATGCCCCTCCAATTCCCAAAAATTTGCCAGAACTTTGGCAATTTCATTTTTTTAACAGAAGTAAACAATTAAGGCTTTAAATTTATTGATATGATGACTTTTTATGGATTCATAATTTTTTGATTTTTCTATAGTTTTTGGTTTATTATGAATAATAGGAATCTGGTTCTGATTTAAGTGTTTTTCTGCTCTAAAGTGCTTTTGGTAAACACATTTTTGGTTTAACCTCAATATTTGAGTTTAATCCCGGGCACCATGGAGTTTTTGATCAGTTTGGCAGAAAAACAGCCTGGTTTGACGATGTTTGGCTCTTTTTTTTTCTCTCTCTCAGTATGATGTCGTGTTCTGACAAATCCTCCATGGGCATCCTTCTAAAACAAGTTACATCAAACATGTGGCACGAATTGAAGCCGTTCTCATTTCTTTATTTGCATTTTTGTCTCCATCTCATACATTTCTTTATAACTTGTATCGTCTCTCTGCTGCTTTTGTACTCACATGAAGATTACAAGCAGCCGTGAAGTCAGCTCAAGCACAGTTCACATGTCTCCTTTTCCTCCGTTTAATCTTTTTTCTCCCCTCTGAGGTCTAAAGTCAGCTCGTCTCATCAAACTGTTCATCATATTTATGAAGTGTATGAATACATGGTGAACCTTTGCAAATCTGAAGGTTTTGATCACATAGACATCGGTTTGAAGGAAGAGTGTCGTTGGTTTCACATCTGCCTGCTTTACTCTCTGTCTTCAGTCTCTGAAGACTGATGAATATTTTACTGGAGTGAAAAGAACAAATAGCTTACATTACTTTTGAATTTTACTGCCCAACTGCTATTGATAAAAGATGCATGCAGGGATTTCAGGATTCACAATACTTGTTTTTCTGTTTCCCTTCGCTGTCACATTGTAAAATGTGTGTTCCAGATGTGGTGAGGGAAGAAAACTCTTTGTTGGCTTGATTTAGGAGTTAGACAGTTATTCTTATTGCGTAAGCGCCACATCCGCTTACGAAATGTGAGTGGAGGCGTTTGGGAATCCAGTCTGGAGGTGCACTGACCTGCAGCTCCTGGAGCTCTCTGCCGTCACATGATCGTCATTAAATGTCGTCCAGAGGTGTCAAAAGTATTCACATTCATTACTCAGGTAGAAGTATAGATACTAGAGTTTAAAAATACTCCTGTAGAAGTTGAAGTATCAACTCAAGTTTTTTACTCAAATAAAAGTATAAAAGTACTGGTTTCAAAACTACCGTATTTAAAGTATAAAAGTAAAAGTAATGTAAGGGGGAAAAAGCCCTTAAGGACAAAAGCCATTGAAAATGAATGCATCTTAGTATAATGCAAATATATTAAAGAACCATATATGTGTACTATTGAGCATTAACATGTGTTTCAGAGAGCAGGAGATATGATGACTAGTTGCCTATAAGTATTGTAATGGTGCAAAAAGTTCAGAGGCATGTTATCATTTATCCTAACCTTTATTGGAATGTACATCCAAGTTTAGTTGCAGGAATCTGAGGGAACGGATGTAAGAACAAAACTGGACAAGAACATCTGAAACAACCACAACCAAATTCACTCTATCCGGATGGCGCAATTTAACTGGATAGTTTTTTTTAAAGGCCGAAATGAAATACAGTAACGAGGCTGTTTTTAAAATGTAAGGAGTAAAAAGTACAGATAATTGCGTGAAAATGTAAGGAGTAAAAGTATAAAGTCGTCTGAAAAATAATTACTCCAGTGAAGTATAGATAACCAACATTTCTACTTAAGTAAGGTAACGAAGTATTTGTACTTCGTTACTTGACACCTCTGATGTCATCTTTGTTGTTTATTCCTTGATCTTTGAAAACCGTAGGTTAGTTTGACACTGTGATCACAGTTTGTTTTTGTTTTTTTCTCAATTCGCTTTACTAGTGTTGTGCTAAACTCATCTCAGGACACTTTGAATTGTATAGCTGTACAATATGTTTTGCTTTCACAATGTCCGCATGCGCAGCATCATTTGGCAAAAAAACAAATCAATATATTACTACCACCATGCATTCATTGTGTGCATTTCAAGAGTGTCTATTTGATAGAAGACAGTGGATCCGTTGCATGTGATTTACTTGTTGGCTCTAGTTTCAGAGCCGCAATGGAGCCACTTGAGAAAATCAGAGTCTCGAGTTTTAGGAAATATTTAGAAAATCTTTCCAATTCAGCGCTCGTTCCTGCAGTCAGGTACACGGCATTGAAGTCAAACCCAAGTCCTTATTTAAAATGCAGGACATTGGTGATGCATTCAATAATTAAACAGAATTAAAGTCATTTGACGTGAGACGAAATACCGACCATTGGCAATTCCTTTGAAGGCCAAAGCCTGATGTTCATGGGTGGTTCGTGGGGTTAATGAATTACTGTAAAACACAGTGTAGAGAGGGTGTGACAAAAACACAGAACAAGATAATTTTTAAATATTGGTGTATTATTTTCAGGTGTTGAGTTGGACCTGAAACTGTCAGCTTTAAATTTTGTCATTGTTTTGCAGTCTCCTGAAAGCTGGGCTAAAATCTGCACATTTTCATCTGCAGATGCTTGTCATCTGCAGTTATCTTTTAGTTTCTTTATTTCGTGTCAGTTCCGCTGCCATGTTAACTTGCTTCCTCTCATCCAGTCATTGTCTCTGTAATTTATGCTCCAGTGTACACTCAGTTATCACGGCTTTGTGAAACATCTGCTTCCAGTTTATCTGCTCTTTTAATGGCTTATAAAAGGGGAAGTGCACACTGTGAGGCAAGATTCTCTGCATTCTGCACACTGCAAAAACACAATCCACCTTCAGCATGGGGTTTCATTGATGAGTTCTCACCGGACATTGTCGTTTTGATTTCTTCAAGTATATGAAGCGTAACATTCCCACAAGCAGACATGCAACCAGATCTCGTTGCACGTGCACCCAGCCTCTTGGTACTGTAGATATGAAGTGACCTTTGCTGGCGGTAAGCTGCGGAAAACCTCTATTGGAACCACATGTTCTTGACATGTTTGCTAAATGTTTCACCGTAGACTGTAGTGGGGGTTACATACCAAAGTAATAAAAACTGGATCGTATCCTGTCTTTCCGTCTCTTCTCGTTTTCACATAGGCTATATCTTTTGAAAAGACTATATCTTAAAACAATGGTTTAGAATAAAACAAAAGTGCAGCTATCAAGACCAAACACACCGACATGCAATATAATGTTAGCACTTAGCTTCTTTAAATCCATCCTCTAAAGCCCAATTCTGGCTGTTCATGGTCCCGTTGAGCTGCTGTATGTGGTAGATTTCTTCCGATAGCATTATTCTTTTTCCGATATCTAGTCTGACACCTGGGCTTTGGATTTTGCTAGATACTGAGTAATGATCGAATTCTAAAGTTTTTTTTATGTTTGTAAGTTAATCAAGTAACAATATCTATTAAAGAATAAAAAAGTTCAGCTTGCAGTAATAAATAAAAAGGCATTCTCATTTTGAAATTTGAACAAATTTGGAGGTCTAAGGCCTGAATTATGGTTCTGCGTCAAACCAACGAAGAGCACACGCCGTCGCCGTGACGCCGTCGTGAACCCTTCGGACTTCTCCGCCACTCCATTTCGCCGCGGTGCAATATCCTCCACGACCGCTAGTTAGCGATCTTTTCCTGAATGGTTTATCCGACTTTTTCCGGCAACAGTCAATCAAAGAGATAAGGACAACAATTGTGCAAAAAACCAAAACAAAAAAAATCACACATACACGAATAAAAGAGCGCTGAAAGTTCACGACTGCTTCAAACCGGAAACCGGAAATGCGTTGCTACCAAGCGAACCAATCACAGCCCTCTCTGTCTGCGTGTGGTCTGCGTCGCCTCGACGCGTAGTTACAATTTTCGGGAGGTGCACGTCAGTGACGGCGTCAGTGATGGCGTGTGGTCTGCGTCGATGCGTACCACAAGCATAAGGCCACGTTTACGCATAGCCGTATTTACAAAAACGGATATTTCCCCCTATACGTTTTGAAAAATACCATAATTTACACAAAACCGCATAAATACGCTGTTACGGTGCTACGAGCAGCCAAACCTACAGGGGGCAGTGTGACGAGAAGCATAAAGTCCTGGAAAAAAACGTCAACAAATGACACGTGTAACTTCCAGTTACTTCCAAGATGAACGAGTCTTTCGTTTGGAGTGACAGAGAAGTGGAGTTACTTTTAAGTGTGACTTTAGAATATAAAACAGGTAAAATACAAGAAAATATTGACGGTGGCCAAACAAATTGTAAACACAGGTCGCACACATGACGCTGGTGACGTTTCTGTCGCATAATGTGACGTTCTGAAGCCTAAAAATGTTCCCTCTGTTTACAAGGAAACGTGAAGTCGGAGTTTTCAGAAAATATCGTTTTTGGTGACTTTGAGCTTCGTTTTCGTGAAAACAAACGGCCAAAACGCATGAAAACACCACCGTTTTTGCTACGTGTAAACGGGGCCTAAATGCGAAGCTGACAAGTCTGCATGTCTGTGAGATGACATGCAGTATGGTTAGTCCCCTTCATTCCATTTGAATGGAGCAGTTTTTGTATTTTTGACCACATGTTCAATTATGCAGCATTTTCAACACTCAACAGGGCGATGAATACCACAGTTTTGTCTGTCATTGCTCTGGTTTCCGGCTTTCTACTGCAATCCTGCAGAGGACACTCATTATCTGCCGATTGTCTCATTCTTTCAGTCGCTACCCACATGTTGTGGGTACAGACCGATGCAGACTCCGCATCACTTCAGATGATGCACCAGTCCGCCTATTGATCTCCCACTCCATTCTTCCCTCACTCGTGAACAAGACTCTGAGATACTTGAATTCCTCCACTAGGGGCAGTATCAGATCCCCAACCCGGAGAAGGCAGTCCACTCTTCTCTCTGACACCGGATGTAGAGGGACCGAACAGCCTGTTAAGGGAGTCCAGCACCCCTAACCCCCCCTACTGTTCAGCGGTGATGACGCCACCCCGTAACGGCGGTGTGAGAGTTGAGCCTCTCCTACTTTGATGGGGTCTATATCTTGTTTTCCTTGGTTATTTCTACCACGTGCTCCTCAGAGAAGTGGGCACTACATCAGCTCAGAGTACCCTCGCTGCTGCTGCGCATCACAACCCATGTTTTGGTTCTTATAGACCAGTCAGATACACACAAGCCTGTTCCACTGAAGTAAACACAGACTTCTGATGATCCTGATGGGTATGCACTCACCCAAACTGTATCCAGTATTTACCCATAAGTCATAGCAAAGGACTTTCTCTTTATAATATCCAAAATCTAAACAGACGTAAAGGAACTGGTGCAGTGTGTACAATATGTTGAAAATGCATTTTTTTGTTCATAAATAGTTTTGCAAACATTTTATCAGAAAGGTCACATTACAGCACGTAATGGGAAAAGTATCTGTTTGTACTGATAAACATCTGCAGCTGCCTTGAGAACCACAAGAGATTTTAGCCTTTTTGAGCATGTTGCTTTGGTTGTGAAGCCTGAAATAGTTTTTGTTTTGATTTAGTCTCTGCAGTCGATTTAGTTCAATTTCCAGCCAAGGCTGGAACAAAACCTGTTTTATAGATATGGTAGATACAAAGTGTGTCTTTCATTAAAAGAATACAGTTATGCAGCTTTGACATGTTATGTAAAAAAATACTTTTGTTCTTCACAGCAAATATTTTCCAAATAAACTTAGACTGCAAATCTATAGAATAAGGAAACTTCCATTTGGCAGCAATTGAGGGGCCCAGAAGCTAAAACCAAGAGTCAACAGCAACAGCATTATAAGCTCTTTGGCACTGGCAGAGATTTGGCTAATTTTTCATGGCAAACCCACAAACTCAGCTCTGCTGCTCATCCCACAAATGCATGCTCCTACAAATGTGTTGCCGTTTGAAAGAAAAAATAAACGGGCATAAGATTTATTGCCAAGAAGCATTGTTACAACAAAGAAATAATCTACCAAACACTAATGTCCTTACTTTTTGTGCTAAGTTTATTTCCTATGAAGAAAATGTCATTTAGTGATCCATTTCCTTTGCAACAAACTGTTTCTCACCAATTTAAATCAGATTAGACTTTCCCAGTTTCTACTTATTTAATTCAATTTAATGTGGAGCTGAATCAAATGGTTGACTCAACCCCCTAAAACCGCCTACTATGAACACAACTATTAAAACATGTTTATAAATGTAGTCGTTCTTTCGTATTTCGACCAAATTCCGAAACGCGGCCAATTTTTGTGAACTTATTGCTTTTTCTTGTCTTCTCCCTGTTAGAAACAATTTTTACCCTTTTATCATGAACCCAGTTTTAGCAGCAGTCTTACTTTTACTGGCATACATTTGTGAACATTAGTCAAAATAAGCAACATTCTTTTAATGCTAGCCACTGAAAACAGAGTGGAGCAGCGGTGAATACCGGGACTTTTAGACAGATATTTAATAAAGGCCTCAGGAAATCATGTCAACTTGTGAAAACTAGGTTTTACATACAGTTAGCGTGACTAGAGTTTCTGTGACCAGATTACACAGGATTCAAGAGCTTCCCATGGACTCTCTGTTACCTTTTCCTGTCTATTTTAACGTTATGTGACAGATATATAAAGGAAATAATGCCTTGAGAATGGGCAGCCTACCTAGACATGGAAGTGCTGGCAGACAAAATACACACTTTTACCTCTGCTAGAGGTAAAAGTATTTTAAGTTTATGCTTTATTTGACAGGAAAAGGAATTTAAAGTAGGAAAACATACTGTTCACCTCAAACTGGCCCTGTTGAGTCAGAGCGGTGTTGCAACAAACTGAGCCTCCTTCACTTCCCCTGTACAAGTCATTTCCCCAATGGTTTTTCCCTCTGTGCCACTTTCCCTCTCAGACAAGGAAAGACTTGGGGAAAGCTCCACTCCCCGGAGTCCAATGAAACAAGACACACCTGTTTGAGGTTTTTCTTGTCTTTTTGTCTGCATGTATAAATGTGGGGAGCTTCAAAACTCCTTCCATCGGTTTCTTTGTACTCACCTCATCCCGTTCAAGGTCGCGGGGCGCTGGAGCCTCGTTCCAGCTGTCATTGAGTGAGAGGCGATGATGATACTCTCTCTGGACGGATCTGGACAGTTCACCAGTTCATCACAGGGCCAAATAGAGACAAACGTGCATGCTCACTCACCCCCAATCCCAGTTCAGAATCACACATCAGGATAACAGGGTTTTTTTTTTATCCACTTGGAAGTAACTCATGCAGGAGAACATGCAAACTCCATGTTGGAACATCAAACAGGGAATTCATCTGGAGAAATCAAAAGGGTCGGTAGGGGAAGCTAACACAGGGACCAGACCAAGGAAAAGCCATCAAAGCCAGCTCAAATAAAATATAAATTACTGTTCTTCAAATATTTTTGACATGACTTTTTATTGCAGATGTCCTGTCTGGTTACCCGAGTTCAGAGTCAAATTTATGAGTGTCTCAGTCTCTCTTTTACTTTACTTTACTTTACTTTACTACTTTACTTGCAAATTCTGACAAGGCCACCAGCACACTTCCAGTCAGTCATCTGTTCCTTTATTCCAGCCTTAATGCACTTTTAAACCCCTGCAGACCAAACCTTGGTCAAGAAAGACTGATGTAATCATTGAAATAGCAAAGGACAGAAAAAAACTGATAATTTGTAGGTTTCACTTCAATCTGCCCTTCCCTGAAGACAAATGCCACTTGAGGAAACCTTCCTCTCTCATTATTTCATGAAAAAGGTTATTTTGGCTCTGCATGAGCAGAGTCTATCATGAACCCATCTGCTGAACGATCCAAAGAGGATCCGCCTCCAGCCGGACTTGGCTTCTTCCTTCAGTTTCCAATGTTTCCAACAGAAGATGTTGAAAAAACATACGTCTTTAAAAAAAACTCTGTGAACGCCTTTCAATCCCTCAATTCATTATTTATATGACATAATTTGTCAATTTTAAGATTGCTTTGAAATGATTTGATTAAATCTGTGTTATTTATTCTATTTGCATTCAATCAGTGTATTCTAAAAAATATCTACATTACCACTTATATACCACTTGTTCTATATTCACTTATATTGTTCTATATTCTATAATCTATATGTAATAAATAAAGCAATGCTCATTTTTTTACGAGATAGGGTTGGTGCATTATTTTGGAGAACTTAGCAAACATTCACAGCACTCTCAGCTGGGAGAACTAAGAAATAAAGATAGCCGAACGTGGCCACTCAACGAGAAAAGTTTTCAGCATCACAGGCAGTGTTCCCCAGTCGGTCCTCAAAGACCTCACAGACCTGAGGGTTTAAGAGGAAAATGTATTCCTTGTTGTTGCTGCCTCAGATAGTTGCACACAAACATATATATATATATATATATATATATATATATATATATATATATATATATATATATATGTATATATATATATACAGTGTCAAAGCACAAAAAAGTTATAATGGATGGATTTACAAAACATCAAATCTTGATTGATTGTGCCTGAAAAAGCACAGGTAAAAAGCACAGACAAAGCCTGAACTGCACAATTTTCATCATCACCTCAAAGCAGATGTTTACCAAGTTCACACCGTCTTCTGTCTTTCCCACGTAGTAAAACTCAACGTCTGTACACCAACACAGCCGAGGGCAGCCCGTAAGCCGTCTCTGTTCTCCATCTGAAACTCCCTCCACATGGCAGCAGCATACAGTAATATGCAGACGTGTTATGGATAGGTTCAACACAGAGTAGAACTGGGTTCAAGAACATTCATGAAACAATTTTACAGTAAAAAAAAATATTATTGACCAAGTAAATATCTCTCTGATGTACATATGATGCTGTATAATATTCCACAATATTACATTTACTGAAACTTTGGGGAATTAAATAGCAAGACAAAGCTGTTTTTGTTGTGTGGTTTTGAGCAGGAGTTAGCTTGTCCGTGTTTATCTCACAGTATGTTGATCTCTAGGACATAACAGCTTTTGAGATTATATTGACCTGCCAAGCATTCGGGAACAATTTACCAAAGCTTTTGAAGTTATGTTGTGAGACATAATTGTAAGTACTACTTAAGAAGTTGGTGTCTGTAATGACACCAGATCAGCGAGCAGTTCTAGCTGGGGCAAGCTAACAGCCGCTAACACCGAGGGCCATAAAGGAAACACATTTTCATGAAACAACTCAAATTCACCTTTCATTGGTGTTCAAGTGAACATACACCAGTCATTTTATCTGTCACACCTACTGTATTAAGCAAGACAAGGCAAAAAGTAGCTGATGACTGTAATTTTCTGTATTTTAACTTCACATTAGCTAACATCTAAATCATTGTTGCATCAGTAATTGCTCAAACGGAGGACAGTGCTTTGTATGCATAGCCGCTCATTGTGATATTCTGATGTTGTTGTTTGATGAGAGGGAGCATGTATACAGTATACATGATAACTGAGTACTACAGAGTATACAGTATACTCTGTAGTACTCAGTTATCAGGAACTAATGTCGCCCAGGACTTAAGGGATAAGTTGAGTGAACAGGAGTCTCAGTGTGCAAATGATGGATAGCAGTTTTAAACCAAACATACCAAACAT
The DNA here is from genome assembly GCF_033807715.1 of Cololabis saira. Classification (NCBI taxonomy): domain Eukaryota; kingdom Metazoa; phylum Chordata; class Actinopteri; order Beloniformes; family Belonidae; genus Cololabis; species Cololabis saira. The sequence goes on along the minus strand of NC_084595.1, from coordinate 12,661,793 downwards.
GCGTATACTCTGCTGCCTCATCTTTATTTAATATTTTCATAACTTTACTGTTGTTTGATTGTTTTGATTGATTGATGTATTGTCTTGATTGTTTTGTGGCTTTGGATAAAATAGTCTGCTAAATGTGATGTAACCCAACATATGGCATCCACATGTCCGTGCTTTTCAAGACAGGAGTTAACGCAGCACTTGGAACATACAGCATCAGAAGAACTTTGGTCATAAGAGTTGAAAGGTGAAATTTCACCTGGAGGGACACAAACACAGGTTTGGGTCAGTCGCAATGCAGATATGAGGCATCTGGAAAGATGTGGTTTCTTAATGGCCCTTTTAGTGCACGTGCAGTCACATTACTGCGGTAGTAGCCTTTTTCAGCGGAAGCCTGAAGAGTAAAAAATAAGTCATGGTGTTTAGCATTAACGAGGTAACTCACTGTAAAAATATTTATGCAGTCTGGAGAAGCTTTACAAGCAGCAAACATTGAGCTGCTGTTACTGGGCATCATGGGGGTGCGAGGTTTATGATTCCATGTTATGCAACGTAGGAAATGCCGTGTTGGACACATGTGAAACACAGACTGTTTACGTTCTTGGAAAGGTTCATTGTGCAATAAAACAAAAACACAAAGTACTTAATACCTCACGTGCAAAATTATATATCCGTTAAGTCATCATTTAAACTCTCTTTGCTACATGTGATGCATTTCCTTGTTCTCCTGAAGAATCTTAAGCATACAGCTGATTTGTAAATAATGGGTTTACATTTTTGTTTCTGAGATTAAACTGATTTTTTTTTTTTTACGTATTTCTCATTTTTTACACAGAACCTTGATATTCATGTGGAGGACGTACGGATACGAGCCATCTTATCATCATTCCGTAAGCGGATCCCTGTAACAGAGGGCTATGTGGAGGTGAAGGACGGTGGCAAGTGGAAGCAAATCTGCAACGCAGAGTGGACCCAGTTCAACAGCAGAGTCATCTGTGGCATGTTCGGTTTCCCGGGAGAGAGAAAGTACAACGCCCGAGTCTACAAGTGAGTATGCGTGATCCTCGGTGTTTCATAAAGAGCATCTGCATAGAAAGTTCTGGCATACAAATCTACTTTTACACCAGGGTTTCCAGCACTTCAGTGTTGTCACACATTTCAACAGCTCAAGCACAGGCATAGAACTATATGATTATTTGTCACTTTTCCAGGGTCTTTACGCCACATAGCTGTTGGTTCCACAGAACCGGGATATTCACACCGGGGGGATGTCATCACTCAGCTTGATTGAGATTGACGTTAACAGCACCCCTAACTTAAAAACCCTGGCAGACTCTTGATGGAGCTGAATAAATATTCTTCCCTGAGTCTTTTACAGTTCTAGTGAGGTCAGAGGTGCAGAGTAGACGAAGCAAATCAACATCAGAATAATGTTTCAACTCCATTTCAGATAAGATCTTTGTCCATAATACAACACCATTACCTATAACCACGCCCGCCGACAGGGGGGGACAAACGGGTCTGTTGTCCCGGGCCCAGGGTAGGGGGGGGTGCCAGAACTGAAAAAAAAAAATAAAAAATTATTCTCATTAAATTATGGAGTCATTTTTCAAAATGTTTCAAAATATGCCTATTTGTGGAAAAAATATGTAGTATTTGAGTTACATAAAAGCTCATTTGTTTTCTTCCTAATTGTCCTTGTGGTCAAGAACCCCCAACACAAAAATGGTTTGGCCACTGATCAAAATTTGATGTTATCATTTAATTCAACCATTAGAATGGTCAAAGTGTCCGGTCAGCACAAGTCCGGTGCTCAGAAAAGAAGAGAAAAGAGAAAAAGAGAAGAAGAAAATAGAGGCCTCAGAGATTCTGTAGACGAATATTTTAAAAAGGTGGTGATGGTGAAGCTGGAATGAATAAAGTCAGCGTAGAGCAAGGTAAGAAACAGCGCAGCCAACGTTTACCAACCTTGTAACTTAACCTAACTGGCTAGCTCTAACGTTAACGTCCATTAGAGCAGAGGGAGAGGAGAGGAAGAGGGAGAAGGAGAGATCTGGGCGCAGGGGGGCCCATCTTAGATTATTTTGTCCGGGGCCCCGGCAAGACTGTCAGCTGGCCTGCCTATAACACAGGACCATCCATAATCGTTGGGCATGGTAGCTCTTCTAGAAATATCCTTCAGTGTTATTCATTGCAATCTGAAGCTGCCTAACACTGACACCAAGGAAAATAAAGCCAGCAGCACTTGCTGTTACCGTTGCTGTCCTGCTTGTTTTTTCTGTTGTTACGGCACATCTGTTTTTGGTATCTTCCAGTAATGGCCAGAATGTACTGTATAGGGTTACCAAATCAGGGAGGGATATGAAGCGACCCAGAGGAAAAGAGGAAAAGGTTGTGAAGGGAATATATGTAGAGGTACATTGTAATTTCCAAAAGCGTTCAGTTTTTTCCATCCACATTGAACCACAACACCTAGGTTTATAAACTAAAACAGAGCCATCTATGGATGAGAAAGACTACAAAAAAACACTTTTTGAGGGTCAAAACAGCCGAGCAGTGTAGATGCAAAGATGCAGATCAAATGTGCTTCTTGGACTCAGACACACTTAAATCTCCCACAGCCGTGGTTTGAGGCTGGATTCAGACTTGTAATTTGAAATAAGTGTGCAATCTTACTTATTAAATTTTTCCACCATGATCTCCTATCCGTCTGAAACTACTTACTTTCTTTTAATAATCAGATGTTGCCTTATGGAAACATCACAATAGCAACAACGGATTCCCTTCATTACAGCTGCTTTGCCTTTTGAATAACTTTATCCAACACCTCAGAACTGATCATTATAGGCCAGTCACTTACGGCTGCACAACTTTCAAAGTCGCCAGATTCATCTGCTGTCCACACTACTGATGTTGTTAACGGCAAGGTCCACTCCGAAATGTTTTGGGTGATCTCAGAAGTACTACCTCCTAGGGCTGTGCGATTAATCGATTTTAAATCTAAATCGGATTTATTAATCAAGACGATGTTAAAAAAAGGAAAATCGGAAAATCGATTTTCCTTTTTTGCAGCTGGCTGCATGCGTCTAGTCATCTTTGTTTGGTCAAGAAAATTGTAAATGTTGTCACTTTACTAAACTCAAGGAGGATTTACAGTATCTTTCAATTGCACTTCATTCCCAATAGGGAAATTTGTTTGCTATTTTTCTTTAAAAATAAAGATCAAATATTTGAAACAATTTATTCCATTGTCTTTTGTAGTTTTACCAAAAAAATCGAAATCGAAAATCGGGTTTTCAGAGAAAAAAATCTGGATTTTATTTTTGTCTAAAATCGCCCAGCCCTAATACCTCCCAACGTTGTGTCATCAAGATAACGTCTCTTCCCTTGAACTCATTAGCTCCCGGTTTGATCTGTTGAAATGGAGGTGGTTGAGGAAAGGAGCCTTAAAAGCCTCCAGTTCTTGGATAAAACTCGTATATACAAAATGTTGATGAGTATACGGCTAACTTGGTTTCTACTAGTGCTTCTGCTGAACTTTAAGCTGCTATGAAAGTAGCAAGGTGTGATCATAGCTTGTTATAGTACGATTATTGTCAAAAATGTAATATTCAAAGGCGCCAGAACATTTGTTGTTCAAGAAGACAACCCCACTGGTAAACAGCTAGTGTGGATTATGTGCTTAAAGTCAGTTATTACACATCAAAAGCTATACCTGAGTCTTGGTTTTGTATTCCACTTAGATGAGGTAATGTGTAAGGAACTGCTGAGTGGTCCAGAACTCGCTTGCATAAGGAAGTTTAAATCTCACCAGCCGCCGGCTAATCATGGCCTTACCATAAAACTTCCAGAACTGAAGATGACCTTGGACTTTCTGTCTGCCCGAGCAGGGAGTCTCCTCCTAGGTAACCACAGCGGCACAACTGCTCCTCAACTTTCCATCCACGTGTCAGCCTGCTTCTGCATCAGCCTTATGAAACAGCCAGTGTGCTTTTACAGGCTGCCGTTATAAAACAGAGCCAGGAGTGTTTCACAATCCCGCGTTCCATAATCCTCTGCACAAGCTTCCAGTTGAGTTTTAGTTTTTGGTCAGTGAGAAATTGAGATTCAAATAAAGATTTCTTTAGAAAATATTAAAGAATTCATGATCCATCATTGATAATTCAAAAAAGGTTTCTCAGAATGATGTCACATGCAAACAGATATGAGCCATCTGCTCCCCTTTTCATTAAATATTCATTATTATCCGTCAATAAAATTAACATTTTTCAAACATGTTTATTTATATTCAAATTTAAAAATTATATACAAGATCTTCCTTCTTCTTTTCACAATTTCTTTTGTGTTAATTCCGAAGCTGATTTTAATTTACCGTTTTGTAGAACATGTTAACATCAATCTTTCATCACTTTCAGACGCCCCCACTTGTGGAATTCACTCAATAAATCTCTTAAATCATCACCATCCTTGCCGATATTCAAAAAACATTTAAAAAACGTTCTTATTGTTTCATCTTTGTAGTGTTTATTATTTAATCTGAGTTACATTTTCTTTTGTGTTTTTTGTTTTTTTTACTCCCCCTTGCGTAGCTTTTGTTTTGTTTTTTATTCATATATGGAAATGATTCTATAGAAGCCACCAGGCTTCTTCCTTTCCTTGCATATTATTTCAATGTTTTTTCATTTTTTGTTCAATTTGTCTTATATTGCTAAATAAATAAATAAACTAAACTAAACTAATCCACACATTGAACACTGAGATTTTCACTTTCAGATTACAAAAATGTAGATATTCAATGCTTTAACCAGAATATCACTCAAGATCAAACTGTAAAAAAACAGAAAACCAGAAAAATTTGATTTTCCTTCACAATGATAGTGAAGGAGGGTATAGGGTTTAGTCAAGAAACTTGCCAAAACTCCATCATAAGACTAATGTCTTAAATTCTTTGTTTTTAACAATTTTGAAAATTTCAAGATAAAAAGCCTTTGGATTTGTCTCTCTTTTTATCGGTTAAATATGCCGACATGGGCTTTTGTTTGCAGTGGTTGTAAAAAAATGAACTGAATCAACTCAATCAAAGCTGTCATTTTGCAGCTTATTGAAGGGTTATGTTATTGCCTAGCAGCTGCAGAAATCACCACATCAGAGTTCATGAGAAATCAAAGCCACACGTGGTTTGATGCGAGGACAGAGACGGATCAGGTCTTTCAGTCAGAGCAGGGGTGTATATTCCTAGTCCTCCAGGGTCACTGCCCTGCAGGTTTTAGATGCAATCTGATACAAATGTCTTATCATACTTATCAGACTTGTGCAGACCTCGACGACATTGGAAATCTAAAACATCTAAAACACGCCCTCGAGGACTAGGATTGCCCATCCCAATCTAGAGGCTTTAAATACCAGCTACATTAGCACATCTGTTGCTCGTCGTGCTGTGAACATGAACACTAACCTCCTCCACTGTCTCAGTTTTCATCATGTGAATTAAAAGTATAACCGGGTTTGGGTCCTGTGTCTTGCCCCCGGTGGATTCCTCTGTTAGCAGCTGAATTAGACAGGAAAGTACCTGAGTAATCACATCAGCAACGGAGAGAAGATGAGACCTGATCTGAAATCAAACACAGCGGCATCTTCCCTTGCACTGTGTGTGCTTGGTCTTCCCAAATGTAATAGCTTTGGTTTCTCTTTTTGAAATATTGTACAGCTAAGACGCGCTGTAAAACTGGAACTGGTGCTCGAGATGGATTAGCGAATGGGATTTTCTAAGAGCTGAAAATGCTTCCTAACAAAGAAGAAAACATTACTGCTTAACTGCCCCGTTTTTTTTGATGATGGAAAATAGTGACAAACAACAGATGGTTTCTTTTGATTTCTATTTACTGTAAATAAGTTATGGTATTATTTTATAGAGGCTAGTAATATTCAAGGCGGTTACAGTCTGGAAACAATGACTTCAGACTGAGCTTTGTGTAAGAGGACTGAGCGATTGGACAGCAGTAACATTCATCATGGTTGTGTTGAAACTGCATTTGAGGAAACAACAGAACAAAGCTCGGGCTGCAGCTTCAAACCTGAATCCTGGAGGGTTTCCAGTCCACATCGTCTCCTCTGGACAGCTTTCAAATCAAAGACAAATGCTGCATGTCCTAGTTACACATGAGATACACAGGTTCATCATCAAATATGCAGCGTTTGACAAGCTTAGATGAAACTTTTATGTTATTATTTTTACAATATTCAAATATCATTGAGTACCAAATATGGTGTCAATGTGCAACAGTGCAAGGAATACGTATATTTCTCAGTCAATCATTAAACATTTTATGTTGGTATATGTTTTACTTTTTGTAAGTAACTATATAAACTATAGCTAAACTATGATACAAAGGCTGTGTGTGATCCCAGCACCAGACAAGAGCTTGTTTATTATGTGACCCGTGTTTCACTACAAATCTTCTCTGTTCTTCCCCGTGTGTCCAGGATGTTTGCCCGCAGGAGGAAACCATTTTACTGGGACTTCTCTGTGAACTGCACTGGCAACGAAGCCCACTTGTCCAGCTGCAGACTGGGCCAGTCCACGCTGGTGAAGTCCAACGGCTCGTGTGCTGAAGGTTTGCCGGTGGTCGTGAGCTGCGTGGCTGGAAGAGCCTTCTCCCCAACCCCCATGACAGGATTCAGGAAGGCTTTCAAACAAGAGGTAACTAAGACGTTGCCTTAATAAAGCAACTTATACCACTGGAACATTAAGCGGTTATTAAATCAATGATATGAACTAGGCGTGGGCAAATATATCGATCATGGCTATACAGGACTGTCTCAGAAAATTAGAATATTGGGATTTTCTGTAATGCAATTAAACAAACAAAAATGTCATACATTATGGATTCATTACAAATCAACTGAAATATTGAAAGCCTTTTATTATTTTAATATTGCTGATCATGGCTTACAGCTTAAGAAAACTCAAATATCCTTTTTAATTGCATTACAGAAAATAAAGAACTTTATCACAATATTCAAATTTTCTGAGACAGTCCTGTATATTGCGATTCTTTGCCGGCCAATTCGATAGATTTATTTTTTTTATTTATTAAACTTTTTTATTTATTTTTTTATTTTTTTAAATAATAAATCATGTCTCAGATGGGTTGTAAATCCAGTGCCACTTCGTTGTATACACAAGCTTAAATATTATTGTTAATGTTAATTTCATATTATGTAAATAATATGAAAAACATATGCAAATATGTTGTAACTTTAGCTAATATAGTTCCAATAAAACAGCATGGATAATTTGAATTACATTGTTTTTCCCATGAATTATCACTATAATCTGATGTACGTACAACTCTTCTAAAGATCTTAAGATGCATAATGCCTTTTACAGTTTTCAGCGAACTACGTACAACATCGCAATATATCGCAATATTTGGATATCGCAATACCGTATCGTATCGTGACTCAGGTAGCGTGATGTGTATCTTATTGTGAGGTCCTTGGTAATAATACCCACCCCTAATTTGAACTAAGTGAAAAGAAAAGCATTTGCCCCAGTGCAGCTCAACACGGGCTACAACGTAAGGGGAGAGGATCATTTCTAGCTCGGACCTTCGGCCATCATTGGGGACTTTGGACATTATGGTATTTATGAGTGAAACTTCAGCTGGAGTTGCTTTTGAAACATTTCCTTCTAAATGAATCATCATCCTCTCAGTTCCCCAGGGAGGCCATAGAAATTTATGCAGAAAGAAAGTAAACGCTGTACCCACTATTGTTCATCCCAGTTGTCCTGACACGTAACTGATGGATATTCCAGAAAGCATGGACATGAACGTGCGTGCTTTCACGTTTTCCACCAGATGTTGAATCAGCAGGGGTGCAGGGACTAGCTCCCATCGGTGAACATTGACCAAATCTGAATAAATAAATAAAAATTAAAGAATTATGCACATGTATGTGTTGTCTGTTAGTATGAGGAAACGTGAGTCTTCTGTCAAAGTCAGCCCCTGAGTTTAACCCCAACAGAGACCTTTGGGATGAAATACAATACCGAACTGTGAGTAATCCAAGCCAGACTTCCCCCAAGCTGTTTTGTAATGTTTCTTTGTAGCAGCCAATCCCTGCAGCCCTGCTGGTCCAACATCTGGTGGAAAACGTGAAACCACACACGTTAGTGTCCATGCTTTTTGAGCTATTCAGCAGTCACATGTGGGTGTAATTCATGGGTGTTCATAGTTCTGGTTATGTAGTGTATACCTCAAAATGATTACATTTACATTTAGATCTGAATTGCTGCACACGGGTCAGAAACTATAATTAAGGTTTATTTTGCCCAGACGTTGTGTGTTGTACTATATGGAAAGGTTTCGGTTATGTAAGTGTTTACTTGAAGCGCCGCCAGCCGTCCTCTCCCCTGCTTTAACCTCTGATCCCACAAGAGAGAAAAAGAGTTAACATTTTGTCTATCAGTCTTAAACTCTTCAGGGGTCATGAAGTTTGCTTAGCATGCCACTGTTCAAGTTGATTTCCACAGAGCTGACATGAACTTTTGTCCATGTGATTTCATTCATGCTCCTCTGTGCGCTCCAGGCTTTGCATGCGCCCCGTCACGTTCCACAGCTGAGTGCCGAGCCAGTAGCGGCTTCTGGGAGTCAGCAGGGCGGAGTGGATGAATGTACAGGTTTAGTGTTTCATTGAAAGAGTGAGACACACTTTCGAAGATTATGTTCCTTATCATTTGCCCGTGGTTTTCATCATATTTAACGTGAAAAAAGTACCAAAAGAAAGTATAAAAACAGAACTTCACATTATAACAAAGCAAGAAAACATTAATTTGCCTTTTTTTCTAAAATAGACAATGAGATAAGATTTTAAATACAAATACATTTTTCTTTAATGGTGTAACAAGGAAGCTATGATAGCGTAGCTCATGAGTTTAGCTTGTCAGTTGACTTCCCTTTTTACTACCGGAAGATATAAAACAAATCTTTTTTTGGATGTCATAGAAACTTTAATTTCTATATAAAGAACCCGATTTTGAATTTCTTCTATACAGGACTGTCTCAGAAAATTAGAATATTGTGACAAAGTTCTTTATTTTCTGTAATGCAATTAAAGAAACAAAAATGTCATACATTCTGGATTCATTACCATCAACTGAAATATTGCAAGCCTTTTATTATTTAAATATTGCTGATTATGGCTTACAGTTTAGGTTTAAGATTCCCAGAATATTCTAATTTTTTGAGATAGGATATTTGAGTTTTCTTAAGCTGTAAGCCATGATCAGCAATATTAAAATAATAAAAGGCTTGCAATATTTCAGTTGATTTGTAATGAATCCAGAATGTATGACATTTTTGCATTACAGAAAATAAAGGACTTTATCACAATATTCAAATTTTCTGAGACAGTCCTGTATGGCACAGTAAAGCGATAAACTTGGCTACAAGCCACCTATTGTCCAACACCTCACCAGTTATGCACAAACAACAAGAAGCATGATGATCCAGGGATGATCCACGTCTACATCTAGACCTTCTGTAAAAAGGTCTGTCATAGGTATGAGAGCTCATCCAGATTTCCAGCATTACATTGTCAAGATGTTACACCTCCATCGACATATAGATGCTAGCACCTGTATTCAGAACACCCACATTTTCTGTGATGCATCGGAAAGAACGTGTAGTTGCAGTTGCATATCTTGTGTTTGACTTGTCTTACCCTTAAAGAAAGGTACCAAGACAGTTTCCACCTATTCTTTCTCGGATCGAGGAAGTGCAGGAGCATTCTGTGCTTAATACATTGAAGTACAGTATATTGTGTTAGACCTGAAAATGACTGTCCTTTTTGCTGTAGTTATCAATTTCAACATAAATATGTGGAAATGTACACAAAAACACTAAAATTGAAAAACAACAACAAATAAAATTGATTCAAGCCAACATAGTAACTGCTGAGGGAGCTGACCTGGTGATGACGTACTTCTTGAATCAGGTGTCAAGGAATGTATAAGGCTTCAGCAAGTTTACCTTAAACATCATGAGAGATCTGAAACTACTGAGCTTTGGAGAGGTTACCGCTGCCCTTTTTTCTTTAATTCTTTGGTGAAAATCTACTTCACCCTTCCTTATGCTGCATGCATTCTGTATTTTAATTTCTTAATCTCTCCTACTTATTCATATGATGTGACTATAATCTGAAGCTGGGGTTTAGAGCCATGAATTCAGTAAAAGGTCATTTAAATGGTCATTTAATGAGATTTTTAATGATGTTTGAAGCACATTGTTTGATATTTAGCATATCAACCGTGAATAAAATTGGTGATACCCATGTTCTTTTGACAGCTCTGTGAATTTTCAGGGCATTCGTCTAAACTGGCCATAACAGCCGAGTCTGCCATCTGATATGTCCAAGATCTTAGCATTGTTATTGTCTAGGCTTGTTTTGCAGGATTTATGCATTAATAAATTATGAAATCTTATAGTATGTTAAAAACAGCGAGTGTAAAGGGATAATCTGGCACTCACACATTAAGATGATTGGATTTACTTTCTGATCACACAAGTCAGATGTATTATATTTATACATAAGGAATAATTTGATTCCTTGTAAGGTTAAACCCAAATACTTTATCTCAACACCTGATGGGAGAAGTGGAGGTTCTGTCCCAGCCTGGTGCCTCGGCTTTCTCATCGCAGACAGGGAAAAGATGATGCATCTATACTTTCAGCCTAGTCCGCTATTTCAAAAAGAACCACAATAAGTACAGTAGATGTGGTTTCCTCTTGAAGAGGATGTTGAAGCTTTTACTGACTATGATCTTTACAGTGAATCTGTGTGTCTGTTGTCTGCAGCAAACGTTGGTCCGTCTACGTGGTGGGGCCATTGTCGGTGAGGGCCGGGTGGAGGTGTTGAAGAATGGAGAGTGGGGAACCATATGTGATGATAAATGGAACCTGCAGTCTGCAACCGTGGTGTGTCGAGAGCTGGGCTTCGGCACCGCCAAGGAAGCCATGTCCGGAGGTCGGCTCGGACAAGGTACGCATCCTAACGACTTATAAAGTATTTATTTACTTCTCAACAACTATTTTCCACTCTTGGCTTCTATTCAGAGTGTTGCTCTCTCAATTACTGAGAATATCATCAACAATGGGTAATCAGGGCTGTGCAATTAATCTCATCTCAAATGTGAAGTGTGGATCCCAACCATTACAAAGATCCACATGATTTGTCTTGTATTCAATTAACTGGACCTAGTACTCAGCTTATATTCAGTTAGCGCTTCTCGACTTCAGTTTGTTCTCTATAAACTTACAGCAAAATGTTGATGTTGTGTTGAGGACCTTTGAGACATATATTGTAAAAGTTCACTAAAACATATAAGACCGTTTTTATTTCATTCATTATTTTATGTATATACAGGACTGTCTCAGAAAATTAGAATATTGTGATAACGTTCTTTATTTTCTGTTATGCAATTAAAAAAACAAAAATGTCATACATTCTGGATTCATTACAAATCAACTGAAATATTGCAAGCCTTTTATTATTTTAATATTGCTGATTATGGCTTACAGTTTAAGATTAAGATTCCCAGAATATTCTAATTTTTTGAGATAGGATATTTGAGTTTTCTTAAGCTGTAAGACATGATCAGCAATATTAAAATAATAAAAGGCTTGCAATATTTCAGTTGATTTGTAATGAATCCAGAATGTATGACATTTTTGCATTACAGATAATAAAGGACTTTATCACAATATTCTAATTTTCTGAGACAGTCCTGTATACACATACATATATGCTCAAGGCTGTGTTTTACTGACGAGACACAAATGTTGCTAAAAATAACATGATTACTACGTATTTAATGAGCCATTACATAAACCACTTTAGCAAGTCAAAGATGACAGGTGGCGTTAATGAGAAAAAAATCTGTGAAAAAATCCAGCAATAAAGGAGAACAACATTGTTGTCCTTTTGTTCCTGTATCTTTTTTTCCATATTATAAAGTTACATTGTAAAATTAGCATTTTAAAGGTTCAAAAAGAATTTCCTTATTTCAAAATTCAGCTTCCGTCCTTATTCCTCCTCCTGATGGAGCAGCTCCTGTTGGAGGAGCCTCAGTGACCAGCGAGTGCTTAGAAATTCTAAACAAACAAGTAAAAACCACCCGGACTAATTACAACGTTCCCCTGCATCTGTCCCGTGACGGTAACCTCAGAATTACCATTTTTACTGCTGGAACAAGTGTCCGACTATATTTACTACATGCCACCAGATGACATGTTATTCCTGTGGACTGAAACCACATTTGGGAGAAATTTCAGAAAGTTATTGTACTCCTTCAACTTTCTCCCTCCCATCCTGTGTACATTACCAAAGAGACGTGTCGTGGTCACGACTTTAGGCAGCACTGAACCTTTACTTCAGTCCAATAAAATGAGTTTAAACCATAAATCTTTTCAACTTAATGTAGTTGTTAAGGCAGCGTGTAACAGCGGTAACGTTTAAGTGCTCCGTCCTCATGTCTTCACACGAGAATGATACTTACACGTCCCCAAAGTGATGGTTCTCCTCCAAGCAGACACTAGCCCCTTTCACACAGAGATTCCGCAATATTGGTGTAAAGAAGTCCTGCCAATACGCCGCCTTTGTTGGTTCACACAGAACCATACAACGCCGGCATAACGCCGCTCCCGTCTGTAAATTCACACAGCATGCCGGCGTTCCGCAATCAGAGGCGTGACGACAGCGTCAGCGTCTAGTGGCATGCCGGCATGCCGGCTGTGTCATTCACACAGACCCCGTTTCGGCTCTGTGACTACCTCCGCTGCCGGCTTATTGGTGGGGCCACTTGGCCCCCCCATTCCGCCTCCGTGACTTTCACACAGAACAGCGAGGCGGCTTAAAGGTGCAACGTTCCCGCCTCGAACTGGCTGTGTGAAAGGGGCTACTGTCAGACTCCCATCATGTTCCAAAGGTGTCCCTGGGATGGACAGTGACATCACAGGACTATGCTGAATATTTAGTCAGCATAGTCCTGTCAGACATGGAAAATGTTGAGGCAAACGGAATGTTCCTTTTACTACGGAAGAGTATTAGGGCCAGGCAGGAGAAAAAATAAAAATAATATTTTTTTTATTAAGCACTTCGAGAAAAAATTCGAAATGTCGAGAAAAAAGTTGAGATTAATGTTGAAGTAGAATTTCGAGAAAAAAGTCGAAATGTTAAGAAAAAAGTTGAAATGTTGAGAAAAAAGTCAAAATTTCGTGAATAAAGTCAAAATTTCGTGAATAAAGTCGAAATTTCGTGAATAAAGTCGAAATGTTGAGAAAAAAGTCGAAAAGTCGAGATTAATGTTGAAGTAGAATTTTGAGAAAAAAGTCGAAATGTTAAGAAAAAAGTTGAAATGTTGAGAAAAAAGTCAAAATTTCGTGAATAAAGTCAAAATTTCGTGAATAAAGTCGAAATTTCGTGAATAAAGTCGAAATGTTGAGAAAAAAGTCGAAAAGTCGAGATTAATGTTGAAGTAGAATTTTGAGAAAAAAGTCGAAATGTTGAGAAAAAAGTCGAAATGTCGAATATTGTTGAAGTAGAATTTCGAGGAAAAAGTCGAAATGTTGAGAGAAAAAAGTCAAAATTTTGTGAATAAAGTTGAAATGTTGAAAAAAAAGGCGAAATTTCGACTTTATTCACGAAATTTCGACTTTTTTCTCAAAATTGTATTTCAACAATAATCTTGACATTTCGACTTTTTTCTCGATATTTTGACTTTTTTCTCAACATTTCAACTTTTTTCTTGAAGTGCACAATAAAAAAAAAATCTTCCGCTCTCAAACATTTTTTCTCTTGCATGGCCCTAATACTCTTCCGTATTTTACTGTCTCTCTGTAACTTTGAGAAAGAGAAAAAGTCAAATCAAAATAATAATAATAGTAAAACAATCCAGATAATAACAGAACAATATCACAGAGAGAACATGTAAAAGATCTTAAGACATGTGGAGCATCAATGATACATACACGAGTGATCGTTGAGGCTTTGGTGTCTTTTGAGCCAGTTGGTTCTAAAAGTTAAGGAGTCTTGTTTAGGGTCTTTTATTGTCATAAGGCTAATTTTGTTATACTGTCACACCTATACTTTCTCTTTTTACTTATCCCAAAACATATAATCAGCATTTTCGGGATCGTTTGTTGTCTCTGTTGATGTGTGAGTGGCGTGAACCAGTAAAAACATCCCCTTTGGTGTTAACTGCTTGTACAGTATATAGACACCAATGATGATTTGTGTCTGCAGCTTTAAAGGCCCTGCTAGTTCCCCGACCATGTACCCGACTTCTCTGATCATTGTACACCAAATTCAACATTCCCTGCGGTTTCCGCTTGAAACAGTATGAGGCACTAGGGGTCATGTGCATTTCCTTCAGAAAGTGACAAGTGTTCACTGGTTGTGTATTTTTCAGGTATGGGTCCCGTGCACATGAACGAGGTGCAGTGCTCAGGATTTGAGAAGTCCATCACCGAGTGTCTCTTCAACAAGGAGAGTCTTGGTTGCAGCCACGAGGAGGATGCATCTGTCAGATGTAACGTCCCCGCTATGGGCTTCCAGGAGCGGGTCAGTGTCTGCGCCACCTCACACACCTGGGATTCCCACTAGCAAATGTGATCAAAATGCAGCACTAAAGAAGTTAGGCGACAAGTGAACTGAGTTACACAGGTTACTAATTCCCAAAGGGGAAGACAGAAGATGTCTTTGTCAACTTTGTCAACAAATACAAACTAAAATCAGGGACATTTTCCTTAGTCAAAGATTGGAAATTATTTGAAAATCACTTAGAAGTCCTAGATCAGGGGTCGGCAACCCAAAATGTTGAAAGAGCCATATTGGACCAAAAACACAAAAAACAAATATGTCTGGAGCTGCAAAAAATGAAAAGTCTTGTATAAGCCTTAGAATGAAGACAACACATGCTGCATGTATTTATATTAGTTATCACTGGGGGAAGATTTTTTTTTTCATTATGCACTTCAAGAAAAAAGTCAGTATTTCGAGAAAAAAGTCAAAATTTCGAGTAAAAAGTCGAAATGTCAAGATTAATGTTGAAGTACAATCTTGAGAAAAGAGTCGAAATGTTGAGAAAAAAGTCGAAATGTCGAGAAAAGAGTCGAAATGTTGAGAAAAAAGTCGAAATGTCGAGAAAAGAGTCGAAATGTTGAGAAAAAAGTCGAAATGTCGAGAAAAGAGTCGAAATGTTGAGAAAAAAAGTTGAAATGTTGAGAAAAAAGTCGAAATGTCAAGGAAATAGTCCAAATTTTGTGAAAAAAGTCAAAATCTACAGAAAAAAGTTGAAATGTCGAAATTAAAGTTGAACTACAATCTCGAGAAAAAACTCGAAATGTCAAGATTAAAAAGGAAAGGAAAAATGAAGGAAAAAAAGAAGAAAAAAAGGAAAAAAAGAAGAAAAAAAAGAAAAAAAAAGGTCAAACATTTTTGAAGAAGCTCCAGGGAGCCACTAGGGTGGCGCTAAAGAGCCGCATGCGGCTCTAGAGCTGCAGGTTGCCGACCCCTGTCCTAGATGGTCCTGGATTAAATTATCGCGGGGGACGCTGTGGGTGCTGGGGGCGTGTTTACTTCCAAATGACTTCAGCACCCACACCCTGGGTGGGGTTGGTGGAAGGCATGCTCTCTTCGTGATCCTTCCACGCACTACTGTACGTCCTGCCAGAAATGCCCCACCCTATCGGGTGAAAAGAAGTAGACTTGAGCTCAGTGTGGGCTGTCCCGGGGTTGGCAGAGGGCGAGCGATGCCCAGGACTGACTTAGGTAGCAGCACTGGGTGAAAAAAAGAAAATGGTGAAGAAATCTTGGGATACCAATATTTAGGAAAAAAAGAAGTCCGAAATAGACAACTGCTGTCTCTTTTCATGGAACAGCATTTTTCAACAAAACAAAGCAAAACCAAATTCTGCACAAATTACAGGTTGTGGCTGGGTTAGGGTTAGAGAGAAGACACAGGTACGGGACTGGACCCACTGCTGTGTCGACCTGTCGCCAATGTCTTCTCTAAACTAAAACTGTGACAGAAACCCTTTACAAAGCTGTTTCACACTTGAGGGGGTGTTTGCAGGAGGACTAGCACATGGGGATGGGTAGAGTTGGTTGTCTTCCAACCCTAAGGATAGCGGTTTAATCCCTCACCTCATCATACCCTACATATTCCCAATAAATAAATAGAACCTCTTTCTTTTTGAATTTCTGTTTGTTAGAATAATGCATTGAAGATGTAACGCGTCTGATATTTATGTTTTTTCTATCTTTACACAGTATTTCAAAAACCTACTGCTACTTCCTTTTATATCAACTCTACCATTTCTTGTTAATGCATTTAACAAGTTTGTAGTGGCACTCTGTTCACTCATATTTTTACCACCTTTTGAGTCAGTCCAAGTAAATTACAAGATTAAAGTAAATTACAAGTCCAACGCACGCATCCAAAATAGTGTTTTTGTGGACTGATTCAAAAGGTGGTAAAAATATGAGAGAACAGAGTGCCACTACATTTAGTCAAAAGACTGTGTTCCTTCCAGCATTTTCTGACTCAAACTGCAAGTGAAACTTAACTTCTCCTTACATCAAACCAAAGTCACAAAATTGCAGTGACATCACAACCTAAAATACAAAATATAGAAAACATAGAAAAGACTTTATCATGTACACATTGCTAAATTATGAATTTTAGTCGAATGTAAACCTTATGAATTCTAATGAAATTATCATCACCCATTTTTAACTGTTTTAACTAAATTATTAATCATTACCTAATCAGGCCCTTACTGGCCGTTACAAAGTTTATGTACTAGGAATAAAAAAAACAACAAAAAAAATATGGTCATTTAACCAATTTGTGACGGCAAACTTGTGCTTTCTTAATCCCCACAGCTGCGTCTGAGTGGAGGTCGTAACCCGTACGAAGGCCGTTTGGAGGTGCTGGTGGAGAAGAATGGCTCTCTGGTGTGGGGGACGGTGTGCAGCGAGGGCTGGGGAACCATGGAGGCCATGGTGGTCTGCAGACAACTGGGCCTGGGCTTCGCCAAGAGTGCTTTCCAGGTATGTGTCCTTGCAGCAGTGGGGTGGCCATGCTGATTTCTGAAAGAACAGCTTCATCTAAAGCCTTACCAGTATAAGGTGAGGTTATTACTGGAAGTCAGCTGACCTGCTGTGTGCCAGATAAGCAGGAGTCAAGGTTATTCCAGCGGTCAGGGAGAAATGATGACAGTACTTGTCACCGTTCAACAAATTTCTGCCAATATGTAAAGTATGCAGTCCAAAATCATGCAGAAACAGCATAGTCTTCACTCTGTTTTGCTCAGTGTTCCTTAGATGACCTCTCTATGTCATTACTGAGAATTAGGTAACGGAGGGAATCTGTTGCTTACGGAAGAGTATTAGGGCCAGGCAGGAGAAAAATAAAAATAATATTTTAGAGGAGGAAGATTTTTTTTTCATTATGCACTTTGAGAAAAAAGTTGAAATGTTGAGAAAAAAGTTGAAATGTCGAGATTAATGTTGAAGTACATTTTCGAGAAAAAAGTCGAAATGTTGAGAAAAAGTCGAAATGTCGAGAATAATGTTGAAATACAATTTTGAGAAAAAAGTCGCAATGTCGAGGTTAATTTTGAAATACAATTTCAAGAATAAAGTACAAATTTTGCCTTTTTTCTCAACATTTCAAATTTATTCACAAAAATTTTAACTTTTTTCTCGACATTTCCACTTTTTTCTCGACATTTCCACTTTTTTCTCGACATTTCCACTTTTTTCTCGAAGTGCATCATGTAAAAAAAATCTTCCTCCTCTAAAATATTATTTTTTATTTTTCTCCTGTCTGGCCCTAATAGCCTACTCTTCCGTAGTTGCTTCGCTCCCCCTCAAAAAATATTTAAAAATCTGTCAAGTCTGCTATGAACAAAACACTCACACTGATGCACACGGCACCAGTCTATTTGAATTTAAAATATTATAAACTTGTACGTGTCTTAAGATGAATTAATGATACTTTATAAAACGTCATAGCAGCCTTACGCCAAAGATGGCGCTGCCCTTGTGTCCGGTGTGAACGGTGATTCTTCTGCAGGAGACGTGGTATTGGCCAGGGGAAGTAGGCGCCGACGACGTGGTGATGAGCGGCGTCCGCTGCTCTGGAACTGAGATGTCTCTGTCCCACTGCCTGCACCATGGAAGCCACGTCAGCTGCTCCAAGGGAGGCGGACGCAACGCGGCTGGAGTCTCCTGCTCTGAGAGTAAGGCACATGAAAAGGGTTAAATCTCTAACATTGTAGCCCAGAAATCTACATGTAATGCTGGTGGATTTAAATCAGCTTTGCAGGTACTACATCTTTTTAGATAGGGTCTGATCCAGACATGGGCAAACTACGGCCCCCGGGCCACATACGGCCCATTACGCCTTTTAATCATGCCCGCCAGACTCGTCCAAATTATAATAAAAACCATGTTCATTTTCCACCTTTCCCTGCAATGCCCACATTTCCCCAATAGGTGGCGCATGCACACTCGAACACATTGACCGATGTTGGAGTGGCGGCGCGTATTTCATTTAGTTTCATGTCGCCATTCGAGCCCCTTCTGTAAAAAATCGCCTGACTCAGAGAGAGCGCAGTCATGATAATCAATCCATGATTTTGCGGGGTTTAACACAATTAAATATTATTGAGCTTGAGTATTTCGTTGAGTAATGATATGTTGTCAATGTTGAAAGTGATTCCATTCATTTTTTAATAAATGTTGATTTCTTTAACTTTGTACCTTCGATTGAAACGTATTAAAAGCAGAAGTAATCTCCAGGTTGGATAAATCCAAATGCGTACGCTATGCTATTTTAATCTATTTGCATTTTCTTCCTTCCAGTATTGTGCAAAATAGTGTGTAAACGCCATATCTTGCATATTCCTTGAGACAAAATGATTAACTAATAAGGGCTATTTTGCACATTTGAAAGACAATCCTCAGTGCAAATCTGTTAATAAATCGGGTTGTACATTTATTTGCGCGTTCTTACTGTGCTATGAGGTTCGCTCACACTACATGCAATGCTTTAGTATATCCAGCCCAAACACTCCATCCAAATGCTCCTGGCCTCTGTCAAATGTTAGAACGCATTGTGGCCCGTGAGTCAAAAAGTTTGCCCACCCCTGGTCTGATCTATCAGTCTACTAATATTCCTGCTCACAAGACACATTGTCTATTGTCTGGACAACGAACCAGGCCTGAACTTGATGTTTCTAAATGTGCTTCGCCTCCATCTTCCCCTTTTACCTCCCACATGTAGCGGCCCCCGATCTGGTGCTGAACCCTCAGGTGGTGGAGCAGACCACCTACATGGAGGATCGGCCCATGTTTATGCTGCAGTGTGCGTACGAGGAGAACTGTCTGTCCACAAACTCCGGCCAGGTCCCGGCCAACTCCTACCGCCGCCTGCTGCGCTTCTCCTCCCAGATCCACAACAACGGCCAGTCCGACTTCCGCCCCAAAGCTGACAGACACTCGTGGGTGTGGCACGACTGCCACAGGTTGGTTTCTGGTTTTAAGTTGGTGTTTATCACATTATAAGTTTGCCGTAGCAGTTTTGTTACTTTTACGGTTAAAGAGCAAAGAGCCAGAGCTTCCTTACAAGTCCCCCTTTATCAGTACTGGACTTTTGTATCAATCATGTTATACGTTTACTTATGTTTACAGATGCAACCAGAAATATGCATACAGTTTAGAAAAGTAAATCTTCTAATTTCTTAGAGTAAAGCTGAGGAAACCTTCTCTGTTGCTCAGTTAGGATTCCTGAAATTATTAGTAAAATATCAGAATGAGACTTTAAAAATTGTCTCTAATCAGCGTCTCTAATCTAATTATGGGTGCTGTTTTTAAACACTAGAGTCTGTCCTTAATGCTCCACAGGCAGCATCCTTGGAAGCATAAAACACAAAACATTTCTATTGACAGGATTACAGACATAAGGGCTATCATTACATCCTCTTTCTTCTGACCCTTCAATCTCTGTCCTTTGCTCAGCCGTTCTTGAAAAGTTATGGCCTGCATCTCTGTCATGCTTGGATGAGTTGGTCAGATAAATGAAGGCATCAGATGATCAGATGCTCAGATGATCCTTGCTATTATTAACAGCAGCCTGGATGCTGGTGTTGTCCCTGACACTTTTATACATAAAAAAACCCCTGCTTAAAAAAGCCAGCCTTGATGACACTGTGTTGGCTAATTTTCGACCCATCTCAAAATGCCTTTAACATCAAAAATCTTGGAGAGATTGGTGTACTTGCAACTAAAGTACGGAAGAGTATTAGGGCCATGCCAGAGAAAAAATAGGGGGGGAAGATTTTCTTTTTTATTGTGCACTTCGAGAAAAAAGTCGAACTGTCAAGAAAAAAGTCGAAATGTCGAGAATAATGTTGAAATACAATTTCAAGAAAAAAGTCGAAATGTTGAGATTAATGTTGAAATAAAATTTCAAGAATAAAGTCTAAATTTCGCCTTTATTTCAACTTTATTCACAAAATGTTGACTTTTTTCTCAACATTTCGATTTTTTTCTCGAAATTGTACTTCAACATTAATCTTGATATTTCAACTTTTTTCTCGACATTTCGACTTTTTTCTCAAAGTGCATAATGAAAAAAAAAAATCTTCCTCCTCTAAAATATTATTTTTATTTTTCTCCTGCCTGGCCCTAATACTCTTCCGTAATAAAGTCATTCTTGCTCCACCATAACATTTTGGAAATCCTTCACAGCAGAGTCAGCGTTACTGAGGGTCAGTAATGACATCCTTTTGGCCGCTGATGCTGGAGATGATGTGATCCTTGTCCTGCTGGATTTAACGGCAACATTGGAAACAGTATAACACAGGGTTTTGATGTCCAGGCACCAGAAGATGGTGGGGATCCGAGGTGCTGCACTAAACTGGTTTAGGTCAAAGGCTTACTTGGCAGGAAGAATCATGTGTGTAAAACCTTTCTGTCTGTGTGTGAAGGCATTATCACAGCATGGAGGTGTTCACCACCTACGACCTGTTCAGCTTAAATGGAACCAAAGTGGCCGAGGGGCACAAAGCCAGTTTCTGCCTGGAAGACTCGGAGTGTGATGAAGGTAGGAATCAAGCAGATTTCCCCACTTCTCTTTCAAGATTTAGAAAAAAAACAACCTGACAATGAAGTAACAAGCTTTTAAACTCAGGTAAAACGATGTTCCCTGCAAAGGGCAGGTTGTAACATACCAGCTCCATCTTCTCCTTGTGATGTCAGGAGGTTTTCATTGTCTTACACATCAATGCTTTGGTCTCACAGACCACAGCGTTCCTGCTTTGGTTTACTCTGCGGCCACATTAAGGTCACTCCAAGACACGAGATTCAGCTGTAAAAGCACCAACTAAATACTAACTGATTGAACTTGTGAAGCATTTATAGCTGAAGGGCCTGCATTGCTCTCAGAAGCTGGGGGAACCAAAACAGAACCAGAGGAGAAGTTAAAATGGAATTTCAAGAGAGAGAGAATATGTTTATGACACTGCTCAAGTACACAATAAGCAGAGCTGGGTAGAGTAGCCAAAAATTGTACTCAAGTAAAAGTACTGTTACTTCAGAATAATATGACTCAAGTAGAAGTAAAAAGTAGTCATCCAAATAATTACTTAAACTTAAGTAAACTTAGTAAAAGTAAAAAAGTACTTGGTGAAAAAACTACTCAAGTACTGAGTAACTGTTGAGAAACGTCTGATTTATTTTTTTAACACAACCATTCAAACAGACAAAAGTACAAAATAATAATTTTCATGCAAATTAAATCAATACAATAAATTAAAATGAATAAAAAATAGCTTAAATTAAAATAATCATAAAGTAAATTCAAGTACTTTAATAAATTATAAAATAAATAAAATAATAACAGAATAAAAAAGTAAATTAAGCACAAAATTTCAAGCCTTTGTATTTTTCTTTTTTAACCAGGCAGAACTAGAACAAGCCCATGAACTCATATAAACTCTCTCTGTGTGTGTGTGTGTGTGTGTGTGTGTGTGTGTGTGTGTGTGTGTGTGTGTGTGTGTGTGTGTGTGTGTGTGTGTGTGTGTGTGTGTGTGTGTGTGTGTGTGTGTGTGTGTGTGTGTGTGTGTGTGTGTGTGTGTGTGTGTGTGTGTGTGTGTCTGTGTGTGTGTGTGTGTGTGTGTGTGTCTGTGTGTGTGTGTGTCTGTGTGTGTGTGTCTGTGTGTGTGTGTGTGTGTGTGTGTCTGTGTGTGTGTGTCTGTGTAAATGTGACAAAACATGCAAAAACAAACATTTTTCCCAAAGAATCAATGAGTGATGTCATGAGATTGACGCGTACGCAGATAAAAGGGATAAAACAAAAGTAACAGCTCAACGTAGCCTAATGTAGCGGAGTAAGAGTAACAGTTTCTTCTTCACAAATCTACTCAAGTAAAAGTAAAAAGTATAGTGATTCAAAACTACTCCTAAAAGTACAAAATTTCCCAAAACTTACTCAAGTAAATGTAACGGAGTAAAAGTAACTCGTTACTACCCACCTCTAACAATAAGGTATCCTTTGAAGCTTAATGTGGTAAAACGATCTTATTCTGTTCTTTCAGGAATTGAAAAGAGGTATGAATGTGCCAACTTTGGAGATCAGGGCATCACCGTGGGCTGCTGGGACACGTACAGGCACGACATCGACTGCCAGTGGATCGACATCACTGATCTCAAACCCGGGGACTACATCTTCCAGGTGACTATTGTAGCTCTGCAACAATAGTTATCTTTTGCCACGGCATTCTCACTCTGCACGGTTCAGCTCATTGGCTTACTTTCTTCACCAGATTAAAATTAACCCAAACTACGAAGTACCAGAGACGGACTACAGCAATAACATCATGAAATGCAGATGCAGATACGACGGCCATCGTGTCTGGATGTACAGCTGCCACAACGGTGAGACTATGCCTGAATCTGACTTCCAGTTTCTTGTTAATGATTGCATACTTTTGCACGCTACAATCCAACACAGTATTTGATGTATACTGGACCTCCCTCATGAAACAGGAACAGAACACAGTTCTCACAGTTTATGTGTGCATAAACTGTTCACTGAGTGAAGTTGACACGTTTTGGCATGAAAACGTTAGTAGTTCCCACCTGTTTGAACAAAATCTACTGACTCATATCACGTGATACGGCTCATTATCAGAGTTTACAACGTTAGGGTGTTATAAGAACGGTAATTTTCACAATGTGTTGACACCTTTTAAAAAAGCGTCTTAAACACAAGAATACATTTGCAACAATCTAAAAGTAAAGTGAAAAAAATCAGATTACAGTACAGTTTCTCTGCTAAAATCTTTTACCACAGCAATAAATGTTTTACTAGATCTAGTTTAAGCTTAAATCATCGTCTTTAACCCTGGTACTGTCTCTGGGTCAAAATGACCTAATTCTCCTCTCCTTCTTTCTCCCTTCCTTCCTTCCTTCCTTCCTTCTTTCCGTTCTTCCTTTTTTCTTTCTTCCTTCATTCCTTCTTTCCTTCCTTTCTTCGTTTCTCCCTTCCTTCCTTTTTTTCTTTCTTCCTTCCTTCCTTCATTCCTCCCTTCTTTTCTTCCTTCCTTCCTCTCTTCTTTTCTTCCTCCCTTCTTTCCTTCCTTTCTTTTTTTCTCCCTTCCTTCCTTCCTTCCTCCCTTCTTTTCTTCCTCCCTTCTTTTCTTCCTCCCTTCTTTTCTTCCTTCCTTCCTTCCTCTCTTCTTTCCTCCCTTCTTTCCTTCCTTTCTTTTTTTCTTCCTTCCTTCCTTCCTTCCTTCCTTCCTTCCTTCCTTCCTTCCTTCCTTCCTTCCTTCCTTCCTTCCTTCCTTCCTTCCTTCCTTCCTTCCTTCCTCCCTTCTTTCATCCCTTCTTTCCTTCCTTCCTTCCCTCCTTCCTTCCTTCCTTCTTTTCTTTCTTCCTTCCTTCCTCCCTTCTTTCCTTCCTTTCTTCTTTTCTCCCTTCCTTCTTTTCTCCCTTCCTTCCTCCCTTCCTTCCTTCCTTCCTTCCTTCCTTCCTTCCTTCCTTCCTTCCTTCCTTCTTTTCTCCCTTCCTTCCTTCTTTTCTCCCTTCCTTCCTTCTTTTCTTCCTTCCTTCCTTCCTTCCTTCTTTTCTCCCTTCCTTCCTTCTTTTCTTCCTTCCTTCCTTCCTTCCTTCCTTCCTTCCTTCCTTCCTTCCTTCCTTCCTTCCTTCCTTCTTTTCTTCCTTCCTTCCTTCCTTCCTTCCTTCCTTCCTTCTTTTCTTCCTTCCTTCCTTCTTTTCTCCCTTCCTTCCTTCTTTTTTCCCTTCCTTCCTTCTTTTCATTCTTCCTTCCTTCCTCCCTTCTTTCCTTCCTTTCTTCTTTTCTCCCTTCCTTCTTTTCTCCCTTCCTTCCTTCCTTCCTTCCTTCCTTCCTTCCTTCCTTCCTTCCTTCCTTCCTTCCTTCCTTCCTTCCTTCCTTCCTTCTTTTCTCCCTTCCTTCCTTCTTTTCTCCCTTCCTTCCTTCTTTTCTTCCTTCCTTCCTTCCTTCCTTCTTTTCTCCCTTCCTTCCTTCTTTTCTTCCTTCCTTCCTTCCTTCCTTCCTTCCTTCCTTCCTTCTTTTCTTCCTTCCTTCCTTCCTTCCTTCCTTCCTTCTTTTCTTCCTTCCTTCCTTCTTTTCTCCCTTCCTTCCTTCTTTTTTCCCTTCCTTCCTTCTTTTCATTCTTCCTTCCTTCCTCCCTTCTTCCCTTCCTCCTTCCTTGACCCGAAGACAGCATAAGGGTTAAATAGTAATACACGCTATTGCGTTCAGCTAACAGTTGATTTTAGGTCATTAAAGCAAATTAAGCAAAGATTATTTTCAAACTCTGACTGAAATGCAGATTATTCAACTATTAAAATGACTTTTGTTGTCAGACTATTTTTGAAAAGAGTTGGATTAATCTCTCCACAAACGGCAAGAAAACTGGGTCTCATTTAAACCCGGAGAGGAATCCCTGCTAGCTTATCTCTGCACACATAACCACCTACGTATCGTGCAGGCCTCTCTTTTTTAACTGTCTATCTGACTGCAACTACTGATGTCTCATGTGAAGCGAAGGTTCTAAAAGTCTGTTTTTTCCGTTTCCAGGCGGCTCATTAAGCAGTGAAACGGAGGAGACGTTCCCGGGTCTCCTCAACAACCAGGTGACCCACAGGTAAATTCAAAGAAGAGGAGTGGAGTCAACTGGCCATTCCCTCTCACGTAGGAAGACCAATCTGAAGCGACCACTACATCATTCCATCTGAGCTGGGTTTCCAGCCCGGCCCTGACCAAAAGCATCCGCCTCCTTCGTCCCTCCACGCCCTTCTCCCCCTCCAGCTGAAAGCATATCTGATTCCCTCTGGCCGAGCTGAGGCAGCTCTACCCACACATCCAAGTCCCTATGAAAACCAAGGGAACGGTGAAGCTCTATACCAGCCCTGCGACTGAGAGGCCGCCTTTCTCTGGAATGCATCAACGTTTCTAATCTACATGTAGCATTATGAATGTCAAGTCACAGAAATGCAGCATTTTAAAAGAACCCTCCCCCCCTTTTGAAAGCTTTTCCTGTGTTCCTGAGTCGGAATGTCTCTGCTAGATCACTTTAAGACAGAAAAAAATCACTGATAATAGCAGCCTGCGTTGGGAAATGATGGCTGCTTGTGTTTCCTCCCTTTTCACCAGCGCCAGAGTTGTAACACAAGGCCATATAAACCCAGACTGCATTAAAAAAGCATTTCAGGGGCACGTCAGAATCCTCTGAATTGCTTTTTAGGAGTGTGATGCGATTAAGCTGCAGTAGAAGCAGGTCCCTCAAAAAGAAGATTTGTCACCAGTCGTAAGCGATGACTCCCAGCTTCAGCCATAAGACTGATCTGATCTCCTGCAGCTAAAATGTGATGTGATAAAGCGTCTTAACGAGAGACCTGTGCCGAAAATACTGCAGCATTTATCCTCCGATCTGCTCCGCACACCAAAGGAATAGTCTTTAGGGACATTTCAAAGAAGAATTGCACTATTTTCCTGTTGGTGGGTCAGTTTCATCAAAGTGTTGTTGGAAATGGCCTCATTTCTTTAAAGATACTCCTGATAAGAGCGACTGAACGCTCTTTGAAAAGGCTGGCTCTGCTGCTCTCTAGTGGTGTGACTTCCTACCGCGCTGCAGGGAGAGCTGAACCTTGAAACATCGTACAGTGCTTTTCATCATACTTATGTGCTGCCTGGCCTCTTTAACTCTATAATAGATACTCTATAATATGAGAGATGTGAGGATGGAAGAGCCGAGAATGAATAGTCTTAGTTTTATTGACAAGAAAATGTGTTTAACATGTTTAGGTTGTAATGATTGAACCATGTTTGGGTGATGAGCTGAGACCTCTGGGGCCCTGTTTCAGGATAATGTGGGTATAGAAAAATGGATGGATGGATGGATGGTTGTAGTGCTGGGTGGTAAGACCAAAAATATATATCACGGTATTTTTCAAAATGATATCGGTTTCACGGTATATCACGGTATTTTTTTTTTTCATGCAAAACTGGGTGTTAACCACATTTTTTAATTATTTGGAAAGGAATTGCTGCAGTAAATTGCCTTAGAATGGCCTATTTTACTGTCATGAGGAGGATGCATAAATCAAATACATTTGATTTAGGCATGCTTTTCAAAGAAAAAAATCTTTTACAAAATTACAAGGTAGAAAATATTTATTGAACATAAAAAACTGAACATTTTTTAATTTCCAGCATTATGTTGTTTTGGTTCCACTTCCTGGTGAATGTTAGGTAAAATTCTTATGCGGTTTCTTTTTGGTTGGCCAACGATTTATGTTTGTGGTGCGCAACCGGTACGGGAGCGGCCAGTCTATTTCCTTATATTACAACGCCGTTATTAAGTGTTCGGTTTTTTTCCCACTTATTCCACCAAACACCGAAAGTGTATTTTTTGCCATTTTCGACCGAACAATTTTGGTTACCGAACAATCGGTGAATCACTACTAATAAACAGTCCCCTCACAAACAGTGTCCAGCGGCGGGCGGCGGAACGGCTTTCCCAACGTTCCCAACGTTGTGTACGCTACTTTACATACTCACCGGTATGACGGTATATGAAAAATTCATATCATAAGAAAAATAAACACCGGTATTCGTTATGAACCGGTATACCGCCCAGCACTAGATGGATGGTTGTAGGACTGATGTTATGCCACTTAA
Organism: Cololabis saira; assembly: GCF_033807715.1. Classification (NCBI taxonomy): domain Eukaryota; kingdom Metazoa; phylum Chordata; class Actinopteri; order Beloniformes; family Belonidae; genus Cololabis; species Cololabis saira. The sequence goes on along the minus strand of NC_084595.1, from coordinate 12,634,528 downwards.
TGACCACTTATTAAGACTTTTCCGTAGGACATACATAAATTTCCTCAGTCCGAGCTCCTCCACAAGCTTCCTCTCACCTCCCTCCTTGATATGTAATGATAATAAAGTGATATGTAAGTCCTCAAGGATGCCCACGGGAATGATTTTCAGGAGGGGGAGACAAACAAGGAAGCATGAACATTGTGCTTTGTGTTTTCCTCCCTATATAATCATGACCGATGTTATTTTAAAACGGATAAAGTCTCGGTCACGCCACATTTAATCCCCGGAGATTCGGTGATGTCACTCAATTTGACAGCAAACTGAACGTTGCAATAAACGGAGAACTGGGAGTTCTCGACATGTCTGTTGATTATTTTAGTTGAGAGACTGAAGTGCTGGGTCTTAAAATGGAGGAAGCAATTATTGCTAATTAGCTGCAAAAACCCACCCGTTTTACATTTAACTTCCTCTGATAAACATAAAACTCCCCAGCAAGATGGCTTTCAGACAGTTACAAGACTATTCCGGCGGCATGTTTATCTGCAAGCTACGGCTGCAGCACACGTTCTCAGATTAAACAGCACTGCTTAGAATATGCTGACCACCTTTTCTCTGCCCTTTAGGCTAATATACACATCTGATTTTTATTTAGAGCAAAAATATTGAGTTCAGGCTCAAATTAAAAAAAGACCACTTGAAGATTTGCTTTTAGACGTTTGATTGGGTTAAAGTGCAGAAGTAAAGGTCACCTCCCTCCTTCACGTTGCCCTCACCACCAGTTAGCGTGTTTAAGTTAGCCACACATGGCTAATGCTCAGGTACGTCAACAGGGGGTCCGAAATGTACGTTTTCTGTGGCCCACTTGGACACACCCACGAAGGGTACCGTATTTTCCGCACTATAAGGCGCACCTAAAAGCCTTCAATTTTTTCAAAAGCTGACCATGCGCCTTATAATCCGGTGCGCCTTATATATGGATCAATATTGAGCCGCAACTTCACCCACTTCTTGAAGTGATTTTTCATCAGATCAGCCTTCCGCATCAGTTCCGAAACAGCTTTTTTTCTCTTCTCCCTCTGGATATTTTCCAGCAAAGGCTCTGCGTGTATTGTTGAAATGTCATTGCGACATTTGACTGTTTATTGTTAGACAGTTTTTCTCCACAAATTAGGCATAGTGGTAGGCCGCTCTCATCAGAGGTAAATGCAAATGAATCTGCCCAGGCATCATTGAATGTTCGATTTTCTTCAGATATTTTTCTTTTCTTACATTTCTCCATGCCTTGCTGGGGTTGAAAGTCGCGACGAATGGATGGCGTTTTGGCGGGTATACCGGCTTTCGCGAGTATGACGTTTATTTTGAGGGACGAAAAACAATAAAATATATTTATTCTAATATGTCAAGATCACAATAATCTTCCAATTTAGAACTAAAATATTAAAGAACTAACACAAATAAAATACACTTCAATTAAATACTTGCGGTGCGCCTTATAGTGCGGAAAATACGGTACTTCATCTGAGTCCCAGCTGGATCACAACTCTTAAATGTGGACCTTGGCCTGAAGTGGCAAATGGACCTCAGTTGGGTTAAGTAACTGAAATGAGATGAATTACCGGGGCATCGTGGGACCTGGAGACCATCCCACATCCATGGCCCATTTGCCCGCCCACATGATCTTGAGATAAATTCACCGGCTGGTTGAAGAACTAGTTTCCATCTTGTAGCCCAGATCCCATCCTCTCAGAGCTTCACAGAGGACACGTCCTCTCAGTGTTTTTCTTTTTTCAACAGCTATAAAATTAGCACGTCAGTATTCATCTTTTAATGTTAGGTTTTTACAGTTTTATTCTCTGATTTATTCTTTTGTATCTTAATGTGTGAATTTTATTGTACTATTTGTAATGGTGCTATCAAACTGGTCCTCTATTTTCTGAGGGCACAGTACATGTTGAACAGCTACATTATGTATACTAACAGTATACTTGAACTGAGCGTACAAAACAATGTGCTTTGTGTGTTAAACTATAATAAAGGTCAGAGTTATGAAGCAACAGAACATGTGTCTTCTTTGTCCACATTTCCCTCACACAGGTGTCTACCTTCAGGTCTTGTGCTTTAAAACATTATTTTGAAAGCATCTTTAATTACACCAACACCTCCCTACTCACCATCATGAAAAAGTATTGCTTTTATATGAAAATAGGGATTTTCTTTTTCCCATGTCTCCCAACAGAAGCCTTGATGTGTTAAAAGGAACCCTGGCTATTAAGACATGTAGGTCTTAAAAGATAAATGTTGGTATCAATTATAACAATGTGATATAAAAAACCTTGTTGATGTCTTCGTTTTTATAAAATTTGAAAATATAATTTAACATGTAGGTCGCCATTGTTGTTTACATTCTGGGTAGTGACGTCAGACGGTGGCTCCTGCTGGCCCCCGTACACTGTTTTGACACCCAGAAACAGGTGAAAACACACCTAAACAGGTGACGGCGCAACAGAAACACAGATCAAAACACAGCTAAACATTAAGGTGACGGCGCACCTACAAAAAAGTAAAAAAAAAAAAAAAAGTACAGCACCATAAAGCATGAACTATAAAAACACCATAAAACTCAGATAGACTAACAGACCACACGTTTTAACTAGCAGATAGCCGATGCTACAATAAAAACCCCAGCCAGATCTGGCGTCATTAAATTAAATAAAGATGTTCTTGCCTATTTGACGCGAAGTCTGCGCCTCCCGTTTCATCAAAGTCCCGGGCCAGTCCCCTCAGCCTCTGGTCTGTCATCAAACGCTGGACCCAGCTACGCCGTCTACGGCGTGGGCTCCTGCGTAGCCGGCGTAGCTGTGGCTCTAGAGCTCGCAGCGCTCCGCCATCTGCTCTCGCCGCCGCCGGGATGGAGACGCCGGTCGGCAGGCACGTTTGGGTGGGCATAGCCCACCCCTGCCCCCCCCTAAAACCGGCCTCGGGGCTGGGTCCACCGTTTGATGACAGACCAGAGGCTGAGGGGACTGGCCCGGGACTTTGACGAAACGGGAGGCGCAGACTTCGCGTCAAATAGGCAAGAACATCTTTATTTAATTTAATGACGCCAGATCTGGCTGGGGTTTTTATTGTAGCATCGGCTATCTGCTAGTTGAAACGTGTGGTCTGTTAGTCTGTCTGAGTTTTATGGTGTTTTTATAGTTCATGCTTTATGGTGCTGTACTTTTTTTTTTTTTTTTACTTTTTTGTAGGTGCGCCATCACCTTAAAAGGAACCCTGCATATTAAGACATGTAGGTCTTAAAAGATAAATGTTGGTATCAATTATAACAATGTGATATAAAAAACCTTGTTGATGTCTTCGTTTTTATAAAATTTGAAAATATAATTTAACATGTAGGTCGCCATTGTTTTTTACATTCTGGGTAGTACGTCACACGGTGGCACCTGCTGGCCCCCGTCCACTGTTCTGACACCCAGAAACAGATGAAAACACAGCTAAACAGATGACGGCGCACCAGAAACACAGATGAAAACACAGCTGAACATTAAGGTGACGGCACACCTACAAAAAAGTTAAATAAAATAAAAAAAAAGTGCAGCCCCATACAGCATGAACTATAAAAACACCATAAAACTCAGATAGACTAACAGACCACACGTTTCAATTAGCAGATAACCGATGCTACAATAAAAACCCCAGCCAGATCTGGCGTCATTAAATTAAATAAAGATGTTCTTGCCTATTTGAAGCGAAGTCTGCGCCTCCCGTTTCGTCAAAGTCCCGGGCCAGTCCCCTCAGCCTCCGGTCTGTCATCACACAGCACCGAGGCCGGTTTTAGGGGGGAGAGGGGGGGGCTATGCCCACTCAAACGTGCATATTGCCCACCGGCGTCTCCATCCCGGCGGCGGCAGCGAGAGCGGAGAGCGGGTGGCGGAGCGCTGCGGGCTGTAGAGCCCCGGCTACGCAGGCTACGGCGTAGCCTACGCAGGCTACGGCGTCTACGCAGGAGCCTAATGCACTGGTAAGATGCGCACAACATTGATCATTTTTGCAGATCTCCCGTGCATCACAGAACTTTGATCCAGTTTGCCTGAACCGAGACGTCTTATGGGCTCCCTCGTCAGCCTCCACGGCCGGGAGAGAGCTGCTCATCTATGTTTTAGATACCTGTCCCAGTTAAACTAACGCGGCTTATCTTCCCAGAGCCACCGTCGTACGTCATCGCCCCCAGAATACATTGCGCAGGTAAAACATGGCGCCTCCCGCAGGTCAAAATATGTAATAAACATTGTAGATTTTTAAAGCAATTAGATTATTTTATGTGTTTCTAACAACATATTTTAGTACAAGAGAACAATTGTGGCTAATTAGGGACTACATGTCTTAATATGCAGGGTTCCCTTTAATAAAGCTGTGTTTTGATCTGTGTTTCTGGTGTGCCATCACCTGTTTAGGTGTGTTTTCACCTGTTTCTGGGTGTCAAAACAGTGTACGGGGGCCAGCAGGAGCCACCGTCTGACGTCACTACCCAGAATGTAAACAACAAAGGCGACCTACATGTTAAATTATATTTTCAAATTTTATAAAAACGAAGACATCAACAAGGTTTTTTATATCACATTGTTATAATTGATACCAACATTTATCTTTTAAGACCTACATGTCTTAATAGCCAAGGTTCCTTTTAATGATATCCGTCTGTTGCATTGAGGTATAATACCCAAGTCTCTTTATTCAACTAATAATAGTGTTCCAAACTTGCAGAACACTATTATATGGAAGCAGTTCAAAATGTGACTTTTCTTCAAACCCAACCAAATTAGTAAAAGTCATGTTATCCCACACTTGTGTCCATCTTAAAAAAAAATCAGGTATTAAGAGGCGTACACATTCTCCACAGTCCTGAAATTTAAGTTGTCTCTTTCTCGGCCTGCGCCAAGGTTACCTCTTTTACTGAGTTTAAAATGTTTTTATTCCTTTATTCCCCCTATAAATTTACTCTCCAATGGACAAAGATTTCAAGTAACGGGTCTATAGTCACGAAGGCAGTGTATTTTTTCCATCAAAGCTGCCATACAACCCCATCCCAGATCTTTGATTTAGGAATTGTTACTGTTACTACATTAGAACAACAATATTAGAAAGTATCTCATAGCATCATTGTTCTCCATTGTTCTTGTAGTTTGTTGTGCTGCCCCCTCTTTTTCTCTTTTGTGCATGTTTGCAGGCCAGAGCTTTAGGAGCTGCATGCTGACCAGGTCCTTTTCATATTAAGGGTCACGCTTAATCTGAAGCTCATGGTGCCCATTTCCTCCAAAAATGATCGGTCATATTGATTCCATCTCACAACAGTATGTGTATATCCGTGTGATGGTCCATCCATAAAAGCATGAGAACGAGGAGAAGTCCAAAAGGCAAAAAATATAAATGGTTAGTGTTTGCGGTGAGAAGAAAAAGAAAATAAACAAACAAAACAATAGGAAAGTGAAAGTTTACAGGTGCTTGAGTGATGTATTAACAGGGGTGCACACAAGCCGGTACTCGAGGGCCAGTCTACTGCACGTTTTAGATCAGGGGTCGGCAAGTAAGTTTGGCCTCGGGCCAAATTTATTCGGAGCAACTGAATGGTGGAGCAGAACATCACATCAATCAGGCGAAACATGTTTTTTTTTCTACTAAACAAAACTTTTTTTTCCCTTTATCTATAGGCTACTAGTATTATTATACTATTATATCTTGTACAAAAAAGTAATTTAAGAAAGTCATTAGTTTAAATAAAGTAACTTGAATTTGCTACAGACTGTTATTAGTGTGTTATTACTGCTTTAGCACTGCGCTGCGTTATGAAACCGCTTATAAGTAACTTGGTGATAATATTATTTTCTGACAAGCTACTAACAAATGCAGTCCTTCTTTAAAATACACAGAACGACATTAAACATGAAAAACCCATGACGCACCTATGAACAGTAGCACAGGGGACAGTCAGCACCTGCACACGGAGCAGCAGCTCTCTGTGTCTCCTGAAGCGAGTGAGAGGATATGCAAATGAGGCAGATTTTCCGACGTATTTTTACACATGGACATTTTACCATTTAAAAGACCAACATCAAAACTCAAGGTAAGTTATCAGTTGTATTTTTCATAGTTTAAACCACAACAAATCACTTTAAAGCAAGCTAGCTTGCATAAAACGAAGAGCACCGACACACACGTCTTACCATTTCAACAGCTTCAGGAGTTTTGCCGGGAGTCTGTGCCTACGTCACTCCTGAATATTTGTGTGCACCTCTAATTAAGCCCCCCCTATGCTACAGGTGACAGGGAACTATACAGAATTGTGTGCATCCGGAATCATGAAGATTCTACTTTTATTTTATTTTATATTTTCTAAATAAAGGCTTTGAATTCTCTATGAAATTGTCGTTTTTGTGATTGTAAATTATAATATATATATCAGATTTTCAATGTCATCTGGCGGGCCAGATATTATTGGATTGGAAATAACTCAATGTTCACTTCACCGCACTCACCATGGTGGGTGTGGTCTTCCTGTTCTGCAAGACAACATTGGTGTTGGTTCTGTTGTTCAAGTGTACACCTGAGTACCTGGTAGTACTCGACTATCTCAACCTCCTCATCCATGATGGTGATGGGCTCGCCAGGGCCCTCCATCTGGAGTCAACAGCTGCTCTCTGCTCTCCAGCAGACAGATGTCAGCATCATCCACCCCTTAGGAGTCTGCAGCAAGTCTAGCAACAATGGAAATGTTGCAAGTACCGACCTAAATATATAAACTTAAACATTAACTTAAACACATAACTTAAACAACAAAAAATGTGCAAAAGGCATGACATGTTTTACGTGTTCTGCTTATTTAGGCTTAATTGTTACGGCTTGTGTTCCTGGTCCTGCTCTTCAGAAAATCATGGACGGGTCTTTTCCTCCCTTCACACAAGGAGATCTCAGTTGTTACCAGTTGTTACCAGAGCATCTCTTGTCCTAAACTGCTTTATCTTCCTGACTTCTTAACCCACACCCGAATGCTCTCTTAACTGCAATTGCTCTGCAATTTACCGTGCTTACTGTAGCTCATAGTTTTCCTTTGTTGTCAGTCGCTTCGGTGAAAAATATCTGCTAAATGTAATGTAATGTAATGTCATGCTTAGGTTATGGAAAGCAGGTCTGAATATCTGTGGTGAACAGACCTTTTACTTCCAAAAGAACGCAAAACAATCATGTTTATCTACCTGAGCCTGCAGTTTTCCACACCTACAGCAGGTGGAACGTCTGATATAGTGACTTGAGAGACGCGTGCGTTGCTAAAAGTCCCCTCAGCTGTGAACAGAGCAGTGGGACTTTTCTATGGCCCACGCCTCATCCATTTCAACTAATGTAATTATGGCACAGTAATCACTACAATATTGCTGAAAGTAACACTCTCTTTTAACAGATAATCACAAACGCTGCTGCCCATGGCAACATGGTGTCCTGGTCCAGATCAGTGCTGGCTACTTTCAACCTTCTTTCCCTGGCGCTGTGGGTCTTCTCTCTGATTACTTCCTCCCACAGTTTAAAAACTTGCATGTTAGGCTCCCTGGTGAGGAGACGCTGCAGCAGAAACTGTGATAGCGGTGGTAGTTTCCAGACCCCCAAGTCCCTGAACAGGATTGAGGAGAGGATCAGAGATGACTGAGCGCTGGCCATCAAGGAGTGTATTTTACTAGCAGAGCAAAATCCTCCTAAGAGTGCAGGGCCGGTTTTTGCTATGGGCAATATGGGCGACTGCCCAGGGCGCAATCCGGATGGGGGCGCACGAGCGCTCTCAAAAAAAAAAAAAAAAAAAAAAAATTGCTCTGACAATTCCATCTCAAATCTATTCAATGGGCTGTTATTGTAACATCAAATATTAATATGACTATTTTTTAGTTTTAGTTTAGTTTATTTAGCACATAACATAAAAAAATAACATTACACAAAGAAGTGCAGTTAAAAGAAACTGTGCAGGGAGGAGCGAGCAAGCCAGTAGGCTTATGAGGAGCCCCCACCTAATAACATTTAACAAAATAGTTATGAGGATACAAAATCCTAAAAATAAAAATAAATAATATATCATAAAAATTGCATGCAGAACATGAATGAAAATAAAATAAAAAAAAGAAAATAAAAAATTACTGTAGACATGATCATGAAAAATATGAATATTATGCTGAACAAATGGCAACACAGAATATGAAGTGCAAAAGAACATTAACAGTGGGAAAAGCAAGAGCTTTCTTGACTACATTGTTGAATTAAATGCTCTCTTGAGCGACTTTTGAAAATGGATAGAGACCTACAATTGTTTTCAATATGGTACCAACTATTCCAGACTTTGACACCTCTAAACCTAAACAAAAATTGGCTTCTAGATTCCAGACATTTCGGCGGATGTAGGGCGAGGGCCTGCCGAGTTGAGTAAGAATGAAATTGAGAGTTTGTGGCAAAGTATGACCTAAAGTGCTCAGGAACATTTCCTTCTGAGGAAAATATCTTGTAAAGAAAAATGCATATTTGGTAACTGTTGATGTCATAAATAGTAAGGATCTGTAGATTTTTAAATAAAGGAGCAGCAGTAGCATCCCAGACAGATCGAGATGCAAGTCTTACAAAACGGTTCTGGAGAATTAAGATTTTATGGAGAGTAGTTGTAAATGTACTCCCCCAAACAATATTACGATATGAAAGGTGAGGATAGATTAGACTATAATAAAGAGTTAAGTAGACACTGCTTAGAAACGAGGTGTCTAACTTTCCTTATTATGCCAATAGATTTGTTTATTTTCTTACTCACACAATAAACCTGTTATACTACTATTAAAACCAAGTTAACTGAAGACAAAAGTCTCGTTATCACTTTAACCCCCTCCTCCAGGCGAGAGAGAGGCGGGGGGTGAGGGATGATTCCAAGGCCACACACAACTGCTTCCAAATAAATTGCATTTCATTCATAAAAATTATAATATCTAACCACATGTAATGAAATGGGTTATGCGAAACATTTACACAAATAAAAAAAAAAATAAAAAACGGACAGTGCACCCACTACGTTGGAGTGGATGTAGAAGAACTTCCCTGACCTCCCATCCAAGTCCATTACTCTGCTTGAGCTGCTTACTTTCATCCATGAGAAAGAGCTCGCAGAAATCTACCCCAATCTGTGGACTGCACTCAGAATTGGTCTGACCTTCCAGTGACAGTAGTGGAAGCAGAAAGGAGTTTTCCAAGCTGAAGCTTATTAAAACATACTTGAGGTCCACTATGTCACAGGAGCGTCTCTCTGGACTTGCCATCATCAGCATCAATCATACAGTTGCACAACAGATTTCGTATGATAATGTAATTGATGATTTTGCTGCAAAGAAGGCTAGAAAAGTCAAGTTCTAGATTGCACTTTACCACTTTACACCTGTTGTGAAAGGGTGAAAGAGCCAGGTTAAAAAATCTGCTACAGTCTGAGCACTCAATTCAGATTAGGTGAATAAGCATAATTGTATTTTTTTTTTAGTTATTCATTTTATTTTATTCATTAGTTATACATTTGAATGTGTGAAGGATTAGTGTAATTTACACACAGGTTTTTTATACACACTGTATTTCATTTATTTGTCTTATTCATTTATTTATTAAAGATACATGGCTGTGCCATGGGGTGGGGTGACTAAAATGTCAGCTCAAAGTAGTTCAGTCTTAGAAACAAGTACTTACTGATGAATAAATGACACTCGCTTAGCTGATAATATCCAACATATTATAATTCAATGACGCAAAGAGGGGGAAATCAACACAGAAAGTTATTTTCAGCGTAAAAAAAACAATAAGTCATCTATGAGCTGTTCCCAAAAGCATAATTAATGAAGATTAAACATGTTTGAGATTAACATTTTCTATGGATGGAGAAGAGTTTAAACAGTGGTGGATAAACTACAATCACACGCAGACGCAAGACGTCCCAGGAAACCCAGTCAAACTGGACAACAGGAGCAACACTGCCCTCTGGTGGCCTGAAGCTGACACTACTAGTTCATCCAGTAACAGTCACCAGTCACTGATGGTCTGAATGAGTCCCACAAATCCATGTTTACATCATTCATTTCAGAGCTTTGCTCACATGTGGTTTCTAAAAAAATTAATGATTCTTTTTTAAGTAACATGAACCTACAATATATTTACTATTTTACTTCACCAATTTTTTAAATAATCTAATCCTGCATTTTATTTGCCTGAAGAAGAACAAACCGATGTTACAGAAAAGCTTTTAAACCTCTGTTATGCACTTCTGTCTCACAACACTCTCACACACACTAAAAAAACGTCTCAACTGTTGTTTTCTCTCTCTTTTTTTTTATTTTTTTACTGCAAATAAATCTCGCTGTGCCAAACTGTGAAACGTCTAACTTATAAATTTTCAACAACCCGTGATGGAGACAGTTTAAGACTACAAACACGTTATTTTAGTACTATTTTCCCCCCAGTTTTGCTTTTTATAAAGTGTTAAGAATCTTGTTGTAAAGATGTTGTCCTTAAGTTAACATTTATTGCTCTGCCTCAGTGTGCATGTCTGTTTTAATGTTGCAATCACAGGAAAGTACATTAGCTCTGACGAGGGGTGTTTGGTATGAAGGATATTACAGTTCATTCCATCCCAATGTGAAAAATCTAATGAATAAACACTGGTCGTCAAGTGCTGACTTCAAACTCTCTGCAGTTCATTTTTATTTATTGATTGATTTTTGTAATGCATTTTCATATTTTTAGATTTGAGGATGTTGATGTCTGTGCAGTGGGCTGGGAGGCCCAAACACTGAGCCAGGCTGCTCGCTGAAACAATGGGATGGAGCATCTACATACCAAACAATCTCGTTTCTCCGTCTGTCACAGACAGATCTCATTTCAAAGCCCGTGGGCAAAGGGGAGGGATATTTACTTTAAGCAACAATTATTCTTTCTCTGCCAGAGTGTGGAATAAAACCACAAAGCCGACGAATTAGAGCTGTCATAAGTACAGTCATTTGGAGTTGAGGCTGTAAACTTTGTAAACTAGGGGCTGTTTTGTGTGCAGGAGTGTACAAACTGCACATGATGGAGCGAAGCCAGACATTTCTGTTTGTGGAGCTGCATCTTAAACACGGAGGAATGGCCGCAGAGCGTATATAACAGATTTATTCAAATGCTCAGTCGCCTGCAAAGGCTGAACTGGGATGAATGCAGGCACGGCTGATGTACAGTATACCCTTCTGCGGTCGTGTGTGTTTATTTTCGAGTAGGTTTGTGTAAGCAAAGCCGGCCACAGTCACATGGTCGGCTACGCTGCATTTATACGTTTTCATGAGCTTCGGACTGCAACAAGAGGTTACTGTGAGAAATGATCACATTTCCCAGGAGATACTGATGGGATGAGCAGCAAATGTATCATTATTTAAAGAAACAAGCCGATTGAGATGTTAAACAGGACAATGCTTTTTTTTTTTTTTTTTTAAATCAAGCACTTATTTTTCAAGCTGTCATGGACGATGTCTATTACATGTATTGTACATTTTGAACAGTTCAGTTCACCTAACTGTCAGCACTGTCCTTTTCCAACCACACGGGGCCACTGATTCGTTTAACATCACATTTCTTTCAACCTGCTGCTTCTTCAATTGACTTTTCAGCAAAGGTGTCAAAAGTATTCACATTCATTACTCAGGTAGAAGTATAGATACTAGAGTTTAAAAATACTCCTGTAGAAGTTGAAGTATCAACTCAAGTTTTTTACTCAAGTAAAAGTATAAAAGTACTGGTTTCAAAACTGCTTAAAGTATAAAAGTAAATGTAATGTAAGGGGAAAAAAGCCACTAAGGACAAAAGCCATTGAAAATGAATGCATCTTTGTATAATGCAAATATATTAAAGAACCATATATGTGTACTATTGAGCATTAACATGTGTTTCAGAGAGCAGCAGATATGATGACTAGTTGCCTATAAGTATTGTAATGGTTCAAAAAGTCAAACTTCAGAGGCATGTTATCATTTATCCTAACCTTTATTGGAATGTACATCCAAGTTTAGCTGCAGGAATCTGAGGGAACGGATGTAAGAACAAAACTGGACAAGAACATCTGAAACAACCACAACCAAATTCACTCTATCCGGATGGAGCAATTTAACTGGATAGTTTTTTTTTAAAGGCCGAAATGAAATAGAGTAACAAGGCTGTTTTTAAAATGTAAGGAGTAAAAAGTACAGATAATTGCGTGAAAATGTAAGGAGTAAAAGTAAAAAGTCGTCTGAAAAATAATTACTCCAGTGAAGTATAGATAACCAAAATTTCTACTTAAGTAAGGTAACTAAGTATTTGTACTTCATTACTTGACACCTCTGCTTTTCAGAAAATTTTGTTTTTATTAATCAGGAGATATTTGCATACTTACTTATTTAAGACAGCAAATAGTTTTCTTCTCTTTTGCTACCTCACTCCTTTTAGCACACTAGAATAGCATAATGTTTATGTAATAATTGCTCGAGGTTGTTGCATGTTCTGGGTCTCTGGCAAGACAACTTGTGTTGTCATAGATGCTACAAATTGAATTGTAACAATTGTAACAAAAATTGTAACAAAAGCTGCAGCTAATAATTAAATTAGCATTCATCATCTAATTTTCAATGAACATCTTTCAGTTGTTTAGCCATTTCTTACTTTTTAAAAAGCAGTTTAAATAGTTTATCCAGTACTTTTAGCTAACGCTACCTATTTTTACCGAAGAACTGCGACTGTTTCAGCCTGAAAAGACAAATCACACATTCCCTGAAGTTATGTAGGCTTATTCTTTTCTTGTAGGTAACTACATTTCAGTTTTGTAAAGTAAATCAATGATGGTACATTTATCGCATGTGTTAGCAAGCTAACAAATGTTGATATTTATGTGTATCTTGATTCATGAAATTAAAAAGTCAGTTTTTTGTGTTACAAAAGAAAAATGTCAGACCAGATGATTTAAGGTCAAGTTTTTTGGGACCTGCGATTATCTCTTATATTGTTTCTGTTCAACAGAAAACAAATGGGGGCGGCTCACATATCTCTGTGTCCAGTCTGAGCCCTAAATGTATGTCAATCTCTGCAAAGTAACAAATGTACCTCGTGTTCTAAGTCAGTGTTTGTGTGGATGTAAACAGCTGAGAAACCACAGTTTATTGCAGAAAATCCATATTGTGTATTCATTGTGATATAAATCTTTTGCAGGATGATTTATCAGATGGTTATATTTTCCCATGAGAACCCTCGGGGGACCATGTGAACTTTGTGGATTCATAGTCTGGCAATATTTAAGCACAGTGGAAAGTTTGATTTGTGTCCGTCTTTGACACGGATGGAACCTCTTCTGAAACACGAACGCTCAGAATCCCTCACATCCAGAAAAATGCATCTCCAGGTTCAGGGTCTGGGAGTTTGACCTTTTTTTTTTCTCTTTTTTCTGCTCATGTTAAAAAAACAAGGAAGCGAGGAACAAACGGTGGAAAGGGATGTACAAGTGCCAAGATCAGGAGAAATTCAGTTACTGTAAGAGCACAGTTGGATCTCCAGAGCGCTAAAGGTTTCCTCTGGAGGAAGACTGGGGGGCCGCATTAGCCCCGACGCTCCCAAACTACTGCTGTCCCATCTAATATGAGTGTTATGGTGTTTTATAGTCCCCTACGTATTCCCTCACTTAAGTGTTTTTCCTTTTTTTTTTTTAATAAAGCCAGCTGCCTTTCAGGAAAAAAAAGGCTAGAAGTAAGTGAAAGAGCTGAAACGCTCCACAGCAAAGACTGAGGTCCATGACGGCTCTTTGAGACAAACAGGGCCCTCGAAAGTCTAGTCTGATTATATTTGTTGATCCAATTTACTGAAGAAAATCAGTGCATTATCATAACCATCCCTCATCAACTGTCTTTTGCCTCTGGTTCTAGGTGTTTTTTTTATTTCGCTTGTATGTTTGGAATACTTTGTATATACATTATGAGTACTCTTTGTTTATCCTCTAGTGGATACATATACTTTCTGTGGATATCATCGTAAATGGTGGAGAAAATTAGTATTGTTATGTGTCATTGGATATCTTAATGTTGATGGTTTGCAGAGATACTGGGATTCCTGGGTAATCGGGGGAAGGGTTGGGCTAGTCATAAATTCTCTTCTGCTGTGTTTTGTTTTTGCTGTTTAGTTTTTTTTCCTGTTTTAGTAATGTTGTTGCAGTTCTTCTGTTTTATTTTTTATTTCTTTTTTTTTTGTTTTCTTTAGTATGAGGAAAAAGAGAGAATCTCTGGCCGCACTCCTTCCATTCTCTATGTCAGTGGTTCCCAAACTGTGTGCCTTGAGGCAAGTCCAAGTGTGCCGTGGGATTTTGTGACAACCATAGCCTACTGCAATATAGTATACAACTAGACAAAAAAAATTGTTTTAATTTACTATATACTACTTTGAATGCACTCATTCCATAATACAGAGGCAAACTCTTTATCTAAAAACTATTTTAAAAAATCCTCCTGAAATGGGTGTGTTTGATGAAGCCCAATTTGATAAAGTTTAAATATTTTTGTGAAGTATTTTGTTAATAAATATTTCATGAGTAGAATAGTTGTCTTTGTCATATCTTATTTGGCATTAGTAAATAATAAACTTAACAGATAAACAGATGATATTAGTGATAACACGTGTTATAAGGCTATTTTGCACAATAGGTGTGCCTTGAAATTTTTATTTGTCCTTTGGTGTGCCTTGGGCACAGAAAGTTTGGGAACCACTGCTCTATGCCATTTATGACAGTACTATGATCATCCTGTTTCCATGAGGTTCTTAATAAAAAATGTATCACAAAATTGATTAATAAATAAAGTCCAGTTTTCTGCAGGTGCTCCCTGTGGAGACCTGGGGCAAACACCTCCACGGCACCGTCTCAAACATGTACATGTTTTATTAGCATACAACCTTTAAGTGTAACAATACATTACAAATAACAGAAACATTCAATTAGCTGGACTCAAGATAAACAATGTACAGTTAGTGAGTACATCCAAAATATTAAACAATACTTTATTTACACAGTAAGATCATTGTTGCTTCTTTAACTGCAAATTCTAAAATTCAGACCTCAACATGAAACATTTGAAGATGCTTCGTTCTGACCACATTCAGGACACTGAACACAGCTGGCGTTAGCAGCTTTACCATGACAACCTGAAGCTTTACTGTGGAATAAAACCCAACAGAATAAATCTGACGTGATCTCTGCGCCTCAGCCCAGTCACACCGTTGGTCCTGCTACGTGTGCCGGGACAAACGCCACGTCTCTGGACACGCTGGGAGTCTGAGTCTCGATAGTAAACTCCACGGATCACGGACGGTTCACAGCATTGACACCGTCAGCAAACACTGCAGGGAGTACGGCTGCAGTAATCTCGCATCGTTCGCCAGCAAACTTCAGGTTTCATTGAACATTTTTACAACAGCCAAATTGCGAACATCTCCCAGGATCCGTCCAGACTTCTGGATGAGGCACGCTATCATTCTTCAGACTTTTGAGTCCTGATACTTTCCAGACCAGGCAACTGTTTTGAATAATTTCATGTCAAACTTTTGGAGACAGCTGAGGTTGGACCTGGTGTGAAACGTCTGCGCTGACGCGGCGATAATCACAGTTCGATGTATTCGTTTTTTAACGGCGGTGTGACCGGGCCTTCACACTTACATAAAGGCAACATTCAAGGACACTCCAGGCACTGTCAGCTAAAGAGCACTTATAACACTTCACTCAAAGGCAATCTCACAATAAAAGAATAAATGACTATGAGACATGAGTCCGAAAGAAAAATCAACATTAGTCACCAAATATTAGATATAGTGAGTTCCAATAATAACAAATACTTAAGGTGCCGTATTTTACAGTATGACATGCCAAAAATAAACACTAACTCAATATTTCAAATCAATATGTACATCAACGATAAAATCCATGCCGGGGCTCTTGGGAACTGTAGACATGAGGTTAAACCTTCACAGTGAAACTTTAAGAGAAGTTACAAATGTCCGAGCACCTTTGTGAAAAACAGATCAATACATTTAAGAAAATGTGACGTTACAGTATATGCAACTAATGCTGCTCAAAACCAGTGGCTTCTTTACATGACTGAATCTATTCCTCTGTCACATCAACATTACACCTCACCAAGCTGACCTGGGCCTCAGCTTTAGTACTCAAAGAAATATATAAAAGTTCACATAAATCCACAAATTCTACTATTCAAAAGGTTTCTTTTTACTCTGAAAGAAAATGGCTTTAACAATACGTATTAACTCTGAGAAAAACCTTCCAGGTCATTCTACATATGTTTTGGCTAAATATAAATATACTGTATGACCCCCCCCCCACCCCCCAAGTCAAATGGGCACAAAAATAAAAAATAAAATCACAAATAATGTTCCAACATGTTGTGGAGTCACGAACGGAACCTGAAACTTGGTCATAAAGGATGATGTGAAGGAGACATGCACATGATGCAGCAGGAGCTGGAAAGGGATCGATTGTAGAGACGCAGTGTTAAGGTCGCAGGTCCGGCGGGTCCGGCGGGTCCTCGGGGAGGGAAACTCTAGCGCTGCAGGAGAAGCAGGGAGACCAGTCAGTGACATGACAGACAAGCAGTGGCCCAGTCCTGGTGAGAAAAGTGAACTAATGACAAAAATGAGGAAAACTAAAAACGTTGCAACTGCCTTCAGTATGTCGCTACAAGGTAAATACAGTTATACTGGACTGAACCTTCTAGCCCAGGGGTCGGTAACCCAAAATGTTGAAAGAGCCATATTGGACCAAAAACACAAAAAACAAATATGTCTCGAGCCGCCAAAAATGAAGTCTTAGAATGCCTTAGAATGAAGGCAAAACATGCTGCATGTATCTATATTAGTTATAACTGGGGGAAGATTGTTTTTTTCATTATGCACTCCGAGAAAAAAGTTGAAATGTCGAGGAAAAAGTCGAAATGTCGAGGAGAAAGTCGTAATGTTGAGAAAAAAGTCAACATTTCGTGAAAAAAGTCGAAATGTTGAGAAAAAAGTCAAAATTTTGAGAAAAAAAGTCAAAATTTCGAGAAAAAAAGTCAAAATTTCGAGATTAAAAAGGAAAGGAAAAAGGAAGAAAAAAAAGAAGAAAAGAAGAAAAAAGAAGAAAAAAAGGAAAAGAGAGAAAATGGAAAAAAGACAAAAAAAAGGAAAAAAAAAGTCAAACATTTTTGAAAAAGCTCCAGGAGCCACTAGGGCGGCGCTAAAGAGCCGCATGCGGCTCTGGAGCCACGGGTTGCCGACCCCTGTTCTAGCCAATCATCTGAAAAAACATTGTGCACAAATGCTGCGTCCCAATTTAGGAGTTGCACTTAAAGACCAACAGCATCACAACACAGTTTCCCCGTTTCCAGGACGACTACAGTCTACAAGTGCACCCTTCTCTTCATGGGCTCAAAACTGCATCGGGTGGATTAGTCACGGCCCAAGGAAACGGTACAGAACCCATCAGTCACCTTCACAACAGCTCCATTTACTCTGATAAATCATTTCATATGAAAAATTAAAAAAAATTAATGAGAATTTCTAGTTGGATCTTTTCAGAGGGATGAGAAACTGCCAATGTCAATTTTACACGGTGGCAACAAAGAAAAACTGCTGACTTGAGGGAGCAGCTGTGGGCTTGTCGGTTCAGTCAGGTGAGTGGCCACTCATGGTATAAATCAATGAATCAATAAAACACAATATGTTGCTAACGCTGATCATTTTTAATATGACCTGAAATAAATAAAAAATAAATATCTGAAATGTTGGTTGGTTCATGAAGGTCTATGAATGTAGTGAACAGATCAGCCCAAAGCACTAGCTTGTACAAGCTACGTGCAGCTATTCACACTTCTTAAAAACACATTCTAACAGCTTTAGTTTGATTAGTTTACTCAGTTATTTTACAAATACCATACCTGGTGTAATCTCTGCGCCAGGCCTGACCTGACTTGACACCTCTGTTTGTTGATTCACCAGTAGGTGTTTAGTGAGTTGGAACAGCCAACACAAATATTTAGTTAAGCAAATCTCAAATACCTCGGTATTTTATGCAAGTAAAAGCGTATACTTAAAGATGTTTTGAACAAAGTGCTGAGCAAATGGTTTTCAGGATGATTTACAATCCTCTGTAATAATAGGAATCAGAAAAGTGACACTTGAAGGTGAAATTCATCTTTTAGATTGGTGTGTAAAAAAAACAATCCTGACAGTTGAGAAGTTAAAAAAAAAAAAAAAAAAAAGAAGTCAAAGAAAGCAACTCCAGACGAAGGATGGAAATCATTTCTGGCCTCAGCTAGCTCAGCGTTCTCTTCTCATGTGTGCAGCATAATGTGACCGGGTTACTGGGGAACAGTGCAGGGAGCCGGTTTGTGCAGGGAGTCATATAACACCATATGAAGGGCAGAGATGCCAGGACACCGACTCGGTGTCATCTGCCCTGAATAGA
This sequence comes from Cololabis saira, assembly GCF_033807715.1. Classification (NCBI taxonomy): domain Eukaryota; kingdom Metazoa; phylum Chordata; class Actinopteri; order Beloniformes; family Belonidae; genus Cololabis; species Cololabis saira. Next base: position 12,615,999 of record NC_084595.1, on the reverse strand, counting down.
TGCTGGGCAGTCAGACTTTGTGTTTTTCTCTACTGCATAGTCACCCTCCAAAGACCGATCCATCAACATCGTTCACCCCTTCGCCTGGCAGATGCTCTGCAACCAAAAACCCTGTCTGCGGCCTGCTGGGCCTTCAGCCGCCAGGAAGATGGAGTGGAAAGCTCTATGTGTTCTGGAGCAGTCGCAGACCAATAATACATTTATCTAGTTAAATCTACAAATGCTCAAGTGTGGAACATTTAAGGTGATCTCCTGGCAGAGTTATAAACACTGCATTAGAGCGGCTAATAGTCTCCACATCGTACATGAATGTATCAGTGAAGGCCTGCAGGAGACAGAAGAGGAGAGATGCTGGCCGGATTAGAGAGACTTACAAACTATGGAGGAAGAACGTTCCACATGTCCTCTACATCGGATTGTGGGCGATGGTGAGCATCCAAATCGCTCTTCTATCAGCAGCCACTTATGGCGCTTTTCCACTAGTACCTACTCGGCTCTATTCAACTCGGCCAAGTTTCTTTTCCATAACTATTCAGCAGCTAGAGCAGAAGTGGGAGGTTGGAGTGAAGCTGCTGTGACGTATTTGATTGTGTGATCTAAACGAAGACGACAACAACACTAAAGATGTAGAACCTGGAGGAGATGATAGATGTGCTGCTGGGCCATGTGTTTCAGAGAGCAGGAGATATGATGACTAGTTGCCTATAAGTATTGTAATGGTGAAAAATGTCAAACTTCAGAGGCATGTTATCATTTATCCTAACCTTTATTGGAATGTACATCCAAGTTTAGTGTCAGGAATCTGAGGGAACGGATGTAAGAACAAAACTGGACAAGAACATCTGAAACAACCACAACCAAATCCACTCTATCCGGATGGAGCAATTTAACTGGATATTCTTTTTTAAAGGCCGAAATGAAATAGAGTAACAAGGCTGTTTTTAAAATGTAAGGAGTAAAAAGTACAGATAATTGTGTGAAAATGTAAGGAGTAAAAGTAAAAAGTCATCTGAAAAATAATTACTCCAGTGAAGTATAGATAACCAAAATTTCTACTTAAGTAAGGTAACAAAGTATTTGTAATTCGTTACTTGACACCTCTGGCAGCGAGTCGCTCTTTCGCTGATTTCCACCTCCTGACTCAGACGTTGACGGCCCCGCCCCCCGACCAATCGTCGGCCTGTAGTGTGATGATGTCAGATACAGCTGACTCAGTACGCTTAGAACCTCGGCAGAGTAGTTACAGGAAAGTATCTACTCGACACGCCTCGACCGCTAGTGGAAAAGCGCAAAACTGAGGCGAGTGGAGTCGGGCTGAGTAGGTACTAGTGGAAAAGCGTCATTAGAAAAGTTCCGGCTCTACATTCCTCAGCACAACATGTATACGTGTCGAGGTCCTCAGCAGCCATTTCCAATGAACGCATGCATCTCCGAGTGCGTCTGCGTGGCGGCAGGCACATGGTATACGCATCCGCGGGGTCTGCAGACTAACAATGCTGCCAAACACAACACACTCCAGCTCGTATGTTTATAGGGAATGTCTTAGTCTGCCTGATGGGTGTCTTTATTTTTCACTGAACTCCAGGTTCGGTCCAGGTTCTGCACAAAGTGCTTTTCAGTAAGATCTGGACCCAGCACATCCTGAACGAGCCTCCTTGTCTTATTACGGACACAAGAGGAAAAGAATGTGATTTATTGTAACGGAGAAGGAAACAACTTATGGGATTAGTTGTGCGCTGGAGGCTTCTGCAAGTGTGGAAGATGAATGGCTATTTAAAAGCCATCTGTGGCTTACGATCTACGCCGTCTCAAAGGCTTTCCAGAATTTTAAGGAAATATATGGTTCTCTGGGATGTCACTGAGGACGCGTTTGATTATGGTTTGTCATGAGAAAAACGTGTCTTTTGGAACACGTTTCCTTGAATATATGTCTCCTTTCCTCTGGAAGCATCGAGCTGTCAGGACCTTTCTATAAAGGAAGTAACTTCTCCTTCAAGAGTTCATCTCTTTTCAAAGAACAGACATATACATTAAAAAAAAAAACAGCTGGCGAACCCCCAACTTTAAATCTAGGCAAATAAGATAAAGATTGTAGAAACTAAGGGAAAGTAGCGTGTGTGTGAAAACCTTAATGCGTCTCATGATTCAACAGCCCTAGATTTTCTGTATGATCTGGTCAACCGCTCACATCTCGGACTAATTTTACCCCACACGTCTGCTTTTTGGAGCATTTGTTCATCCACAGGTCTGTTTTTTGTCCTGCTATAGCATTTCAGTCAGTTCGCTGCATTGATTTGAATCTTCTCTCTGTGGAGACGCTGATATGGATTTGCTGGTGTTTGCATCGTCGTCCTGTTTCCTCACCCAAGGAGACCCCACTGTTTTCTACTTTTGAGAAAGACAAATGTATTTCTTTTAAACTGGACGTCTAAATGTGCTTTAATGGATTTTTAACTCAAAAAGGCCAGTACGGTGCTTTGTTTTTCTTCTTTTGGGCACTATATGGTCTGAGCTTGGAGTAAAGTTGATGGTCATTCCCTCCTTGTATTGAATGTTGGCAAATTTCTTCAGAGATTTCCTCTTGCGAACAATATTTCTCAATATAACTTTAAACTTCAGATTGGAAATGTCCCAAACCATTATCATTTTCTAAATGGATGACAGCAACCACTGCTTCTCTAAGATCATTGCCCTCATCTTCCCTCCTTGGCACATCTCAGCCTCTCCAGATGTGGCGAGACCTGCTGGTGATCAGTTAATCAAGTGCATTTAATTCCCAGCTCTTGGCTGCTGCCCTTTAATTCCTATGAAAGCAGAAAAAGGGCAACCGAGTTTTTACATGCTGCTTTTCTGATCAATTAGAAGTCAGTAATGCATGATGGATCTTTGTTATCAGAGGATGAATAGGCACAATTTAAGACTTCATGAGGAGCAGATGCCTTTTTCTATAGCGTGCTAAATAAAAGCATAAAAGCAAAGTGCTGAAAGATGCCCCCCACCCACGCAAATCTACTCACAAGAATATCATATATGATTTTCAATCACTTTCATTTCATACATCTTTCAACTCATAAGAACAAAGATGAGCTGATGCAGGATGTGTTTCTGCATTTATGCCAGAATTTCTTAAATCCTGAATTCCATTTCTTTGTACTTGTAAGTGAAGCTGGCTTTCATCAGTCCTCCCAACGCGTACTGGAGGCCGTTCAGCAACCAGTCACGCTCTCGGTTTTTTAGACCTGTTATGTTTCCCTCTTTCACAGCTAATCAAAATGAAGATACAGTCCATTTATGGATCAAAGATAATCATAATGAGCATTCCTTACTTTTTGTTATGCATGAAAAAGCAAGTGAAGCAGCACAGAGCTGCTGCTGACAGACAGCAACTGTACTTGAAATAAAAAGCTCAAAAAAAGAAAAGAAAAGAAAAGAAAAGAAAGGCTTCAGGCTCGTTTGAAACTGAGCGCATGCAGCCACTGGTAAGATGTTGTTGTATAACGTGGAAACACATGGGAACACAGTGTGTGTCAGTGCAAGTTAACAAATCTCTCTGGTAAGAATACATACATGAATAAAATAAATTAATAGATTAAAGATATATTTGCACACCCTCAAGTGAACTGGGCTAAAATAAGTCACTGTGGCTATTTTTCCTGAAACTGTTTCGTATTCCTGCTCTATGCGTTAATGGTTTGTTCCATTCTTAGCAGAGGTGGACAGAGTACTCGACCCCAGTACTTGAGTAAGAGTACAAATACTACTGGTCAAAATTTACTCCGTTACAAGTAAAAGTAGCTCAGTCAAAATATTACTCGAGTAAGAGTAGAAAAGTACTTGCTTTTGAAGGTACTTAAGTATCCAAAAGTAAATGCTTTTAAATTTACTTTAAGTAAAAGTAAGAGTAAGAGTAAATTTCTTATTTTCCAAATCAGTAAATTACTATATTTTTTCTTAATTAATGTAAGGATCTTTTAACTCTTGTTTCTGAGAATTAACTCTTTGAAACCAGCTGCACTGATGAGCTGCTTTTAGAACCACAATGTTATATAAAACCTGCAGAAACACCAAAAACAAATCAATTAAATGGGATCATAAGAGGACAGCAGATGATGCAGAGTTTATTAACAATCATGAACTGAAACAAAATGAACCTGCACCATCCAACTAAGTCTGGATCCCCCTCAAAGATACTGCTTTACAAAAAACTACATCTCTGCTTTCAATAACTCAATGTTGAAGTCACTTAACTTTACAGGAAGGACATGTACCAGTACAATATAGCAATATAGAGCATAACAAACTGTCTCCCCATGGCTGTCTTGTCTGTCTCTGTGCCTGTCTCCCAATATCCGTCTAAAAATAGAATTTTAGGGAAGAAGAAAAAAGAGCAGACCTGAAAGTAACGAGTACTTTTCAGCCTTCCTAGAAATTTACTCGAGTAAAAGTAAAAATATTTGTCTTGGAAATGTATTCAAGTAAGAGTAATAAGTACCAAAGAAATCTAATACTCAAGTAAAGTACAAATCCTCTGGATATGTACTTAAGTACAGTACTCAAGTAAATTTACTCCGTTACTGTCCACCACTGATTCTTAGTCACATGACTAGATCGTTGATGGACCAGCAACATTGTCAAACTGAAGCTTTAAATCTCTATTGCATCTTCAACATCAAATGACCCGGTTCTCATCAAAGTCAGTAAGGAAACAGCTACACAAATACATGTGATGTAGAATTTACTTGAGTTCCTCAAGTAAAACGAAGTGAAAAGTGCTACTGTGATAAACAGACCGAGTGCTTGTTGTGTGGGTAAGACACAGCAAACTATTTGCATAAATGTCCTTGAATACGTGTCAAAATGCTGGGAATCGTACCACGTGAAGTTAAAAATAAAGTTAAATAATCCTTTAAAAGCTTTATGAAACAGCCCCCCTGGTGGGAAGGCAACTGGCTGATATTATTCACAGATAAAAAGGAAGGAAAAAAAAGCTTAAAACTTTGATGTGGGATTTGTCTTTATAGCAGGGGGGGGGGGGGGGGGCCTTCTGCCTGAGAACAGCCGAGAGAGAAGCTGCTTTCATTGCTACTCTTTATCTCAACCCCATTTCTTTGAGCAGCCTCCCAATCCAAAAAGAAAACGAATGTGGATGCTGCATTTAAATGTTTACTTAGTTTTAAATATCAATTGTGGGACTCACCTCGTGAGCTTTTATCTCGTCAGGCTTCTGTCTTCAAAGATGGTCACCTCAATCTTGTAGAAGTCAAGGAAAGGCAGCTACAGAAAGGTTCAAATTCAATTCAAGCACTCTTTAGTTCTCTTTTTTCAACATTATCAGAACAAATGCTAATGTGAAAGTGCAAAACTACAAATCATACAAACTACAAATCACTCTCTGAAGAAGGCGGAAGTTCTGCCGAAACTGTCACAAAAGTTTGAAGGTAAGAACTTGGATCCTTGTCTGAAACAAAAGAAAACCACAAAGCTACAAATCATTGTAAAAACCCAAGACCTCTACCTTATTAGTGATGAAGGGATGGATGGCATTTCATCGACGAATTCCTGTGATGAAATCTCACTATTCTATCAAGTATCTGTCCAGCACGGCCACGCCCACCCATGAGGGATTTGTGGACCAACATCTATCTATCTATGGAAGCTAGTAACCATAAAGAACATCCTCAGACTTCACCAAAATCAGGACGTCTGGCTTGGATGAACCATTCCTGGATCTAGGTGTCCCACAGAAGTGAAGCTGATCTTAAAACTACATAGATTAAAAAAAAAAGTTGATGGAAACAGCATGTTGACACTAACAATTTTCCCAGAAAGTGAAATAAAGTTGTTCTACAACAGTAAAACGTTTCCTTGTGGGGAGTTCACCTTAATAACAATAATAAGACAAAAAGAGTGCATTAGTGAAGATGGGAGCATCTAGTCCACATCTTATTTATTTGCACCAAATAGAGAGCATCTACGTGATCAGACAAAAACAAATAAGATCAGTTTTTCTTGGCTCAAATGCATGGTAACAGTTCAGGTGGCACCCCCCCTCCCCCGGGGGCAGGGCTCCTGTGCCAAACCCGGCTGCTCCACAGTGTCGGAGAAATAATCCAGATCTCTGTCAGTTCTATAAAATCAAAGGCGGAGCGGGAACAAAGCTCAGCTGTGAACAATTTCAGTCATATTTTGTTAGCCCTAATCTCCTATTGCCACCCAGTTGAAATTTATTGGGACGTACTTTAAGTCACCCCCCTTTGCATACTGAGAAAACCAGACTGCAAGTTCACCCGCTGATTTTATGCAGATGCTATGGATTACATACAACTTTTAACTTTTCTTTCTTTTTCTACAGTTTCCCTTCATAGATTCAGATTTCCTGTAAACTGCAGAAACTGCTGCCTCCAATATTGACATATTCATGCACCAGCAGTTAGTGGGGGCAGCAGGCCAGTAAATCCCTACAGCCATTAGGTCATTGTGAAACCTTGTTTCTACTGAAAACTAGCACCCAGTTACGTTTACATTTCCTGGTCTCTTGCTAAGTTTAATAAGTTCACCAAAATACCACTTCCTGTTTTCCATACATCTTCTTGTCTGACAAGCTGGTTGTTCAATTTAAAAACATTGCGGCGTTCGCTCTGCCTGATTACAATACTGCTCTGCTGCAGAGAACAACGCTGGATAAAGGCTTGTGGAAGGAAGGATACGACTCGCAGGCCTCTCTCGATGGGGTCGGTCAGCAGGAGGCCTCGTGGTGCGTAGATCTTGTCATTCTGTTCCTGTATATACTTTGCAATCTTCTTCAAAACCTAAGACAAGGGAAGAGCCATCACGTTTCACATTTTCTTTCTCAACACGCACCGTTTTGACTTTTGTATAAAGAGCCCGTCATAAATACATCCAGTATGAGAATGCAACAGGCATCAATAGAAACCTCAGAACATCTCAAATATATCTGTGGAAATGAAACTGCATTTCTATTTTAGTTGATGTCACTGTTGCGAAATACAGACTCATCGAAAAGAAGTCGCAACACCTTTATGTCAGTGCATCTACAGTACTGTCTCAGAAAATTTGAATATTGTGATAAAGTTCTTTATTTTCTGTAATGCAATTAAAAAAAAACAAAAATATCAAACATTCTGGATTCATTACAAATCAACTGAAATATTGCAAGCCTTTTATTATTTTAATATTGCCGATTATGGTTTACAGTTTAAGATTAAGATTCCCAGAATATTCAAATTTTTTGAGATAGGATATTTTAGTTTTCTTAAGCTGTAAGCCATGATCAGGAATATTAAAATAATAAAAGGCTTGCAATATTTCAGTTGATTTGTAATGAATCCAGAATGTATGACATTTTTGTTTTTGTAATTGCATTACAGAAAATCACAATATTCTAATTTTCTGAGACAGTCCTGTATACCTTTTGGTCCAGAACTGCCTTTATTTTTACATATACTGATGGGAGAGTTGGTCTGGACTCTGTGGTAGCCAAATCTCTGTGTGAAAATTAAGTGTCATACTCCCAGAGTATGACACTTCCCACCATTATTTCAAACTAGTTTGACCCAAATATTCAGATATCCAGACACGCGTTTGTTAGCGAACACTGCCTGGGCCTCCCAGTCATATATTGCCTTTGCACTTGTGAGCGAGGCCTCCTTTTGTAAAATGATGTTTAAACATTAATTTCCAAAGTGCAATAATGATTCCGACCAGCCCGACCAAACCCCAACCCCAACATATCATTATGCACATTTCTGCCTGACTCTCCACCGCGGCTGACCCCAGTCGACCCCAGCTGACCGCTCAGTTTGCATCAGCCCGTGCATCACTGTCCCTCGCGCAGCTCAAGTTGTAAGCTGCATTCGGTTTTTAGATGAGATTTCATGGCTAGAGTTTGTACCAACGTTCAATTAAAATGCAAAACAAAATTAAGTTAGGACAGATTTCTTCAATTGAAATAGATAAAAATATAAATAATTCAATATATTGGTTAAAACACGCAGCTTTCATGTCTGATTTCAAAATGAGTAAAAATCAAAAAACAGTTCACAAAGTCAATCAAGAGCATTGTTTTTTTTTATGCTACCAAGATGGTAAAAGGTTTAAAACTCATCCATTTATTATTCTGCACAGCTAAAATGATGCCCCACCTTCTCGTAGTGAGTCTCCATACACAGGAAGATGGTGTAAGCTGTGAGGCACGCCAGACATCCTTCAATGTAGGACTGGCTTCCCAGCTTCTCTGCCTCGGCATAAAGGTTGTTCAGTGTCCGCACCGTCTCCTCGAATTGCTGTTTGTCGATCTAACAAACATAGAAACAAAAGGAAACGCCACACAGTGAACACCAGGCCATGGAGACAGGTGTATGCTGGAACAGCAGTGTGTCTGCAGGATTTCTGAGTGGAAATGCTGTCTCTTTAGCAATTCCCCTCCCCCTCTAGATAAATTCAAGTCTGGGTTTTCTTGTACTGGTCATATATCAAGGGAATACTGGGAATCTTTCCCGTACTTTGGTCACTCCTCTCTAAATGATTAGGATGCACTTAACCGCCAGGACACGGTGAAAGTTGGACACGCACATTGGCAACCTGGATGGTTTTTCTGCTTCTCCAAAAGCACAAATGCACTTTTGTTTTCTGTAAAGATGTGCCTCGGCTTTTGGGATTTTAACGGGAGGTGGAGGAGGATTAGGTTCTGGGTTATTTAGACTGGAGTGTCGACAGTAGCCCCACACTGGTGTTTAGAACATTTCAGATGATCTGTGAGGGAGTAGGGGAAAAAGAATGAGTCTCCAAGCAGAGGATACGGGTTGCTTGCCAGCGGCCTAATGCCTAATTGAAAACGCTCCAAAGTTCTGCTCCCTTGTGTCCGAGGAATGCAACAAAAAGCTCCAGTGGTCTTAGACATATTTGGCACTTGACATCAAGACCCTTTGTGCTCCCTCTAATTTTCCCTTTCTGTGGCTGCAATTCAAAACACATCACCTGAGTGTCTTGACATTGCATCTGACGCAGACATTTTTAAAAATTAAATGAGAGTGCAGGCTTACAAAGAGACTCTTTAAAGACAACATTCCCTAAATTTAACAGATACTAAATATAGTGGCAAAAAAAGCATGTGAACCCTTTGGAATGTACTGATTTGCTTCATTAATTTGCCATAAAATGTTATCTGGTCTTCACTTCAAGTCACAATGACAATGTTCTTAAGCTGATAAACTATTTCTTGTTTTTATTGATCAGAGCTATTACCCATTCACCCATGTGTTTGATAACTGATCCTCCTGTGGAGGCAAATACTTTAAAAAAGTGCTCTATGTAGCTGTGCATCTGAAATGCAGACTGTTCAGGAGGAATCATTTCTTTTTACAGCTCTGCTTCAGCTCAGACACGTGTGAAGGATGGCTGGTGTGAACAGCTCTCTTGAGATCAATCTGCAACATCATCATGGGGTTCAGGTCTGGACTCTGTGTCGCTCCAAAAGATTCATTTTGTGGATTTTATTTTTCTGAAGTAATTATGCTGGGGATTTATGTTGATGCTTTGGGTCACTGCCCTGCTGCATCTCACACCTCCATGACTTATCCATCACACTTCATCTATTGATTCGCAGTATGATGTACGGTAGATAAACTCATGAATAGAGATGTTTTGCGGTTCCAATGAAGTCTCTAGGTCTTTAGCTGTTGGTTGTGGATTCTTCTTCGCCTCACTGAGGATTCTGCAGGTCTTTGGAGTTATCTTGGCTCACCACTCACTCCCATAATGAGTAGCCACAGTAATAAACTGTCTCCAGTCACAGATATTTTGTCTAGCTGAGGATGATGAATGCCTAAACTCTTAGAGATGGCTTTATATCCCTTCCCACTGCCATGTAGGTCATCCCATGTCTTCAATTATATTTTTGTGGCGCATGCTGTACATTAGCAAATACTTCTCATGAAAAACAAACTTAACACATTTGAGTACCATTTATCAATTAGAGAAGCTCTAAATTACACTTCCAAACTCATTTCAAAAGTAGGACTCCAGGAGTGTCAAAAACGGACCCCAATTAGCTTTAGCTTTAGTAAATAGTCTACGAATTCACTTACTTTTCCCTCCAGCTCTATTAATGTGGAAAAGTGTGTTTGATAAAGATGTAAGAAATTAGTGTCTGCTGTCAGATTAAGTTCACTAGTTAATTCACACTTTTTCATATAAACTGTATGGCGTGAATTTTGCTAAATTAAGATACATTTTGGAGAAAGCAGTCAGTTAATGAAACCCCATTTACTGATTTGACAAGAGACCGACAAAATACATTTGAAACATAAAGCAACTTTATATCTGCAGAAGATTTAAAAGAAAAAGAAAAACAACATTCTGCAGCCGTAGAAAACTAATCTACAGGAATGGAATATTACAATACTCAGACCTGCAAAACAAACCCAGCTGTATGGCACAAAAATCAACTGTGGACAAATAACAGTTGGCTCTCACAATAAAATAAACAAATAAAGAAAATAACTAAGTTCTGTTAACATTATTTATTCAAGGAAAAAAAAAAAAAAAAAAAAATCACTGTAGCTCTACGCTAAAAAGTGTGTTGGGAAATTTTTTTTTACGACATGCTACGAACATTTATGTCTTTGTACTTTGTAAAGCAGTTCTGCGTCCCTGACTGTGCATGAACTGCATCCTACCGGAAAAACACGAAGACCACCCAATAAAAGAGGGAAGTGCCAATAAACCACCACTGAGCACTTAAAACGTTCTGAAGCAGCTCTTTTCATGTGGTGTGAGCATTTCAAAATCACAGCTCTGTCCTGAAAACTCGAATTGTTTGGCTGACACTGGCTTTAATGTGGCGTGGAGTCTGTTCCGTCCCAGTAACCTGCTCTTCCTCCCTTTCAGGTCAGGACTCAGATCAGGACAAGTCCAGCCAGCAGGGTTCCTCTGCAGATGCTCTCACTGGGTTTTACTGTTAGCTCCATGTTGTCACCAGTTTAAATTAGGAATTTCCTTTTTGTTTGTTTTTAATCGCCAAAATAGAGCCCATCTCTTTTCATATGAGAATATTTTTGCTAGGGTGAATGTACCTCCACAGCATTATCGAGAACTTTTACAAAACCTTAACGAGAGTAGAATTTACCTCCATTTACTGTTCAGCTTGCTCATGCTACCATTTTCTTTGTTAGACATTCAAGGATGTCATAAGGAATTTTAAAAGGACAATATTTGGGAACTGACTGGTCACTGACCAATACAAGTCTTTTATTGCCTGGGCAGCTGATGGCCAACAACTGACGCTGATTTTATTGCCTGATATCTTGAGTCAACCCTTCCCAAACAGATGACAAATGATGCACAAATCTGCCTAACTGAATTATTTATTGAATATAACAGGCTCAGCCCCTCTAATGTATAAACAAATTAAACTAATTATACTAAAGTGTTCACATATAATTACTGGGTGCTTATTGTGACTTAAGACTTAACAGACATTTACATTTTTTTGCAGACACACACACGCTAGTGTGGTTCCACTCCAGCTGAAGTGTGAGGTGTGGTCCCACTGAGAGCAGACGCTGTGCATGTTTTGATGAGTCAATGATGAGCATCAAAGCCGCTCTGCCCTACACGCAGCTTTACAGAGACTCTCTGCTTCCAGAAACACCACAGGTAACACCGGCACAACCTCCACTGCTGCATATAAGATGCAATTTTTTTATCCTCTCTTTCAATACAATTAAGCATCTTTTGCTCATTTGCATTTTCTCCCCGGGGAGTCATATCTAAAATTGTGTGTGTGTGTATATATATATATATATATATATATATATATTAGGGGTGTAACGATACACTAATCTCACGATACGGTACGATACACGATATTGAGGTCACGATAACGATACGATATTATAGCAGTATTTTTTTTAACAACCTTGAATGAGGAACATATGACTGGAAAAAATTGTCTTTTATTTGAAAGACACAAAATACAAAACAATGCTGTGCATTTGCCCTATTGTTAAAGTTTTTTAATGCTTTATAACTGTTTAAGTTTTAAAGATAAAGCCAGGCCAACCATTTTCCACAAACTGAACTAAAAGTAAATGTCAGGTTTGCATTATGCATCTTCAGTTTCATACAATACAAATATTTTGCCACAAACTGAATAGTTTCTCTCATGTATGATTTGACTTTTTTCTTTTCCAGAAATTTAACAACTAAAATTAAATAAATAAATAAAAGTAAATAATTACATACAATTTTAAATCATAAAAAAGATTGATTCATGCTCACCGTAAGAGGAGATTTATTTTTGTTAAGAAGGTTATTTTGGTAATTCAGGGTTCATTATTTTATAAATATATTCTTTATATTCTGATGTAAATCAGGGACTATAATTACACTGGTCACTTTATCTGTAGTGATTAGTCTGTTTTAGATTGGGCGGAGTGATACGCCACAGTACGGCACTAGGTGTTGTGTTGATGTTCTAAAATCCTACACTGTTGAGCGGACATTAAAGTACACTCCAACTCGGAAGAAGTTTTCCCGTGTTTATCCTACTCACGACCCGAAAAAGGTTTAATTTAATAAGGTAAGGCTTAACTCTACACCAGACTTAAAAGTTGAGAGCTCAAAACCCCCCAACGCAAAAAGGTACTACTTTCTTCTGAGCATAGTAGGATTTTGGTCCGCGGGTCGAGTCGCGGTCGGATGCGCGTTACTAGTCAACACAATATATTAATATTAATTAGGGATGTCCCGATCAGGTTTTTTTGCCCCCGAGTCCGAGTCCTTTGATTTTGAGGACTTGCCGATACCGAGTCCCGATCCGATACTTTTATAAAACAATAAAAAATGAAGAAGAGAAAAGAAAATTATGCAGGATGACCCTTTTATTATATTTTAACATGTGTACTGTAAACTGAGCACATAGGAGGTAGGCAGCTTGAACATTCTTAAGTCAGTATAAAAAAAATTTATTTTCTTTTTCTTTTTTTTTTTTTTTTTAGCATAGGGCTGCTTCAGCTTCAAAACAAACAGGCGTGCTCTGCGCGCATGCAGTGTATGGCTGCCGCTCCGAGCCCACTACTCCACGTGTGCGTTGATATATGGTCCCGCGTCACACCAACGCAGAGCCTTCCGCGACGCGGAACCATAATGTCGGCGCCGCAGCTCCGCTTCAGTCCATGGATGTATTATGCTTCAGTCCTGGGGCCTCATCTATAAAGCTTGCTTGCGCAGAAAAAGCGCCTGAAAGTTGCGGAAGCCACCATCTACGCAAAGCCTCGGATCTAAAAAGAAAAAACTAACCGATGGCTGCCGCTCCAAGCCCACTACTCCACGCCGAAGAGGAAAAAAGAAAGTGTTCTGATTAAAATAAGGAAAGTTGGACTACCGTATATAACAATTGCGTTCATAAGGATAAAGTTTTTAAAAAAAATAAAAATTAAAGAAATTGTCTCTTCTCTCCGTGTGTGTCTGCCTGTCATGCACGGGTACTTGGGCGCATGTTGTTTACTTTTAAGCCGGAATTATGGTTCTGCGTCACACCAACGCAGAGCCCACGCCGTAGGGTCGGGCGTAGGGTGCGCGTCGCCGCGAACCTCCAAAAAAAACACAGAGCAGGACTGTCCTACCTTGTTCTCCAGCTCAGAGGGGAACTTGGTTTGGAACTGGCACACAGTGCCGTTGGTGTAATCTCTCTGGATGAAGACTTTGGTGGAGACGGTTGCCTGCTGCCTCAACTCCTGCAAGCTGTGAGTCTGTGGAAACAGGAATCGACAGTTCACATATGACCACACATCAGGAACGGATGGAATCAGAAGCAATCAAAACATTTAAAAAAAAAAAAAAAAATCAACATTTGAATATTCCCTCAGATCATTCAAATAGGCTTTTTGACTGAAGGAGAGCAGAACAATGAATCAACACAAACAGTGGATGGTATTTATTTGAAGATTAACGTGCCCTTATTTCTATCATCAGTATGGGGATATTTCTTATTAACCTGATGGATCGAGTGACTGATTAATTGACCAAGTAATTACTGACCAATTAAATAGAAATGCAGATTAAATCACCAAGGCAATAACATCCAACTGCACTGAGTTCCTCAACATCCAGTGCGGTCGTTGGGACGGACTACACTGTCCAATGACTTTTGGATACAACCAAAACTTTCTCTGTGATTGAGACAGACCCAATAAACCCCAAAAAGTTGATTTCCAAAAACCCACCAGACCCCACACACACACGCACACGCACACACACTGAAGGAAAGCCAATAGAGAATCTAATTTGTTCTTCCTTTTTCCCCCAATCAATTGTGACTTGCTTCAGCAGACATTGCAGTCACAGAGCATTTAAACTATTTGATCATACATGACTACTTCAGTGTTACTAATCAGCAGTGGAATTTCTTTCTTGACACAAGCAGCCAGCAGTTACTCAATGTCCTTGTTACTCCAGTTTCCTACTATCTCTTCCAAAATTGCCATGTTCCTCAGTGAAGGATTGAATGGATTGTGGTGTTTGTCTCGGTGATACATCACTCAGCCACTATGTTTTATTCAAGACGCCACATCATTTGATCAACATACTAAATGCTATGCTATGCTTTAGAGCCAACAGACATGAAAGGATTACAGTTAATCATACTGGGGGGCATCTGGGTTGCAAGCCACAAGATATTACTGCCTGTAAAAAATAGTTGTGTCTACTGCTATAGAAATGAAGGAGCTCCCTTAAACAAAGTGGATGAGTTAGCAGTTTTGACCCAGAGAGTATTGATAGTGCAGTGTCATAAAGTGAAAGAGACATGGCTTCCTACGATAACGCTGGATAATTTCCACCTGATCAGACGCTTTAACGCTGGATACATTAGAATCAATGTGCAAACCTGCTCCAAAGAGATTGAGCTATTAGCTGTTGGTCATATGACCTGCTGAGGAAATTATTAGACCTTAGGGCTGTGTACCAATTTTTTTTTTTATGGCAGCGACTGAAATCCATCGGTACCACCTGATATTGAAAAATGCCTGGCCTTTCGGTTCCTATTTTCAGTACCCCGGATAAACAAAGTGCTGCCTGTGATTGACTGTAATGTTAGTTGTGCTTACGCCCACAGACAGGTTCACCTGTGAGTTGTGTTGAGGCCATTCCACATGCTGCCTAGTTCAAAGGTGTGGCTGCATTTCAGCAAAATTATGTCACAAAGCAATATTTGCAAAAGAGCATAGTTGCTAAGGCCGGAAACACATTTGAATGCGCACAGGATCAATTTACGAGCAGAAAGTTGTTCTGTGTTTGAATGCAAGAAGACGGAACTCCATCATCCATGTTCCTCTGAGCATGCAACTCAGCCGGAGCGGCCTCTCTCAGAATCTCCGCCAGCAGGCTCCGCTTCATCCAGTACAGTATGCTAGCGTATCTGGGATTTCAGCTGGTAGGTCTAGTTAAGCAACGCTCAGCCAACTTGTTATGTCGGTGTACTGGGGTAAACGTTGCTGCAACTTAAGAGGGGCACCGCGGTGACTTGAAATGTGATCAATGTAACGTTAACTGAAGATTATATTGTTGTGTAAATTCACTGCATTGCTATCTAGCTAAATCAAAAGATAATTACTTAATAGATGTTAGTTTGTTAAATTGTGGGACGGCTGGTTGACTGAAGGAGAGATACGGCAGCACAGAGCTCTGCCATCTCCCTTAACAGTCCAGTTACCTGGTGGTAGAATATGAGGGAAACACATCATCATCCACATCTTCTACTGCTGGGGACACCGTCAGGAACGGGCTTAGTCTGTCATTAATATAGTAATGTGTTGTGTAATTCTTTACAATAATTTCATAAAATTGGTATAAAAAAAAAGTACAGTTCAGGAACCGGTATCGAAGTGAAAGTATTGGTACCGAAAATGTTTAAAAGGTACCAACCCCACTGGAAGTTAATGCAGTAGCTGAATATATCCCTTGATTTGCTAACGCTGATGCAGCCTGTGATTTCCTTCACTGCTGTGAGCAGGTTCAAACACACCACCCACCACATGCCCGCTTCCTGATCTCTGACCATTTCAATCCTGTCCTCCACTCTGCCCACTTGTAAACAATAAGCTACTTGAAACACCACAAGCAATAGAACACAGGACTTATTATATATACGTCAACTTCAAGGAGGAATAAAGTTCACCACTGCCCTGGGAAGATTGGACTACAATGTCCAACATGGATCGCTCACATTCCTGGGGGTTGGCTTCCCACTATTGGCAGTATAAACCCCATGTCCCTTTTTCATAATATATATTTTTTTGATTCATATTGTCTAAAACTAAATACAAACTTACTCTAACCATAAGATTTAAAAGGGCAAGTGACATCAAGGAGCTGCTAATAAAATGTACTTGATTAATGGATCATTAGTGATGTGAACACCTCTATAAAAGCAGATATTTTTGCAATTTCTTGGTCTGGAGTATTTAGGCGTGTATTCAAGGGAAAAAAAAAAAAAAGACCTTAATAAGAATCTGTGACAGGCAGTTGATGCAGCCCGTTACTCTTAGAAGCGTTATCAGTCCATTTCCAAACAAGCTGGAGCTCATCATTCTACGGTAAGAAAAATTATCCACCAGTGGAAAACATTTAAGATAATTGCCAATTTTTCAAGGAGTGGTTTTTGAAGCAATGTCACCCAGAGTCCAAGCTGTGCAATGCTCAGCATAATTACAAAAGATGAAAGAAAAAAAAAACAATTTAGGAGCTAATTTTCATAATCTACAGTTCACATTCAGCATGTCAGATGCCAAAGATTCTTTTGCCAAAAATGTATCATGGAAGTATGACTGAGATTCAAAGAACTACATTTGAACCAGTCTCTAGATTTCTGGAGAAATGTCTTATGGAGGATGAGACCAAGGTGGGGATATTTGACCTTAACGGCACCACGTTTGGAGAAAACAAACACAGAACTTCAGTAAGAAACATCTGTTTTGTAATGGCCTATTTAAAGATCAGCCCTCAACCACATTTATACGCTTAAGAGAGCAGTGAGTAAGCAAATGCCCCAAAACCTCAATAAACTAAAGCAATTTTGAGGGATGGGCCAAACTGCCTCCACAGCCACGAGACTGGTTAGAATAAATGAACAATTAAATAAATAAGTACATAGGGGAACATCTTCTGAAAGTTATCGCGGCTACAGATGGAACCAGAGGATAAATTATGGGGATACGAGTATTGCTCACATTAAGATCTCTCTCTTTCTAAACTTTCTGACTTTATTTTTGTTAAATAAACAGTTGCACTGTGGAAAGAGTGGTCTGTTTAGCCCTAAAACCTGTTTAGCCGCTCACTACCATCTACTTCCTGCGTCAGCTCAGGAAGTTTAACCTGCCACAGCAGCTGCTGATCACCTTCTACTCTGCCATCATACAGTCTGTTCTCTGCACTTCCATCACTGTGTGGTTCGGATCGGCCACCAAACTAGACAGAACAGACTGCAGAGGACAATTAGGCCTGCAGAGAGGATAATTGGGACGAACCTCCCATCTATCCAGGACCTGTACCGGTCCAGGACCAGGAAACGGGCAGGTAGCATCTCTGCAGACCCCTCACACCCAGGACACAGACTGTTTGAACTGCTCCCCTCTGGACGGATCTACAGAGCACTGTACGCTAAAACCTCCAGACTCAGAGACAGTTTCTTCCCCCAAGCTGTTGCTCTGATGAACTCTCATCACTCATAGAGTCTCAGAGTAATCAACCACTGTGCAACACAATCATATGCTGTAACAATGCACTTTTCAATAACCATGTCTACCTCATACTGCTACACCTTTCACTTTTTTTTAATTATATATGTTAATAAGAGCTGTCATTTGTTTATTTACTGTACAGTGAGCGAAATAAACCGGAGTCAAATTCCCTGTCTTGGCCAAATAAACCTGATTCTGATTTTAATAAGAGCCACCACAATCAGAAAATCATATAATCTAGAGGTAAATGTAGTATTTATGTTGCCCAATAGTCATTATTTAGTTCTGCTTTGACAACTGTTTAGCATTAGTTTGTTAACTGCTTGTTCACCCTGTCTAAGACCACATACTGATGTATGGCAGGATCATTTTGAGTGCAGGGATTGTATCTGGAGCAAAGTTGTCTTATCATCTCTGCGCACGCAATTATACCGTCTCCATCCGCTCAGTCACAGGTGTTCTACCAATCCTCGCTACCTGCCGAGAAATGCTACTTTGTGGTTCTGCGCATGCGCACAGTCGATTTTCAAAGTTTGATTGCCACGTCCATCATTTATCTGATATTCATTCAGTCATTCGCCTTTATTTCGCCAGGTAGGTCATTAAGAACACATTCTTATTTACAATAACAGCCTGGCAAGCGACAAGGACCACTTGGGGGAAAAGGAAGTGGGCTAGGGAGTAAAACACTCCCTAGGGAGTAAAATTGTAGCTCTACAAAAAGTTAGAAAACCATTAGGTAGCATTTTTTGGCAAAGCAGCAGAAATTGGCAGAACACCAGTCTTATCTTTATACTGTACTTGACTGGGGCAGTAAGTCTTTTCTTGAAATTAATATTTCTAAAACACAAGACATGACCATAGACTTTCGCAAAAACAGTGCTCCCAACCAAGATGTTACAGTTTTAAAAGGTCAGACAGTGGAGTGTGTCAGCACATATAAATATCTTGGAACTGTCATCGACAACAAATTGAACTTTGAGGCAAACTGTCAAGCTGTGTACAAAAAAGGACGCCAGCGCCTGTTTTGTCTGAGAAAACTGTCCACTTTTAACATTGCCAGGACCATGCTGATCTTGTTTTATCGTGCTTTTATAGAATCAGTTTTATCTTTCCGTCTTTCTTCATGGTTTTGAAATGTGTCCTTTAAAAACAAATTTTGGGGAGTGGTAGCCTAGTGGTTAGAGAGAGGTTAGAGAGCCGCTGGATTGCAACCGAGGTCAACCACTTTGGGGCCCCTGAGCAAGGCCCTTAACTCTTACTGCTCCCCGGGCGCCATGCAAATGGAAGACCACTGCTACTAGTTCGACTAGAAAATGGGTTAAATACAGAGAAAGAATTTCCCCATTGTGGGATTAATAAAGGAAAATTATTATTATTATTATTACTTTTTTAAACCAAATCCTGAAATTGTCAAGCAAGCTGATTGGTGAGTCTCAGCTTCATACAGAATCCCTGTATACCACAGTTGTCAAACTGAATCCATGGAGGGCCGGTGTCCTGCATGTTTTAGATGTTTCACTGCCTTAACACACCTGATTCTAATTAATCATCTTCACCAGCTTGTCATCAAAGTCTGGATAGTTCTGTTGATGACACAGCTCCTTGTATCACGGTGTGCTAAAAAAGGGACACATCTAAAACATGCCGGACACCGACCCTCGAGGACTGGAGTCCGACACCCCTGCTATACTAACCAGTTACAGAGGATAGCTGGCTCTATTTTAAAAGACAACTCCCTCCCTCTTAAAGGTGAGTTTCAGCTGCTCCATCAGGTCGGAGGTTCATGATACCTGCTTGCAAAACCAAACGCCACAAAAGCAGCTTTGTACCAGCAGCCATCGGTGCTATTAACAAGTGAGAAACTGCAACATAATTTTTAAATTTTCATATTTATGTTTTGTATTGTTTCCTTTATCTTGTTTTTACGAAAAGGCACATTTTTTATCCTTTGGCTTGGTTTGAATATTTTAGTGTTTTTTTTATCTACTGATGTTTTAACTTATCTTGATTCTTATCTTGGGGCCGTCCTTTTTGTTCTTTGTTCTTTTAGCCAAAGCACTTGTCGTCACTTTATCTTGTCCTGTGTTGTTGAGTGTTTGGTTTTGGACTGTATGAGGAATCACTCACTGTAAACCAAATTTACCCAAGGGTACAATAAATAAATCCAGAGGTGTCAAGTAACAAAGTACAAATACTTCGTTACCTTACTTAAGTAGAAATTTTGGTTATCTATACTTCACTGGAGTAATTATTTTTCAGACGAATTTTTACTTTTACTCCTTACATTTTCACGCAATTATCTGTACTTTTCACTCCTTACATTTTAAAAACAGCCTCGTTACTCTATTATTTCATTTTGGCCTTTAAAAAAACTATCCAGTTAAATTGCTCCATCCGGATAGAGTGAATTTGGTTGTGGTTGTTTCAGATGTTCTTGTCCAGTTTTATTCTTACATCCGTTCCCTCAGATTCCTGCAACTAAACTTGGATGTACATTCCAATAAAGGTTAGGATAAATGATAACATGCCTCTGAAGGTTGACTTTTTGCACCATTACAATACTTATAGGCAACTAGTCATCATATCTCCTGCTCTCTGAAACACATGTTAATGCTCAATAGTACACATATATGGTTCTTTAATATATTTGCATTATACTAAGATGCATTTATTTTCAATGGCTTTTGTCCTTTGTCCTTTTCCCCCTTACATTACTTTTACTTTTATACTTTAAGTAGTTTTGAAACCAGTACTTTTATACTTTCACTTGAGTAAAAAACTTGAGTTGATACTTCAACTTCTACAAGAGTATTTTTAAACTCTAGTATCTATACTTCTACCTGAGTAATGTGAATACTTTTGACACCTCTGAATAAATCTAATCTAATCTAATCAGTACTGGAAGCAGAGTCTTACAACTTAGAAAGTTCTGAGTACCGGACTTATCTTCCTAATGTTCTTGAGTCAAATCAAACCAGTAACTGGGTTTCCTGGATCCACAGACACTTCTTTAGTTAAAGGTTGGTGATCCAGATGCGTCACTGATAAACCCACCTAACGTTGTCTCATAAACGCAGCTCGGCTCCTTTTCAACGTTACAAAAACCCACCTCTTCACATTAATCTTATAAAATACTGTGGCTTGTTAACAATTATCGTTTTCACTCGCAAATATTAGCAGCAGATTAGCGACTGAGAGCTACCAGGCTCACGCTGGTCCGATTCCCTTCCGTTTTGCTGTGAAAACACAACAACTGGTCACATTGTGCTTTATCTTAGCACCGCGTTATTATCGTATGGAAATAAAGCTTGAAAGCGTGAGTATTTTACCTCTGCCATCTCGAACACGGGTTCTGTTTATCTTCCGCTAGCTGGTTAAGGGATGTACTTGGAAATAATATCTCCGGAGGGAAACATCTGTCCGAAAACACGTTCCGGAGCTGGACGTAATTACAGGGAATCGCTGTTTTTCTTTATTGGTTGAATTTGCAGGGGTTGTTTGAAACGTATTTCTAAATAATAAATACATAATTTGATTCACTGTTTCTGATTATTATGATTAACTACCTTCTACTTTAAAAGATAAATATTGTAAAATTTGCTCCAATATAAGAACTTCCCAAGGTTAATGAGAAACAAAAGGGGAAGCTGTCATTGGTCTTTAAATATTGTATTCCCCTTTTGTCTCGTGTGTGTACATTATACATACATACATACATACATACATACATACATACATACATACATACATACATACATACATACATACATACATACATACATACATACATACATACATACATGTATATACACATGTGTATAGACATGTGTATATACATGTATGTGTGTACACATATGTTTGTGTATAAAAACAACCATATATATATACATACACACAAATACATACAGTCTACAATTGACCATATAAGATTTTCTACTCTGCGTACAAATTCAAATGCTTATGCAAATAAAATCCCTCAATTGAACTCAGATTTGGACATCAACACTAACATTGTTCATTAATGTTATTCAATAATATATATAAGCTCCAGCAGAGACCCTGAACCGAAACAAGCCAGATTAGAGATAGATGGATTTGTAAATGGGTGGATACATGGATGGATGAATGGATGAATGGAAGGACACCCAAGAGATTTAGATATTCATCTTAATTTGCCAGTGTTCCAAGCATAAACACTTTTAAATTTGATAAAATTAATATTTAGCTTATTTGGGTCCAGAAAAACAAAAAAAAAAACAAAAAAAACAAAAACATTTTTGTTTGAGAAACAATATATTTTATTTTTTCATTATTTTTCCTATATTCGGGGGAAAATAACTCTTTTACTAGTTTAGGAAGTTGTGGCTAAGAAACTAACTTGGAATAAATTCAGCTTGACGACAAACATAAGGCCTATTTTCTTAAGTATTTTAAGATATTTTCACACCCTGTCAAAACCTCAAGTGACTTTATAGGCCGGAATGGGTTTTTCATATCCATCTAATGCTATATAATTGTACACAAATGTTATTTTTACTGTTCTGATCATTTTGGAAAAAATCCACGTGGTTAGGGAGCCTAAACCATGCTTTATTTGTTCATTTATTAATTTTACTATTATCTTCACTTTTCCACCATGCATGGATACATTGTTTTCCCTCTTTCTTGAGTCTTCTCATGTGGTTGTAAAGCTGCAGTTTATGATTTCCAGACAGGGGCGAAGCAGCAAACAAGCAAGAGCTGAGTGAGTAACATCAACATGTTTGAACGAGTAAAACTGTTTTTATGGAGAAGTGGCCCTTGTGCTCATTAAACCAAACAACCAAACCAACCTGTTCAGCTGCTGTCAGATTATGGAAAGGAGGTTCATGTCTAAAAGGGATTTTAATGTCCAGCTATTTCCCCTAGCACTTGGGGGAGGGGTGGGCTTTAATTCTCTCCCCTGTAATGGCCAGCATGGGGAGGGAACGCTAATGAGCACCATTTGGGCCCGTCATTTACAACGCATGCTGGTTAACAGTTCGTGACAATGGATTTACTGCTATTGGAGGTGCTTTTCCAGCAGTGGCTCCCTTATTGAAACACTAAACAACCACAAGTAGATGACCAACTCTGTTTTACTATACTATTTATAAACAGAGGAATTGCAGCTGGATCCTTCAGCCAAAGAAATTGCTCTTCTGGGAATACAGTCGTGAAAAAAAGGAGACCCTCCTTCATTTGTAAGGTTTATCCATTATGGCAAAAAAATAAAAAATAAAATAAAGGAAGAAATAAAAAACAGTGTTTGAAAAGATCTTAATTTTAGCTTGACATGACCTCAAGTGAAGAACAACACAAGACATTTTACACAGTCATTAAACAAAACTAAGCTAAAATGCAGAAGCAGTGTGGAAATAAAATAAAATTTGATGTCTTGAATGTTATCCTCTTGGGAATAATTGTACTCATTGCAGAGAATGACTGACTCCAGATTGTTCAGATTGAAAATCATTCCCAAAATCACTGGACGCATCTATAGGTGAACAATCTCTTCACCCTGTTTGTGTGTGGCATGAAGCTATTCATTTAGGTAATATGGCTGAAGGCTACACTGGTGTTTCTGGCTAAAAATCTTTCCCAGAATATTTGAACACCCCCACCAATATTTACTACTGTATGTTGACCTTAATAATTCTTCATCCGAAACTTAAGTTTATCTTACTTTCTGTTAGGTTTGGACCATGACTGTAAGCAAGCCCCTCAAATTCTTGCAACACTTTACTGACCGAAAGTTGAAGAATGTAATTTGTTAAAATCTCAAATGCATGTTTAGTATCTTTCAGTAGAGAATTCTGGCAGTATAATAAACAGGTGTGAACATATGTATTTGGTCAATTTGACTTTGCTGGTTTTTTTCTTATTTTATTTGTGTTTCTTTTATTTTATTGATATATATTCTATTATAAAAAATACCCTCAAAAAGTTAATTGCGAAAAGGATTGCAAGAAATTTCAACATTCTTATATTACGTTCTATAAATGGAACATTTTTCAAACGTTATTAGATATAATTGTGATTTCAATATACACTGTTTTCTATTAAGTCTAAAGTATAATCATAATAACAAAAAAATTGGCACCAAAGTCAAAACATCATCTCTCCAGTGAAGTACGTTGGAGGGAGCATCATTATTTAGGCTTGCTTGGTTGCCTTGGTGCCTGGACCATTTTCCATCACATACGGGGATGTTAATTCCCTTATTTAGCAAA
The DNA here is from genome assembly GCF_033807715.1 of Cololabis saira. Taxonomy (NCBI): domain Eukaryota; kingdom Metazoa; phylum Chordata; class Actinopteri; order Beloniformes; family Belonidae; genus Cololabis; species Cololabis saira. Next base: position 12,591,986 of record NC_084595.1, on the reverse strand, counting down.
GTATCCTACAAGATAGTCTCAGGGGGGTTAGTCCACATGTAAGCTTAGTGGGTGTGGGTGATGCAGTGCAACAATGACCCTAAGGATTAATCAAAATCCACCATGGAATGGTTTTAGAAAAACAAAATCCAACTTCTGGAGTGGCCCAGCCAGAAATAAGCCATAACACCAATTTAATTCAAGGGATTCCCATACTTTTTCTCGACAGTGTTTTCAGAGTCTGTAGGTTCAGTTCATCAATTGAAGTGTCGCAATGGATGTATTTCTTCTAAGGAACTTCTAATTTGTTGTTTTTGAGCAATGGCAGCTCCTGAATCAAGGGTATCAGAGTGGGGGATGAGGATGGTTACTCAACTATGCCGAACAGCCTTGCTCCGATACACTTGTTTTTATAGATATCAAATGATACCAACCTCGTCCATCATGATGTACATACAATAGGACAAGTCAGGCGTTATGGTCAAGGCCACCTCCATGGTCTAATGGCGCTTTTCCACTAGTGCCAAGCAGATACTTTGTCTGTATCTATTCTGTGAAGGTTCTAATGCCGCTTTTGCACTAGTATCACCTTAGCTCGGTTCTACCCGTTTTGCGCTTTTGCATTAGGGCTGAGACGGGTAAAGCCGCTCCAAGCCTTTTTCTGTAACCATTTCAGTGAGGTTCTATAGCGGGCTGAGCAGGGACTATTTCTGACGTCACCACCCTCTGCGCCTCTGATTGGTCGGGGGGCGGGGCCGTTAAACGTTTGAATCAGGAAGCGGGGAGTCAGCGCGAGGCGACTCGCGGCTCGCAGCGATTTTATTATACAGCAAAAACGTCTGTTTGGTGATCCAACTCTGAGGTGCAGATGTTCATAAACCTGGGGGCTGACGAGAGAATTAAAAAAGGGATGTAGACGGGCTGTTTTTTTCTCAGCCGCTCCCGGCTCCAGCTGATTTCTCATCTGCGCCGACAGAAACAAAGGTGCTGCGCAATCGAGTACGTCACAGCAACTTCACCCCAACCCCCCCACTTTTCCCCTGGCAGTGCGAAAACACACGTGTGGAGCCGAGCCGAGCCGAGTCGGGCCAAGTAAGTCCTAGTGCAAAAGCGGCATAAGCGTGCTGAGCCGGCACTATATCTGACGTCACCACCCTCCACACCACCGATTGGTCGGGGGGCGGGGCCGTCAGACGTTTGAATCAGGAAGCGGGGAGTCAGCGCGAGAGCGACTCGCGGCCTGCGGCGATTTTATTATACAGCGCAAAGTCTGTTTGGTGATCCAACTCTGAGGTGCAGATGTTCATAAACCTGGTGGCTGACGAGAGAATTAAAAAAGGGATGTAGACGGGCGATAAGGAACGATCAGATCCACAGGCGCTCTGTTTTCTTCTCAGCCGCTCGCGGCTCCAGCTGATTTCTCATCTGCGCCGACACAAACAAAGGGGTTGCGCAATCGAGTACGTCACAGCAGCTTCACCCCAACCCGCCCACTTTTCACCTGGCTGTGGAAAAACAAACGAGGACAAAGCGGGTGGAGCCGGGACGAGGCGTGACGAGCCGTACCGAGGCGAGTCGGGCTGAGTAGGTACTAGTGGAAAAGCGCCATCACTGAGATGGGCAACCCTGCATTCCCAAGATCCTTGGTGTGTCAGTGTTATCTGGCGTAGAAAGCAAGAATGGTGCCTCTCGGTAAAATTTAGCAGTGAGCTGTTGGATAACAAGGGCAACAGCTTGGTCTCAGCAATCAAACATGATTCCAAAGATCTGGTTCACTTTACATTAAAAGCATTTCCTTTTGTGACAACTTTTTCCGCCCATTATAAAGGTTCCCACTCAGGTTTGCCACTGAGTAAGCAGTAATGTACATGAATTTAACAAGACGGTTTTCTATCTTGCACTATGCAACAGGATTGCTTGACATTCATTCTGCTGACTCAAATTCTGCACCGTCAGTTTTTCTTACAGTTCCACTCAAAGTCAGTGCAGTGCCACCGTGCCTCCAGCGTGTCTTCCATCAGGCTACAGGATGGTGAAGGGTCGTCTGAGGGCACTGGGTCACAGAGTGCAGTGGAGCAGAGCGTGGGAATCCATGCACCATGAAGACGGCGCTGGAATACTGGAGAGGATGGCAAATGTCAACTCTGTTCTGATCCTCTGACATTACTTTAGTATGACTTTGACTTGTGAGGTATAATAGTGCTCAAGTAAATACATACATACATACATACATACATACATACATACATACATACATACATACATACATACATACATACATACATACATACATACATACATACATACATACTTACATACATACTTACATACATATACTTTTTTTAATGAGTTGAAACTCCAAAAAGAGATTCATTTTGAAATGAAACCCCTTAGTTGTGATCAGGAATGAGCTCCTGTGGTTGTTCATTATGTTTCAGGGCGCAAGTCTTTTTATAATCAGCTCTATATGATCCAAGAGAGCCAGACATCATTTCCAGTTGTGTTCAAATTCTTTGAGTGACTGGCTCTGATGCTCTCTACCCCGGTAGAGAGCTGTGGACAAAATGAAACTCTACATCGCAGACTCACATGCAACATCTTGATGAAACACTGAAGGACCTAAACTTCCTCTTGAAGTAAATTCTGCTCTTTCCCTTCTAAAATGTGTGTCGCATCTACAGTTCAGACTTTTATCCAGGTAATATGTATTCCTCCATCACCTCCACATCTTTCCCAAGATGAAAACAGCGTTCTGCTTATTCGTGGTCCTGCTGACCTCTGCAGTCATCTCGCTCATTTTCTTCATGTTCAAGATGATGTGATTGTTCCCACACTACATGTATGTAAAGTGTTGTACCATTCCTCTGCACGTAGTGTGCAGCCCAGCTCTGATACGCTCCAAAACAGCAGAGCCATCTGAGTACTTCAGCAGATGACCAGACTCTGTGTTGCACGGGGTGCCTGGGAAGACAAATGGCCATCACAAGCCCAAACAAGGGAATACGTTTGGGAAGAATGATTTTCCTTCCTTTAGAAGAGCTGATGTTGCTTGTAGAAGCAATGAAAATAACACATTGCCGCTTTTCTGGTGGTACATGGCTTTTCCTTTCATTTGTAACCTGTCTTTGTATTTGAAGAGAAACACAGACTTTCACAATACAAGTACATGAAACTACAAGGATGAAACTTCTTTACGTAGAACAATGCTGTTGAGTCTGTCCTCGCTGTCCTCACTTGGAAACTGTAGGCTTTTAATGAAAATGAACAAACAATACTTTAAAACCACCATTGTAAGATATTGAAGTGTAATGTGACAGCCCATGGAAGTTAATAATGATTATACCATGATTCAGGCTTTGAAAAACTAAAATGTGTCTTATATGCTGTTAACGTTTGTTAAAACACAAGCTCAGTCCTTATGGACTTACTCTGAATGTTAATATTCCAAGGGTTTGGATGGATGCTTGGGAGCGTTTGTTTGCAGTCATTGTTATGCCTCAGAAATGAAGCAAGACCCAAAGTTTTATCCAACTGGTTCTGATACATAAGAATAATCTAAAATCATAAGAACCAACTCAACATGTACGTACAGTTCCACAGTTGCATGTTTAAGGACCGCAGGAACATTGCGTGAAAGGAGGCCAAGGAATCAAGAATGTTGACATTGCCCAATACAAGTTGGATCTTTGAAGCTGTGGGAAAGTACGTTTCTAGACTGGAAAATGTGTCCACAACCCAAGGTTATCTTCACGTGGAAGTAAGTTACTACAGCTGCTGTAGAAATGGTTTTAATGTCTCAGTAGATTATTCTCAACTACATTGATGACATTTTTCCATATTTGCCTTAATGAATCACATCCTTGTTTTTACACTTGCCTAAAGTGGTATTGGTTTTCTCTCCCCGACAGTCAATAAATAGTTTAAATGCTTAAAGCGAAACAGGACAGAAAGATATCTGTTTCTGAACTTCACTTGCAAATGATCAATTCTTTCTGACATTCCTTCACCACATTTCTTCTTTTATTTTTTCCCTATGCTGCTGACACCTAATTTTTCTTAAATGTTCTATACGAATCTGTAATGTAAAGAGCATGAAGGGGTTTAGAACAGAATGTATCTTCACGTAGTCTGTCTCAGGTTAGGTTCATATTTGGAGCACTGTGTCAAACATCTATGATCTTCTACTCTGGAGGAGGATGGGCTCTTTGAGCGAATGAACCACACTGACCTTTTATGTGCACAGTATGTATTTTCATGCCAAATCCAAGTACATATGGATGCATTCATAGAGGGTTGGAACTGCCGTTCAATTCCCTCCAGAGAGAGCAGATCCACACCCCAAACCAGCTGTGGGAAACTAGGGAAGACTCTGAGTCCTGCCAGCCAGCTGCAAAATACTTATTTACGATTATGAAACACATGGTTGTCTAAATTCAATTTACTTAAAAACGGCAGGTAAGAACTCCCCTAACAGGATAAAAACCTTAGGCTAAACCGTGGCAAGGAAAATTCGCCCTTAGGAGAGAAGAAACCTTGAGCAGGACCTGGATCATAAGGGGGGACCCTCCTGCCAGAGGCCAGCTGGACAGAGCAGAAGAAGAGGGATCAGAGAGAATGAAGAACAGAGAAAGGAGAGACACAGACACAATGGTTATCTGGTGAACTACAAGGATGACTAAATAAACAGATGTAGATAGCAGACACTGAGGTGGTCAGAGGGCGGGACTGCAGGTCAGGATATCAGCAGGCATCTATCAGACATCCATACTTGACCAAAGAGGTAATTTTGTACGTACCAGGGGTGAGTTACAAAAAAACATCAACTCAACATGCGAAGGGCCATGTCTTGGGCTGCTACCCAAAGCATGCACCCAACTCATCTGGCCCCCTTGGTGAGGAACATCAATTTCTTTATTAGGGCCCGAGCACTGACAGTGCGATGGTCCTATTGTTGGTACACACCTGTATCATGTCGCAACTTAAAGAAAAGTCTCTTGGCGTCATGGCCGAAACCGAATAGGAAGTCGGCCATTTTGAATTAATCATGTAATTTTGGCGCAATTTATGCCATTGATTTGGCCGCTTCTTTGCCCGAACCGTAACGTGCACCCAGGTGTGTTACACATCAAAATGTGCGTCACGATCCTACGACGATGCGCATTACTTTTCTCAGTCAAAAGCGTTACCGTGGCGACGATAGACGCCAAAAAGTGCGCCCCCCTTCGTCTGATTGGTTCATATTTGATAGTTCCTACTTTCTGCCATAACTTTTGAATGATTTGACATAAAGAGTCATGGGTGGTGTCATCGGACTCGGTTTTGAGTCCTTGAACATAATTGGTGCAAATTATCCTCGCCCCTTTTTCTGATTGGTTGATATCTGATAGTTCCTACTTTCTGCCATAACTTTTGAATGGTTTGATATAGATAGTCGTGGGTGGTGTCATCCGCTAAATGTCCAGGCCTGAAGAATCTACATGCAAGTCATACAAGCACTTCCACTGCAGCCTGAACGTGCACAAGGGTGCGAGGGCCCGTTCATTGCTGCTTGCAGCTTTAATTTTCCTTATTAGTGTCATGAATCACCCTCTTTATATCTTGATCCTCAGAAACTATTTGGGGAGACCCAACCTGGGAGCCTTTTGATAAACATAGTTCCTGGCATCATATCGACATGCAGATCCTTCCACCATAACTCTGTTGTCAGGCCAGCAGCTGGAAAATCCATGATTTCTTTTTTTGTTCCAATAAGATAAATTCACGTAGACATTCTGAACACATGCTAATGCTTTATAGAAACTCTCCTGGTGCGGTACAAAAAAATGTACCCCCCTCAGAGTTGGGTGTGAAATGAGAACCGATTTCTGCTGCAACGTTTGGATGGTAGGGTCAGAATTTGATGTCAACAACAGTTCAGGCTGGTGGTGGTGGTGTAATGGTGTGGGAGATATTTTCCTGGCACACTTTGGGCCCATTATTACCAATTGAGCATCATGTCAACGCCACAGCTGACCTGAATATTGTTGCTGACCATATCCATCCCTTAGTGACCACAGTATACACTCTTCTGATGGCTACTTCCAGCAGGATAACACACCATGTCATAAAGAATCATCTCAGACTGGTTTCTTGAACATGACTATGAGTTCACTACTCAAACGGCCTCCACAGTCACCAGATCTCAGTCCAGTAGAGCACATTTGGATGTGGTGGAACGGGAGATTCACATCATGGATGTGCAGCCAACAAATCTGCAGCAACTGCAAATCTCTGTCATGTAAATATGGACAAAAGTCAGAGGAATATTTCTAGTACCTTGTGGCATCTATATAACGAAGGATTAAGTCAGTTCTGAAGGCAAAAGGGGGTCCAACCCGGTACTAGCAAAGTGTACCTAATAAAGTGGCCGGTGAGTGTTTATTAGTCAATGGAAACTGACTCGCTTTTGGAGCCACCTTCTAGCAGCCAGTTGAGAACCTGCAACGAATATTAGCTCCGCACTAGCCTCAATCCAGACGTCAGACGTTGGCACTTGTTTTTACCGTGGCGAACGAGCGGAACAGCTGATGTGCACTCAGAAGAGGAACCCAGTATCAATCCACAAAATCACTCTCATGAGACTCTTATTCCTCCATTTTACTCAGATAAAAACAAACATAAACATAGCCAGTAATAACTTTAGAGAGAAGACAAATGTATAATTAACACAAAAAAAGAAACACTCTGCACATGGATAATTAACATCTCTATAATGAAAGGTATTTCAGAGCCTCCTCTTATACTTTTTTCTTTCCAGTTTTCTTTCCAGAACCTGGAGTTGATATTAAAAGTGCATATCATTTCTTGAGTGATATTTCAATTCCATTAAACTGGAACATTAACTTAATTAGAACCCGACAATGCTAACTTCGCCTCCCCACTCACTCAGAGTTCTCCTTTTAAAACAATCCAGATCACAGTGAGGCCTTTCATGCTTTGTTCGGAGATCTGCCCACATAGGAATCTGTCCAGACAAAAAAGCCAGAGTTGTATACACTGAGATTTACAACAATACAAATTCAGGAGCTTCTACACGAGCGCTTCGCCATGTTTGCGTCCTTGACTGGGTTCACGCTGCTTCTTGTGTTCCATTGTTTATGTTCTAATATCACTCAATGTTTTATCTGGCTTTAAATCTTCAAACTACTCTTCCGTGGACAAACAATGCAGGCCAAGCAAAAACAGAATTGGTTGAACACGATGAGCTGTCTTGTGGGCAGCCGGCATGCTCAGGCTTATCAAGGCTTTTATTTCTCAAAGATGTACGGCGTACGATTTTTATGTACGATGTATTAGCGGCCTCTGATGGGAAAGCAGAGAAATGTGAAAATGACACAACACAGGATGAAAACAACATTCTTCTACATCACAATGGCCATACAGTCATCATTTCTTTCATATTTGGCTCTTGATTTGCTCTTTACCATTATTGAGCCTAAGCCAGGCATACTGAGGCCGAGCCAGGCCAGTGGCTTTCCCATCATCACATCTGTGCGTCCTCTTTCATTTTTTTTAAAACCACATATCCACATGTGTCTTTACTTTTGTTATTTATGCCTCAGTTTGTTTCTTTGTTTCGGGTTGTAACAGATTTTGATAGCACGTTTTCATCCAACAAAGAACAGACTGATGCAAGAAAAAAAACTTCAGTGGAGTTAGATACAAAAAAATGTACTTGTGAGGGAAAAACTAATGCATAAAAAAGAAAAAGAAAGAAAATGCTGAAAATCCAGAATGCTGTGATTTAAATCCAAATTCCCATACCTAGTTTATCCTGTTGTTTATTTCATTCTTTGGCAAGCTTTGGTTTTGGGGTGCTGGAGCCTCTCCCAGCTACACTACACCAGATGTGGCAAAACAAAAGCCAGTGGGCCGAATCAGGCCCGACACCTAATTTGATCTGACCTGCAAAGGTAATTAATGACCTTACTTACAATTCAATGCTTTTTTAGCAACAAACAAGGACCATAACTACATGTCCCACAATACACATTGATTTTGTTACCATGACGTTGCCATGATGGCAGCTATGCCACTCAACGACAGTTTTGTGGTTTTGAAGACAGATTTTAAAACAAAAATGCTCAAGAAAAGCAAGTAAAAACATATTTCTTCTTAATGGAGACAAGCCAGTATGCTGCCTTTGCTTTGGGGAAAAAGGCAGCGCCCAAACGATACAGTTTATGTCAACATTTCAACACCCAGTAGCTCAGTTGCTAATTTTAGTCACCCAGAAAGAAAATTAAAAAGCATCAACAGTGTTTTGAGTAGCCTGTAGGAGGATTTGTCTCTCGAATGTCTGCCCCAACACCATAAAAGTAACAAATATACATTGTTTATTAAGATTGAAATAAAGAATCAAACATAAATCAACACATAACCTAACACGTGTGTTATTAAAGGAATCCAGAGTAGAAAATCCTAATTAAACGCAGGGAAAACAAGCAAACTCCACACATAAACAACCCAGCTGCAATTTGAACCAATAACCTTGTTAGAGGAGACAAATTTCATGAGATTTATTACAACAAAAATAAAAATAACAGAACCTCCCCTATGAGCACGCCATTGCAGTTATGTTTACAGCAGCTAGTTTTAGCCGCTGCACCCTCCACCCACTGGGTTGTGATCACAATACCCACATATCTCAGCCGCCCACTGAATGACAGCTTGTCAGAGCCCAATCAAACTTTTTTAGTTTGGGATTTCAAACTTACAAACACATGATCAAAGCATGGCTGAAATAAAGCCTCATTCTCTCTTTCTTTTTTTTTTTTTCAAAATATGAAATTGCACAACATCATTTCAGGCCCCAAACATATTGATGAGATTGGGTTTAAGCCTTTGAGTTGGTAGTTGCTTCAGACACTCACAGAAGCACACAGACAGGCTAAATAATATTTCTAAACTTCATTAACAGTTAAGTTCTTCTGTCACAACCTAAACGAATATATGGGACATGCGACATGCACACACACACACTACAGTTTTGGTTCTTCGCTGTCATCTGTGTCTCGGTTCCGACATAACAGTGACATTCTTTAATTTCAGATCAATGGCTCAAAACAACCACACAATGGTTTAAAAACAAGATAACCTGTGAAAATAAATTAGGCCAGCATTTTCGCATTTGTCAAAAAATAGTTTACTTTCACAAGTCCAATAGGAGAAGAACAGCACACCCGTAAATCCACAGCAGAATGGCTGAAAAAAAAAAAAAGTCAGGATGTTGCAATGGACCATTCAAAATCCAGACCTCAACCTGATTAAAATGTTGCGGTGGGACTTAAGAGAGCTGTGTATAGACACACGTCTGCAAACCATACTGAACAGAGGGAACATTTGAGAGCGAGGGGGCCAAAATTCTTCTGTAACGATGTAAGAGACTGATAATGTCATATAAAAAAAGGATGTCAAGTTATTGCTGCTGACAGTTATTGCACAAGCTGACGAATCCCATTATTCATGTAAAATCGAGTCTGATTCAAGAAGAACCTGTTCTTCTGCATTTTGGCCTAAATGCATAAAGACAGAATATAAAATGTCATGTCATTTTCATCTAAGATTGTATTTACCTCATTTTAAGACCAGGGTCCTGAATCAGAACACTGGTGAAGTAAAAACTCGTAGTAAAGAAGCTCAAACTTGTTCCTGTAACCAAGATCACTTAGTTAGTTACCATGGTGACGGAGAACCTAACGTTCTCGTAGGTCTCGTCCCCTAAAAACTAAGTTACTCTCTGTCTCCTTCCCTTCAAAATCTTGAAACACATTTAATTTTATAGAGCATCCAATCTTATAATGCACACAGGGATGTCTGTGAACAATGACTTGTCTTTTTAGCGACTGAAGACGTGTAACTGCTGAGAATGGAGCTGCATTTGTACCAGGAAAGAATCCCAAAGATCTAACTAGATTGCATGCTCCAGAGATTCTTTTGTTGAAGAAATGATGAGAAAAGAAGTATCTAGTATGTACAAACACATTTTAACCACTAAATGACTGCAATATATAACAGCACTCTTAAATAAAGACTTGGCAATAAGGCTCAACTTGGTGAATTAATTAATTATCTTTTGCATGCAAAAAGGTCAGAATGTACACCTCCAGTTTCAACGCAGGAGTGACAGAGGCAGCAGTTTTACAGAACAGTTTTACAGAACAGCATTGCATGCTCTTTGGACAAAATAACGTGCGTTTCTTAAAATGTTTGGATGTTGTTTAACATGTTTGCAGCTGTGTAAGACAGCTAAACCCAAAGTGCACAGACACAATACTGGTCCGAACAACATGTACTCAAAATGAACTAAAGTGTGACTAAAACATGTACTGTCACAAGCATGAACTTTGTTCTGCTCATTTATGATCTTATCCCTGAGAAATACCCCCTGTCATGGCCATGCCCTGACTTCAAACTCAATACTTTGTGTTGTTTATGTTTTTGTGCTCATGGTAGTTTTTGGTTAACGTTAAGGATGCAGAAGATAATGGTGAGGGAACGGTGTGCAGAACTTTGAGAAAAGTAACCCTGGCTCTCCAGCAGTTTCTTAAGTATTTCTTGGCGACAAACCCATAAGAGCCATTAAAGAGGAATTTCTGATTTTAAATAACTGATTTAAAAATCTGTATACATATATGTATTTTCTTTCTTTCTTTTTTGTAAATTCTGCTCCCACCTCTGTGAGTAAATACATTTACTTCAGGATTTCCTGATGTAACTGAAGCACTGGCGGGAGCCCCATATTCCCATCAAAGCTTCTTGAATGATTTTTCTTTTGTGATTGACAACCACGAGCCTGTCACATCTGAGTTACGTGTCTGACTTATGTTCTTATAATTCATCTCCAGTTGCTTCCAAGTTTTTTTTTTCACCTGCAGGAATTAATCCACATGAATCTAATCCCCCGCTTGTCCTTTGTGCATTATTTTAACAGCTATCAAATATTTAAATCACACAACCACTCGCTCTTGAGAATCTCTCCCAGCGGCTGCCTTTCCATTGCCGCTGCAGCCACGTTACTTTTCTGCAGAAAAGACGTGCCGTTAGTCAGGAAATGATTACAACCAAAGCTTTGTTTCTAACATGGAGAAGTAGGAGGATCTGCAGCACATTTCAGATGAGCTTTTAGATCAAGTTTTAATCAGCAGGTCTTCCCTAACTCTGACCTCAAATGGGTTTTCATAATCTTTACTTGCTATAATATCACATAAAGGTCTTTAGATTTCCATAGATTTGTCCTCATGTGCTTGTTCTCATTGTTTTAAGAACACTTCTCGTCTGTGAGTTAGTGTTTCTGTAATTTCCCAATTCTGTCTTCTGTTCGTATGTCAGATAGCTTTAAAGGTATTTTCATTTCTTTTTTTTCCTTCTTTTGTTGCATGTTTCTCTTGTATATTTTGCTGAGCTTAGCTTCCCACCCTTGCTTCACATCAGGTACTTTGTAAGAATGCGCAACGGTAAAAACAAGCAGCTTGTCGCTAGCACACTTAGTTAATGCCACCGCAGTCGCTACATAAACAGTCGCAGTGAACAACTGGACGTAAAATACTCTTGATATCTGTTGGTTGGAGACTGAAAATATGGAGGGTAATAGCTATTATTAACATGCCTTTGCGGTCTGAGTCCTAGAGGATGAGCTGCATTTCATAGTCACTGTAAATCCATTTAATCTTACAGAAATAGTCGCTAGGCTGCTTTTGTAGATCATGTATTATGTATAATAGCAAATAATGTTTGGATTGTTGAAGTCATAAGAATAACTGTATCATTCCAAAATGTTAAATCCCAGCCGGTTTGTAGTCCAGATGTGCTCTGCAGAAGACTGAGCTTAAACTCAGTTCAGTTTGGACTGTTTGTTCCCTGTCATGATGGTAAATGAAAGCCAGAAATGTCATCACTTGGCCACATAATTATTGAGCCATTAGCTTTAATCAGGAACCACATTAACCACCACAGCAAAAAGCAGGAAAATAAACTGGATTAATCATCTAATCTTATGATTTTGCTTTTAACAGAGAGTCAGATGGGCTGTCGACTTTTGTTTTCAAGGCTCAGATTGAAGAACTTTGAAATTTGCCTTACTTCATGCATGAATGCCCCAGTCACACATGGTTTGTTCGCCTCAGTCAGTCAGGAGACCCTCATGCCACCCCAAATTACCAATGTAATGACATGACGTTATTACCTCATCTCCACATGCCTCACTTACATCAGATGTGGTCGACAAGGCACACTCAACAGCCCATGGAAATTCAAACAATTACTTCCCTCAAGATGCATGGCGGGGATTTAAAGAGAAACATACATTCCTCTAAATGTTTATTAGCTGTTTAATATCCTGTTTAGGGTGTCTTTTCTCAGTTTGGTACTGTTACGTCCCTTGGTTAAGTCATCGTTTCCTACTGTGTTCCCCTTCTCCTTTGTTAGCTTGCTTCACTGCGCTTTCAGTAAAGTATCAATCTCTACACACGGGAGGGATCATGTGCATCTAAATGAGTCACACACAATTACAAAAAATGCTGATATTACTCTGTTCATCGAAACATAATAAGAGCGTGATTTTGAGGTAGCCCGAACATGATGCTGAGCATGTTTTGACTGGGATCTGCGAGGTAGATTAGCTCATATTTCTGTCAGCAGTGAGAGACACATTAATCATTCTGCTGAATCAAGACAGTTTTACACAATAAAACATGACTCTGCAGATCACTTAGATGTGTGCACCCAAATATCCAAATTACCTTAAAGATAATCAAAAGAAGCCTGAGCACTCCTCTGCATTATTTACTGTATAACCAAAACTTTTCCTTGTAATGGCAACAGCCAACTCTATTTCTCCCTTTTGCTTGCCTAGTTTTGTTAAATGATATAGTAAGGTGAGGTGGCTGAAACAAGAGACCTGGGAGTCAAATTCCATCCAGCTGTGCAGCTCTGTTTTCCCAGGCACGCTGAAAGAACCACTGCAGACGTCGAGACCCCCCAGCCCTCAGAAAGCCTCCATGGTTTTGTGTGCATGCTATCTCAATCATTGCAGATTTATATTAATTTTCCGCACACAGTGTTAAGTTCTTCAGCCTCAGTTTGGCCATTTGCAAGCATTACTTGCTTACAACTGGTGTTTCACATCCTGTTTCACAGATGACTGTCACTCACAGACTGTAATTACATTTGCAAGCTCTACAGTTGGAGATTGGAAAGCTAAAACTGCCAAACCTAACACGACAAAAGAAAGCCTGCATGCCTGCTCTCATCCTGTGGAATGATTCATGACTTTAACTATTGTTTTCCTTACAAAGAAAAACTAATCAAAGCAAGCAAACAAAACAGAAACAACAGAAAACAAACAAGAGTGCATTGAGTTTTTGTCATGGCTGATCGTGACGTTATCATCCTGTTCCCCTGTGGAAATGTATGACAAAGACAGTCACCTCATAAATAGCATCAATGCAAGATGAAGATCTACAAATACACATTAAACTGAATTTTTTTTATCATAATTTTTTTTAAACGTAATTACAACAACTTTATTTCTTTTTGTCTGTTTTGTGTAAATATACATGACATATAACCATTCGGCCTTCATTAAACCAGCTAAAATATCCACATTTTTACTTAATTGATGCTAAATTTCCAAGGAAAACTATTTTCGGAGAAACATTTTCGAAATGTATTAGAAAACTACAAGGAAAGTACAAAAACATAAAATTAAGCCCTATCAGAGAAGGTGAAAAGACTTCCTCTGGTCAGTTTTGGGGTCTGTTTTTGTGCTGGAAGCAGTGATGACATGACAGTCATTTTCAGAGTACCTCTCTTACCTCACTGGTTGTTGCTAGTACAGCTGCATCCATATACTGTTTAATCATTAAAAAACATATTTCCATACATGTTTTTACTTTACTTACTGATTTATCCTCAGGTTTCTGTTTACTGATACCTCAGGTTTCCTGTAATGTGACTTCCTCGTGCTTTCGTGCTACAGCTCAGATACACGCACTCTAGCAAGGACAATCGTCAACAGCAGAGGGGCTGGTAGAGAGGAAGGGAGGGACAGTTCAGGAGTCCAACCGAGAAGTTGGGAGTGGCCTGAACATTGTATGTGTTCAAATTTTCAAGCCAGTTTCTGGATTTTTAGGAAGTTCCTGACTGCAGCTTCAAATAAATAATTTATCCTGGATCTAGATGTCAGCCATGATGCCTTGGGGGCAGCCGTTTCACAAGAGTCCTTTCCTAGTTGTAGAAATATGCAAGTTCCATGAAATTGGAATCTTGCACCCTCAAGTGGGCTGTTGCAGAAAGATTCAGAGAATTCTTGGTGGGTCAAAAAAACGCGCTCGAAGCCAAACAGCCAAATTGGGAGCAGTGGAACAAATGTGGGCCTCGGAGTTGGCAAATTTTGATATGGACATCAAATACAAACCAGCCAAAGCAACTACAAAAGCAGATACTTTGTCGAGGCAGAATGCAAACCTGGGGCAGATGCTAACCCTTGCTCCTAAGTCTGCCCTTTCACAGGAACGGGCAGTGCAAAAGCAGCATGGTGGACGTCGCAAAGTTGTGTATCTCAGGCCGTTATGGTGTTTCCTGGGGAGGTTGCAGCTAACCTTGCTGTGTTGCAGGTGGAAGACACACTGATCCGGGAGTTTTGTTTCTTCGGGGACGGACGACAACAAATAAGGATGAGAGGAATGTTCCTGAAGCTCTTGAAGCAATGGGGTCACGTAATTGAAAAAGATGGTATCCTTTTGTTACAGGTGGAGTCACCGGAAGGGGGACCAGCGTGGAATCAGCTTTTATTACCACAACAAACTGCAAGGGGGATGTCCTCCTCAGCTTTCATGACAATCACGGCCACCAAGGTGTGGAACGGACAGCAGATCTCATTCGGAGGAGATGCTATTGGCCAGGTAATAATAACACGACAGGAAACATAACTGGCATGTATGACCCACACTGGCTGTCGACCTCTTCATTGCAGCCCCTGTGTACCTCCTAAAAGTTAGACTAGGTAACACAAAGCATCTTATAGGATGTTTTAAATAACCCATGTTGAACATTAAGTCTCTGTAATGTCCTTCAGATAAGGAATATCTCTGATTTCAAGTGACTTATTTACCCCTTACAGGTGGTGCTGACTTGATTCCTCTTAATCTGTTGATGAGCGGAGACACTTGACAGTTTATTGAAACAAAAGTGTTGCAAGTACGCTTTGTACTGAAATCGGATGCTTCAAGATTGGAAAAAAAATGGATGCAATCTCTAAAATATTTAGTAAGGTAAATTTCAAGAAGTTCTTCATTTGCTGCTGCTTTTTTGCTGATGTAAAATTGCCATCAAGACAAATTCAGACTATAATATGTTAATCATTTACATTTTTAATATTGTGAAACTGACCTTATAACACATTGACATTTCAGAATCTAAGAATGACATGCAATATTTATGAGAACTCTATTTCACAAACTCTACACATGGTCAGAGGAGGAATAGATTTAGTTCACACCTTGGAACGATTGAATTTTCCTAAATGTCAAAACAAATTCCACTTTACGGTTTATGCGCAAATTCAGTCTACTCATTACATGAATGAGGCTCACTATCTTTTTCAAGG
Organism: Cololabis saira; assembly: GCF_033807715.1. NCBI lineage: Eukaryota > Metazoa > Chordata > Actinopteri > Beloniformes > Belonidae > Cololabis > Cololabis saira. Next base: position 12,576,361 of record NC_084595.1, on the reverse strand, counting down.
CATCCCTCACATGTTTCAGCAAGACGATGCTAAACTAAAGATTGCATCTATCATAAAAGCAGTGCCTTGCACTAGATAAATACAGGTCCTGGATTGGCCTGCTTGCAATCCAGGCCTGGACTCAAAATTCTGACATTGCATGAAGGAAGTGGCTTGAATCCTAAGTCAGACAAGCAGGTGACAAACACATTTTTGCACAGTGTTGGGATTTTCTCCTGTTTAGAATTTGGGTTGTATATGCTTGTCTTTCAGTCAAATGTATGAGCAACAGTAGAAAATTATAGACCGAACAGATGTGTAAGTACTGACATTCCAACTTATGGGCTGAAGCCAACCTTGAAGTAAGAAAAGTTGCAGTTCATCATTTAGCAACTGGCTCCAAAAGCAACGCAGTAGCTACTCCCATGTTACAATGTCAGTCTTTGCAACATAAATAAACATTTTCCTTTGTAGCTCCTCCACCATGAACAGAAGGAGCCAGTAGTGATGACAGATCATTTCAAAATTCTTTCGTAGCAGAAGTCTGCTGATATCCGCACTCGCGCTTGCCCCGCTACAACGGGCCTAACCCAAGCATCAACCACAAAACCTCCAGCTTGAGTCTCATGCAGAACTAAGATTCGTTTCAATTCCTTGAGTGAGTCTGGCTGCAAAAGCGAGCCAATCTCCACTGCCCAACTCCATTGTCCAACTTTAGAGCAGAAATAAACATATACATATGTATTTATTAACATACGTAATGTTTAAAGCCTTGTTCCAAATCATTTTAGTCTCAGTCTTGATTTCCATGACAACTGTGAGGAGGATTTTTTATTTTTTTTGTGTAATGTCAGAAAAATGTATAAATTGATTCATTAATTTCTAATATGATTGAGAGTCTGTGATAATTCATTTTTCCATTGAGTCAACACCTGAAATGGGATAGTCTGCTGTAAATATCTGCTGGTAGCTCTGCAGCTATTTCAGCGGGGATTGACTGAGGGAGTTGGTCGTCAAAGCTAACTTTTATTGACATATGGGGCGTGCTTCTGTTGGCTTCCAGAGCAAAATGAAGAAAAATGCGGTTCAAAATGTCTGCTCAGAAACCAATGGTCACTTGATTTATTTTTCTTCATACACTGTCTTTTACAGTCTATTGTCTAACCCCTGATAAGAAACCTTAGCGATGTTCCAACAAAGTTCTGGCAGCCCTTTTTTGAGTGTTGTTCTGATAGCTTGAAATTACAACAAATGTCATCTCAAAGCACTTCAACAACCCAATTAAATTCATTTTTAATTAGTCCAAACAATATAAAGCTAATAAAATAAATAATTATTGCTTTGCTAATGAAATCAACATATTGCATCAAAACATTTTTGCAATACAATCCTCTGTCTGGAGTGTAGCACCCTATAATGTAATAATTTCGTAATAACGCCTGAAAATGTAATAAAATTTGCACTTAACTCAATTGAAAATGTAATAAAATCCAATAATGTAATAACTTCACCAATAATGTAATAAAATATCCTGACTGATATTGTAATAACATTTTTACCGATAATGTAATTCCTCATTACATTATTGGGAATTTATTAGATTTTCAGGTGGGTCTTTTTTTTTTCTTTTCCAAAACTGATAATGTAATACTTGACAAATAATGTAATCTATATGTTCATTTTCAGTCCAGAGTTCTACATTTTGTGTTTTAAGTATTTAAGAATGTTATATACACTGGATTTGAAACACCAGAATGACTATTGGATTAAATTGCAAACTTTGAGTACCATGTAATGAAATTCCCAATAATGTAATAAGGTATTACATTATTGGTAAAAAATGTTATTACAATATCTGTCAGGATATTTTATTACATTATTGGGGAAGTTATTACATTATTGGGTTTTATTACATTTTCAATTGAGTTCTGGAACAGAACGGAACAGGAAGAAACTCTGGCAGAACTAAACTCGAAGGGCGGCCATGTGTCTTGACCGGTTAAGGGGACAGGCAAGAGGAGAAGATGGCAACAGCAGATCAGAAGCACCTGTTGGGAAAGAAGAGCACAGGTTAACCACAGCAATAATGGTGTCATAGAGTTGGAGCAGAAGAGATCAGAGTGAGGAGAGGTGTATCACAGGAAGTCCTTGAGCATTCCAGGCCTGTAGAAGCAAGGGATGTTTCAGGGCACCGGCGCCATCCATAACTATAAACATTATTAAAAAAGGAAAGTTTTAAACTAAATCTTAAAAGGTAGAGAGGGTGTCTTCTTCCCAAAGATGGTCTGGCAGGAGTTCCACAGGGAAGTAAGCTGATAAATGAAGGCTCTACGTTTCATTTTTCTACTTTGAGAAACTGCCATCTGAGACTGAAGTTCTGTGCTTGGAAAATATGGAACTATGAGGTGTTTAAGACATGATGGATCTGGTCATTAATAGTCATTAAGAGATTTATATTTGAGGAGAAGAGTTTTAAATTATATTCTGGAGTTTATGGGTAGCCAAGAGACGCTAACACTGGGGAAATACTGTATGATCTCAGCTGCCAGTTATCAGCTGAAGCCTGGCTGCAGCATTTTGGATGACTGAACGTGTTTTAGAGAATTTTAAGGATAACCCAATAATGAAGAATTACAATAGTCCAATCTTGAAGAAACAAATGCATGGGTCAATTTTAGTGTGAGTCTGAGACATGATGTCCCTAATTTTTGCAATATTATAATGGTGAAAAAAGCAGTCCTAGAACCTGTTTCATATGCAAATCAAAGGACAGATTCTGGTCAAACTAACTGTAGTAAGAGAGGCCAAGGTAATGCCATCTAGAGTAAGAGTAGCTGGAGAATATGCTCCTGAAGTTCAGGTCCAAGTTTAAACTCTAAAGTTTTATCTTAAAGCAGCACAATGTAACTTTTCCACCTTAAAGGAGCTTGAGGCTCCTTTTAAGAAATGAGACTCTCTAGCGCCACCCTTCACCACGACGGCCGTTGGGGGTACTGCAGCCAACAGTGAAGCCGGCACGGGAGAACGGGGAGAACGCACATGCAGCGTCATGTGACGTCACATCCGCAGCCCAGCGCGGGAAATTCAGGACCGAATTGCAGCACATTTTGCAGCACACAGCCTGTTCAAGGCAAAGGAGAGATACACTAGAGGGCTCATTCTTTTGGGTTTGGAACGCTTCATCTGACATTATTACTAGAAAACTTAAAATGTATACGGATTTTTTTCATAAATCTTGCCACAATCCGGCCTCAAGCTCCTTTAATATAATATTTCCAGAGTCATTGTGATGGTACTTCAACTTACAACAGGTTTAATGACACCTCTGTCATGGTCTGAGGGGTCTGTATCGCCTTCACTGGCACTATGTAACTTGGAGGTGGATGGTAGGAACCCTTCCACACTACTGGTAAAGCACTACCGCTATTGTCCAAAGGAGCTGCCAAACTCAACAAAAGCTGAAAGTTACGTTGTGCTGCTTTAATTTAGCTGAAGACGGTTTCCAGTCATCAAGGTCTTCATGCTTGTAGTCTGACCAAATAGTAAGTGTCCCCTGGTTTTATGGAAAGATATAGCTGAATATCATCAGCATAACAATGGAAAAGTATGGCATTTTGTCAAATTCATCAAATTGCAATGAGGAAACAGAGGCTTCACATCGCTGTTTCCTCACAGGGGGTTGTCCACTTATAGCTAATTGCAATAAGGTCCCACTGTTGTAGTGCGCAATAATGTTTAATCTTACTTAGTACACAGCCGTCTTTAATAGCTTTATCAGCCACTTTAACCATTTAAGATCATGGACCAGCGAGAGTGAAGGAAAAAGTTGCCTGAAGAGCTCATAAAGAAAATTCTAGATAAGTATGTTAAACATAAAGGCAATGAGCGACAACAACTACAGCTGTTAATGTTATTAAGATGTATGGTCTATGGCAGTGATTCTTAACCATAGGGCCGCGGCCCACACTTGGGCCGCGAGCGCCATCTAGTGGGCCGCGAAAAAAATTCAGTTTTGTACGTGTGGGCCGCGGGGGCCGCGGGACTGCATAGCAACTCCCGACCAAATGAGGAGAAGAAGACCCTCAGCTAGCTGTACGTGTAATAGTAAGAGAAATGGTGTGTATTTATAGAGAAAATCCTTCATTTTGCACAGAGTAGGTTTAGATCCGCCAGGATCAGGGATCGATTACTTGGGTCTGCGCCCAGAGCGAGCGAGCGCGGCGTGATCAATTATCCTGACTCGTCCGCGCAGCCGGGGAGGTCGGCTGAGGCTGCCGCTCGGGCGGTGGGCTCCATCGTTACTGCTGAAGGATTGTACATGTAGATGTGTCTGCTGGACTGGACTGTTGTTCGGGCTCGCAAAAGCATCGGAAAGTGACTCTGCTGCAGCGGCCAGAGAGCTGCGGGTTCTGCCCGGCCGTCTCAGCTGATCAGGCTCGGATGAAATCCGACACGCGCAGTCCTGACAACTTATTAATGTAAATAAAACGTAGTAAGTTACTTAGTAAGTAATTAGCTTGACTCTTACAGAGATGAGAAGCCTAACAGGTGGAAAGGGAAGTTCAACCCGGAATGGACAGATTCATCCTGGTTCAGTCTTCCCACTGGGACAAAACCAGTGTCTCATACGTTCAGAGACCGTGGCGTTCAAAGTGCGAAAGTGAAACGCCACTGAAACAAAACACAAAGTTTTTCATCAAACATATCCACTCAAGTCTGAACTGAAGTCACAGAAAATAAGCTGACCATCTTAAACATGTTTGGGTCCACATACAGCTGTGAAGCAGCTTTCTCCACAATGAACATAATTAAAACTAAATATCGTTCCAGGTTCATCAATGAGCACCTCCACATGCATATGAGAACCTGACACCATCGAGCCCAGATTTAAAGTCCTGGCAGGAGAAATTAGAGCTCAGTTCTCTCACTGAACGACAGAAAGTGAGGGCATAAGATTAAGGGGAAGAAAGAAAACTTTTAAATTGCTAAGATATGTTTATATTCATTTATTATAAAAATGTGTTGAGACAATTAACAAAGAAAAGGGGAAATTCAAACTGCTGGTAAAGAAATAAAATAAGATAGCATTTGAAAAATAAAATAAAATCTTATTTATTTATTTTATTTTTAAGAGAAAAAAATGTGTAATTGAAGTTACACATGTTAATGGGCAAATATGTACTTTTTTAATATAACAGTCAGATGCAGATGTTGATACAACTATGAGGCTACTTGAATATATATATATATATATATATATATATATATATATATATATATATATATATATATATATATATATATATATATATATATTTATTATGATGTTCTGGACCTTCGCTGCTATACAGTGTTAATATTTAACGGGCCTCGGGCCACTCTGTACTGAAAAAATTGGGCCCCAAGGTCAGAAAGGTTAAGAACCCCTGGTCTATGGGACTGTAGCCAGCCTCCCAGGGCAGAGGAAGTATAACCCCAGGTTGATCAGAGAGATAATGCTGATGGTAGGCAAAAAAGAAAATATCCAAAGTTCTTCAAGCTGTGCTCTGAACCAGTAAGACAAAACAGGACCTATTTTGCAAGTCATATCATCTCCACAGATAAAACAAAATTAAGCTTTCAAAGGAACTAACATCATACCTAGTTGGAAACAAGCAAAAAGCTTGGTTCTTATTTTGAGCCTGGTTTTTGCATGTCTGGCAAGGAGGGCAATTAATCAACAATATAACAAGGAATCCTTACATGGAACATCCTGCTCATTGTTGGAAGCTCATCATCAATCGCTGGCCATGGGTCCTTTGACAGGAAAATGACCCTAAACACACTACTTCACCCGAAATTGCTATCAGGAGAAATCAGCCTTAAAACCAGTTGGCAAATAGTGTCCCATCGAGAGCTACTTACTGGCACTTGTAGCGGCTCAAGGTTGCGCAACAAAATATGAAGACTATGATTACATTTTTTTGTCCAAACTAGTTATTTTTATTATGAAAGAAGAGCAAGGTCTGATTTGCATTAAAAGTGTAATAAAAATGATGAATGCCATAAGCATTAGGCATTTTGAAATTGTTTCATGAAAAAAAATGCACACTTTCATGACATCCATTGTCTATTCTTTCTTCATCCTATTTACGATCGGTATATCTTTGCTCTCATCAGACACTACTCTCCCTCTACATGTCCACAGGCCAAAAGATGTATTTTTTATTAGGCTTGTCCGGCAGGAATAGAGCCAGACACCGTGGTGTAATGATATAGCAATATGAACTCATGAACGGCGAGAAATAGATACTTTTGAGCAACATGTTTTTTCATTGTTTCTCAACAGACCAAACACTGTTGTGAGAGTGTTGACTACATGCAATCAAACATGAACCAAGGGTGTGGCAACCTGCTTGTAGCAAAAGGTTCTTGGAAAACTAGAAATACGCCTTAAAACCATTGTCCTATTCGTTATACAAGGCCATTGAGGAGACGGGGGTGCCTTTTCATGTCTCCTCATTTTGTATGTCACCCTTAAACAGTCATTGCATGTCTGGATTGGATTCGGGCACAATTTAGTGTAGACACTCTTTTGGATGGTTGACATAAAATATTCACCTTCAGTGAATAGGCTCTTTCAAATATTTTAATATCAAGATTCAAAGGATGTTGTTTTTTTATTACAATAAATAAATAATCTTTTGACGGATATAAAATGATTTCATGTAGGCCAGGGCTGTCCAAAGTCGGTCCTCGTGAGCGTGTGTCCAGCAGGTTTTAGATGTTTCCCTGCTTCAACACGACCCTGACAGACATGACTGTGTCATTAACAGAGTTGTGTAGACCTTGATGACAAGCTGATGATGACCATTAATTAGAATAAGGTGTGTGGAAGCATGGAAACATCTAAAACATGCACAAGAGGACCCTCAACGACCGAATTTGGACACCCCGGTGTAGGCTTTACTGACTCTAGCAAACTTCTGGTCTCCAGCCTGTTCGACCAGATTTATAGAGGGTCTGCATTGACGTCACTTCCCCACTGGACCACGCCCCCTTACTAGCACTGAGTGGCAAAACATCCAGCAGCAAAAATGGCTGCAACTAGTAGGGGAAACTGTGGAGAAGACGGGATAACAGCCGATTATCGGCTTAAATTAAAGGCAGTTGGACTTGACAGTGACCCGTACAGTTACTCGAAGACCCAGTGGTCCACGGACATTAATATTTGGCCACGAATCGAGTTTCCTGATATTTATATACTTAATTTCGATGCCGGGGAAATACACAAAGCAAAGCTTGAAGACATACAAAAGTCTTGATGCTTGGTCCGACTTCAAGGCAGGATTTGTTATTGAAATTAAAGTGATGAGGACACCGAACTTTATGATTTGACCGTTTAACGTTAGCTACCCAAAAATCTGACATTACCTGATACAAAATGGGAACCACAAATCCACGTTTCGGTGCCTGGAATCCAGTTGTTTCTGCGAATTGCAGCAATCCATTTGTCTCTCTTAGGCTTATTTTTCGTCGGTCTGTAAAACGATAACTCCGATTTCTTGCTAAATCTATGAGTACAGTCGATCGCACAACAGCTCTTATCCATTTTAGATGTTTTCAAGTGCTCAAACTGAAAGTTTACGCTGCCGCTCAGTCTTTCTGCTACTCAGTGGGCGTAACCTGCTGTGAAGTCGCATCTGTGATGTCATCCTCTATAGAAGATGTTTGTTCTCCAATCATCTTTAACATTGAGCTCAGCTATGTGATAAACTGGAAACGTGGCAGTTTAGGTACTAACATAGCTAAGTTATCCCCATAAAAACTGACGATGCGGCTTACAACTTCATGACACATACTTTTCTTGATTTTTCATGCGAGGAATTATGAGCTTTAGTTAGTTTTTTTTCATTATGTTACCTTTAGAGGTCATGAGGGCAACATATCAAACTGTTCCTCAGATACAAATGGTTCATGTGGCCTGATGCTTCGTCAATTGTTTTTTTTTTTTTTAAGTCTATGGCCCCAAACAACCCCCCTCTCTTCCAGCTCTTCTTGTAAACATTCGTACACAACCACTTGAGGAAGACTAGATGTGAAGCAGTTGTAAGAGGTTTATTAAAACAGCAGAAAAACCAACATTGCAAGCAAGTTGCCAATTCCTTCTTTGGCAATCATTTCTTAGAAAGGCAAGCAAAGTAAGCAGAATAAGACTGTTGAAGAGAAGCAAGCAAAAAAGAAAGAAACTAGCTGTGCCACAATTAAACAGGAGAATACTGGAGTGGCGTTTCAGTGGTGGAGGGCGGTGTGGGACATGAAAGGTTTTCAGCTGTATGTGGGATTATAATTAATTATGATAATTAGAATGTACTTTTTCTTGACAGGTAATCATCAAATTTTTGCTCGTCTTCGGTTTATTTTCTTGTGTTAAGGAGCAGACTAAGTGTACCACAAGGTGTACATTAATGCCTACACATTGTAAAAGATGAATATTGTGGATTGGAGTGTTACACCTGGATTCATAGACCCGTCTAAGCTAAGGCTAAGGTTAGTATTATTACACCGTGAAGCTCAGTTGGGAGACAGTTCAGGAATCCAATGGAGAGGTTCAGAGTGGCCTGAACATTGTATGCATTCAGATTTTCGAGCCAGTAACTGGATTTAAAAAAAGTTCATGACTGCAGTTTTACAAGCTGAATTAGGGGAAATAACCAACATGATCGTTTAGATCTATAATCTCATGTCATCAGGAGGAGTGCTTCAGATGGGGCTGAAGAGGTAGAGGAGGAAAAGGGACACATATCTGTATTTCAGTAATAGGTTGATCCAATATTGTCATACTAATAATCAGTGTTGGGTGTAACGCGTTACAAAGTAACGCGTTACTGTAACGAGATTACTTTCGCCAGTAACACAGTAATGTAACGCGTTACAGTTGTAATTTGGGTAATCCCGTTATAGTTACTCTAAGACAAAAAAAAATACATTACTTTAGTTACTTTAAGCTTTTCAGCTACATGTAGAACGGGAGAACAGAAAAGAAAATCAAACTTGCCTTTCATGAGTCTTCACGTGTTGCGCAACACTTGTCTGACTCAAGGCTGATTTATGGTTCCGCGTTAAATCGACGCAGAGCCTACGGCGTAGGGTACGCGGTGACGCACACCGTACGGTGCCCGTCGCCGCCTACCCTACGCGCTGTGTATGCTTTGGTGTAACGCAGTACCATAAATCAGCCTTTAACGTGATCTTACGGGATTTTACGGGATTTTACGGGACTTCTGGTGCTGATCTGGGCACTGGAGTAATAAGGTTCCAACAACAGGACTGTCTCAGAAAATTAGAATATTGTGATAAAGTTCTTTATTTTCTGTAATGCAATTAAAAAAAACAAAAATGTCATACATTCTGGATTCATTACAAATCAACTTAAATATTGCAAGCCTTTTATTATTTTAATATTGCTGATTATGGTTTACAGTTTAAGATTAAGATTCCCAGAATATTCTAATTTTTTTAGATAGGATATTTGAGTTTTCTTAAGCTGTAAGCCATGATCAGCAATATTAAAATAATAAAAGGCTTGCAATATTTCAGTTGATTTGTAATGAATCCAGAATGTATGACATTTTAGTTTTTTAAATTGCATTACAGAAAATCACAATATTCTAATTTTATGAGACAGTCCTGTATATGTTGTTCATTGGCAATCGAGTTATGGTGCAGCTCAGGTGATATTGTGGAGTAATCCAAAAGTAATGTAACTAGTAATGTAACTAGTTACTTTCAGCAGCCAGTAACTAAGTAGTGTAAGGGATTACTTTTTTTAAAGTAACTAGTAATATGTAATGGATTACTTTTTTTGAGTAACTACCCCAACACTGCTAATAATAGAAAAAAAAAAACATTTTTGAATAGTCAAGCTGGGATGGGGTCTAATAGACATGTTGATGATTTAGCTTTATTGATGACTGAGGTCAGCCCAGGGAGGTCTATAGTAATGAAACAGTCCAGAGTCAGGTCAGGACCTGAGGAAGTCACTGAGGCTGAAGAAACCCTCACAGCCTCTGTCAGGTTGGTCAAGTTGATTTTTTCTATAATACTAATGATTTTACTACTAAAGAAGCTCATAAAGTTTTCACTAATGAGAGCTCCTGGGATGCATGGCTCAACAGAGTTGTGACTCTCTCAGCCTGGCTACAGTGCTTAAAAGAAAAGTTGTGTTATTTTTATTATCTTGTATTCCAGTGAAAAATAATAAGCTGTTCTATCGCTTTTTTATATATAAGGGCTTTTTTATATATAAGATTGTATTCATAAGATTAGATACATTCTTTCTCTAGTTTAGTGGAAACCACTCTGGACCTTATTTTATTGCATTACAGCTTGTAGGATTATAAGTATTACCGTTTTTATTGTGACTGTTCATTGTGTATTTGAGGGATGTCCAACAGTGTTGGGATCTCAGGTTATAGGGTGCAGGAAGTCATCAGTCTGACTGCAATATACAGAAAATAATCAATTATTATTGATCATTTTAAGGCATTACTCTTTTTTTTTTTACAGGACCATCAAGAAGACCCTTCATTCACTAAAATATTTTTTTTTATTTTCTCTTTTTTCCTTTTTGGGCAATAAAGAGATTGCATCCAGTAAAAACAAAGCAAAACTCTCCATAGCAGTTTATATCAATTTAATTGCAATCAAATTGGCAATAAAAATATTTGTTTTGTTTACTTTACAAATTTTTTTCTATTTATTTTGTGTGTTAGAAATGAATAGTCAGTGTGTCTTTACCAGCAGCCACAGAATGTGGAAACCGTGTTGTCGTCCAACAAGCAATTGCTGTGGTCTTTGTGATGTGTTCAAGAAACATGAGCAATAATGAGCATTTGATCGGCCAGTTTGTCATTGTCTCTGCTAGTCCTTAATGTTCAGTTTCCTGCAAGAGGCAGTATGCTGACCATGACAGCATCTGGGAGTAATGTACATGGACATGCGTAAAACTGTACGTATGCACAAAGGTCATTATTCATTATTCTTTTTGACAGATTTATGAAGCCTCTTTCAGAAATCCTAGGAATTGTACGCACGTGCACAAGCCTGATTTCCTCTCCTATTTAACCATGACTGCATGAAAACTGTCTTCTATTTAAATCATCTTCATATACAAATGCTTTTTTCAGCCAATAGGACAAGCACAGCAAGAATTTATCAGTGAAATCAGTGAAACTGAGATACTCCTACGTGAAGAAAAGAAATTGACATTTGTTCTCTTTGGTACTGAACTTCTGCAATCAATAAAATAAAACAAAAAAAAACTGCTGAGTGGAAAAAGTAATGGAAAAAAATATTCTGAATAAGAAGCCAAAATCTCAGAGTGAGCAGAACTCCGGGAAGAGGACTGGCAGCTCCAGTTGTCTGTTGACTAGATTTTGGATGCCTTAAAGCGAGCCAATGATTGTCTGCTGCCAGAAAACATGAGAATTGGAAATGGCGAAAAAAAAAGCTACTTTTTTTTTTTAGCTGATTTGGTGCAGATACCTTCCAATAACAAATACCAATTTAAATGTCAGAGGTATTTTTCTTTTCTTTATTTAATCATCCATCCATTATCTATACTCTTGTATTTCTATTCAGGGTCAAGGGGATCTACTGGAGCCTATCCAGTTTTCTTTTTAACTGCAATGATGAGCCTGCACAATCAAGATTTTTACCCATGTTACTTAGCAATATGATGTGACAATAAAGATTGATTCTATTCTTGATGTTTGATTCTTTAGGCTTAGAAAGGCAGGCGTCCATCCCGGAAAGGTCGGCAGTCCATCGCAGATCCCTGTGTCGGTCAAAAGGACGAGCGGCAAACTATATGCCCACGTTAAACGTGGAATATCCACCCATATAAAAGCAACAGCACTTATTAAAAGAACAAAATCATAAAATAAAATGCATTAATTAAAAATGTATGACAATTAAACTTATTTCATTAATCAGTCTTTTAAATGTATTCATAACAAGACACTTTCTAATCAGGACAAATCAAGTGAGGCTATTGCACAATTAAGAACCATATCTTCATTTCCCTCCATTTCCCTTCATTTCCCATTCCTCGCCATGGTAACGCTTTTGACTGAGAAAAGTAATGCCCATCGTCGCAGGATTGAGACGCACATTTTGATGTATAACACACCAGGGTGCACGTTACGGTTGGGGCGAAGAAACGGGCGAAGAAATGGCATAAATTGCGGCGAAATTACACAATTAATTCAAAATGGCCGAATTCCTGTTCGGTTTCGGCCATGGCGCCAAGAGACTTTTCTTTAAGTTGCGACATGTTACAGGTGTGTACCGATTTTCGTGCATGTTCGTCAAACCGTATTGTGGGGCTTGAGGCACCAAGATTTCTAGGGGGCGCTGTTAGGCCACGCCCATTAATGCAAACCATTAAATATCAAATATTTCGCGAGGCCTGGCTTGCATGCAAAATTTGGTGACTTTTGGGGCACGTTTAGGGGGGAAAAAAGGCCCTCATTTCATCGGAAGAAAAACGAGAAAAAGAATTCCTACAGATACAATAGGGCCTTCGCACTGTCAGTGCTCGGGCCTTAATTAGAAAACTGATGATGAAAAACAAATTTATCAGCAAAAAAAGAAAAATCACCATCATACCATTTTATTTACAGTATATTTTCCCTTTCACTTACTTTTTGTTCCCACTTTTCCATTTCTACTTACAATACTGAGTTTAAGCCACTCTAAAACATGTGTGTGTCTGGTCTGAAGAATGTGTGCACACGTTCTCCAAAATACCAAAATACCAAAATATTTTTTATTTATAAGAAACAGTTTGTGCCCAGGAAAAGGTTAGTGGAAGTATTTTACGTGTTCTCACCATTTGTTTATGTAACCCCAACTTGGTAAAGTCCCTTGTAAAACTGAATTATTGCTTGAAATATAAGTGTTTACAGTGAATTTAGTTGGCTTTTAATTTCTGTTGCAGTTCCTTTTGGTTCATGCGAAAGCCTGTGGCTGTCTGGCACTGCTACTGTAGTTCTGTAGTACTGTAGTGTAAATCAACCAGCAGGATTATTTCAGTCATCAGAGCAGCACTGTTTGTAGAAGTACAACGTAAATCTGTCCCTGTTTACCCTGAACACCCTAATACTTTAACCGCTCATAATTTATTCTTTTGCTTCATCGGATGTGAAGGACCATGAACATTCAGCCAAAACAATAAATGTATATCTGTTGCACAATTTGAAACATCACTGCGGATTAATTTCATCGTGTTGTTACGGTTCTCACTGCTTTGTTTCTACTTGCACCAACTTCAGCCACATGCATAAATTCCTACCCTTCTCAGTGGGGGCAAATTAGACTGATCAAAGCAAACCACAGTCTTTGTACAGATCTCCCTCTCGACACTGTCGTAATTATGAGCTTCATAAAAAATACCACAGACAATCACAAGAACTGACTTGCGCAAACCAAGCTGTCTGGAAGACCGATTGTGTTTATACGTACAAAACCATGTGACATCACAAAGTCTAAGATTGAAATGATTTCTCCCTCCTCTGGCTTTTATTACCTCTCACTGGAATGTTCTCTGGGAAACGGCGATATCCTGCTGTGTTTGCCGTAAGGAGCTGATAAGAAGAAAAAAAAATTGCCATCAACACAAGCTCACACAAGCATCATTACTGTAACTGATCGATTTTTACGAGGCTCGTCCCTGTGCCTAATACCACTCGGGGCTAGCTCCATGATTGAGTCAATCTCAAGTGATTCCAGTGTAACAATATATAGCTACATATTTACAGTATTGTACAAAAAAACCCCAACAAAAGTGGATTTCACATTCTTGAGGATGAAAAGTGGATGAATTGTTGCAATCAAATGCAATCAAAAATTAAAGCTGCAAGCAGCGATGAACGGGCCCTCACACCCTTGTGCACATTCAGGCATGCTGCAGTGGAAGCGCTTGTACGACTTGCATGTAGATTCTTCAGGCCTGGACATTTAGCGGATGACACCACCCACGACTCTCTATATCAAACCATTCAAAAGTTATGGCAGAAAGTAGGAACTATCAGATATCGACCAATTAGATTAAGGGGCGGGGCTAATTTGCAGAAATTATGTTCAAGGACTCAAAACCGAGTCCGATGACACCATCCACAAGTCTTTATGTCAAACCATTCAAAAGTTATTGCAGAAAATAGGATCTATCAAATATCGACCAATCAGAAAAGGGGGCGGGGCTAATTCACGAGAATGAAGTCAAGTACTCAATACCGAGTCAGATGACACCACCCACGAGTTTTTATCACAACCCGTTCAAAAGTTATGGCAGAGAATAGGGACTATCAAATATTGACCAATCAGAAGAAGGGGCGGGGATAATTTGCACCAATTATGTTCAAGGACTCAAAACCGAGTCCGATGACACCACCCATGACTATTTATATCAAACCATTCAAAAGTTATGGCAGAAAGTAGGAACTATCAAAAACGGACCAATCAGGGGGGCGCACTTTTTGGCGTCTATTGTCGCCACGGTAACGCTTTTGACTGAGAAAAGTAATGCGCGTCGTCGCAGGATCGAGACGCACATTTTGATGTATAACACACCTGGGCACACAACGGTTCGGGCCGCATTAACTGCTGAAGGAATGGCATAAATTTCGCCAAAATTACATGATTAATTCAAAATGGCCGACTTCCTGTTCGGTTTCGGCCATGGCGCCAAGCGACTTTTCTTTAAATTGCAACATGATACAGGTGTGTACCGATTTTCATGCATGTACGTCAAACCGTATTGTGGGGCTTGAGGCACAAAGTTTTCTAGGCGGCGCTGTTGAGCCATTAGGCCACGCCCATTAATGCAAACTATTAAATATCAAATTTATCACCAGGCCTGGCTTGCGTGCAAAAATTTGGTGACTTTTGGGGAACTATCAAATATGGACCAATCAGATGAAGGGGGGCGCGCTTTTTGGCGTCTAGTGTCGCCAAGGTAACGGTTTTGACTGAGAAATGTAATGCGCGTCGTCGCAGGATGGAGTCGCACATTTTGATGTATAACACACCTGGGTGCACGTTACGGTTCGGGCCGTATTAACTGCCGAAGGAATGGCATAAATTGCGCCAAAATTACACGATTAATTCAAAATGTTCAAAATGGCCGACTTCCTGTTCGTTTTCGGCCATGGCGTCAAGAGACTTTTCTTTAAGTTGCGACATGATACAGGTGTGTACCGATTTTTGTGCATGTACGTCAAACCGTATTGTGGGGCTTGAGGCACAAAGTTTTTTCTGTATGGACCAATCAGATGAAGGGGGGGGCGTGCTTTTTGGCGTGTAGCGTCGCCACGGTAACGCTTTTGACTGAGAAAAGTAATGCGCGTCGTCGCAGGATGGAGACACATTTTGATGTATAACTTAGAGCCGGTGTTTATCTCCGGTTTCTGTAGCGCAAACGAACAGATGGTAACCACCCCCAGGATAGGACGCTAGTTTATCGCTGGATACTTCCCCTACCAAAGCTAGGTACTCATTCATACACCTGGGTGAAGTGAGGAAAGCCGAGAGTAAAGCATCTTTCCCAAGGATCCACAAAGTGACACCAGTGCCAGGGTTCGAACCTTTGGATCCTGAGTCCGAAGCCCTAACCACTAGGCCACTCCGCTCTAACGTGTTGTAGCTTAGCTAAAGTGAACATGTTGGATGATTGAATCGCCCATTTTTAGATTAGCAGGAGATGGGCAGAGTCAGGTCCTATGAAGATGACATCCTGTCAAGAAAAAACAGACTTCAGATCCACTCTTCAGAAACCAATGGTTGATGTCACCGAGGGTTTAGCCAGCTCTTCCAAAACAGCCGATGGAAAAAGGGGTGCAGTTGAACTGATGGGTGTCTCCACCAACTAAAACCAATTGCTGTGAAGAGAGGTGTAAAGACATGGCTGAAAAGATAACTTTTATATTGTATCCATGTGATATTCTAACCGAAAACAAGTCAAAGATATTTTATTAGTACCTCAGAATACCATGCCAGTTTGTAAAATAAATAAATTCACCTTGAGAAACAATGTGAAGAGTACAGTCGGACCAGGGATTTGAGCTTTGAATAGAGGAGGAGTCAGTTTTGTATAATCTTCTTTTGAAGCTTTCTACAATCTATCTGTGGAGGCTGTTTGTGGAATTTCAAATGTCTTCAACAGATTGACTAAACTTTGTGCAGCATTTACCATTAAACTCTAAAATGTGATATTTTGGATAATGCCTGAACAGAAGCAGGTATTCTCATTCTGAGAATTCAAGTCCATTAGCTGCCTCGGGCTCATGGGTTCTTTGAATTGACATGAGAAGGAACGAAAGAAAGAAAGAAAGAAAGAAAGAAAGAAAGAAAGAAAGAAAGAAAGAAAGAAAGAAAGAAAGAAAGAAAGAAAGAAAGAAAGAAAGAAAGAAAGAAAGAAAGAAAGAAAGAAAGAAAGAAAAAGAAAGAAAGAAGGAAAGAAAAATGATAGAAAGGGGATTTTACTGATATATATACACTACAAGAAAAAGAAAATAATATGGATGAATAGAAAATAAGTGAGAAAGAAATTGACAGGAAGACCAAAAAGGTATATCTATTGTCAAGAATTTAGACTTTCCATGTTGGCTACATTATAAAGTACAGATGAACAAATTAAGTATGTTTTATAAATTGAAACAAAGATGTGAGCACTCGTAGTACTACTACTAGTAGTAGTGCTAGTGGCTCTCTTTAATACAAGCCATTATTTTACCTGTATCAGGAAGTGAATAAATGTAATTTAAAACTGTATGCTAGCCAATTTGACTGGTTTTAAGATGATTGTACTGTATCTGTCTTTGTTGTGATATGTCATGCATGCTGTACATTTACTTTCTGCAAAGAAATGTTGATCAATGTACACTGTCCCTTTTTAAAAATAAAGAATTATATAATAAAATGAGTATACTGATAACAGTTACAACTTCTTAATGCTTTATATCAAACTGTATTAAAACCAGAGACAGTTGTTTAGGCAGTCGATTTGTTGTCAGGGAGACAGTTCATCTGTCATTTCTCAACATACCATACAAAGTAGGTCCAGTGATACCAGAGTGACCTGCAGGACATGACCAATGGAATGAACACAAGTTAAAGCTTAAACATGACAAAACAGGGTGAATTACTTAGAGTCAAGATGATCTTTGTTAAAATGTTACCCTCCTGAAAAGATATGGACATTTTGACTATGAAAAGAATAACATAAAGTAACTAAAAACACACTGGGAGCACTTCTTTATGGCACTGCAACATTAGTTAGTCAGATCACAATCAACATTAAATACATTTATAATTCCAAATGTCTTACCTGAGGTGGTGCTTTGTAAAGTTGCAGGTAACACTGAGGACCAAGGTGGGCATTACAGCTCACAGGAGCTACACGTTAAAAAGCACCTCAGTGGTCCACATAAGGAGAAACGTCTCATTGACTGGTCAATGGTCATGGAAATGTTGTGTACAATGACCCTGAGATCAGTTACCCTCCAGCCCCTCAACAAATCCATGGGCCTGAGCTGGATAGAAAGCAAGGGAAGCAGAGAAAAAGGTGGAGGGATTGAGGGTTGGGGGTGGTGGGTTGTGTTGAGGGGGTGGTTTATATCCATGTGAAACCAGCCCAAACAAAGACTCCCTGTTTCTAGGGCCAGACAACCCCCACCTCTCCTCGCAAGATAAATAAATAAATACAAATGGATAAAGAAACCATATACGCCTTCTGAAAAGGCCCGTAAGAGAGTGACTGACGGACAATTGAAAAGACAAATTGTTACATTGTCTTTGGATGGGGGTGGCCAGGGGGTTGATGCGCAAAGGTAATTACGAGGAGATGTGAACCAGGGGGTCACGGGTCACAGTATGTGTCTGACCCTAAGTTTTAGGTGAAGAAAGAAGGTCTGAATTGCGAATGCGTCTCGCTAACTCTTAGACTGGTCACCCAGTGACACAACATGTCTTAGCTCTCTTTTGGAGGTTTTTGTTTTCCGCTTTCAATACTCTTTCAATGAATACCCCTTCTCAAGATGGAAAAAAACAGCTTTTCTTTGGCTGAGCTGAGAAACATTGACGGGGCATTTGTCTTGCAGCTACTCACCCATGTTTGATTTAATTGCTTTTCCACCCTTCTGTGCAACAGCTCTCAGCTGTCCGGCTCTAATGGACAGTGCTGGAAGCCGAAGGGGAAGGTACTGTTATTATGACAGTCAGGCGAGGAGACAAGTTTGACCTGACCCATGCTCACTAGGTTGGCTTTCCCATGGTGTTGAAGGAGCTGGGAACTGATCTGCTGGGAACTGCTCCAGCCGTCTTCTCATCTCTACCTCCGTGCTTCGGGTGTCTTATTTAAGCTGGTTTCTTAGGATAAAGACAAGCTTGAGCTGGTGGCATATCAGCAAAGAAAAAGTCTTCTATCGCATTTTTCATTGCAGAAATTGATCTTTATAATACACTGAATACCTGAAAAAAAGTGAAGAAGGGAAAAAAAAGGGTACATACTTCACACTTTAAGATGTCATGATTGATCACATTGCTGGTTCATCAGCAGACATGAAAATAAAAATGATAATTTATGAGCCAGCTTGGCTAGCGGCATATAATTGAATGTATTTTGTACATATTATCACTTTAAAATCTAAACAAAACAACAGGGAGCTTATTATTGTCATAATCAACATTAGTATACAGAGATACAATTAGCAATTAAGAGTAATGTGTTTGCATTTGTTCTTCTCCTTTTATCCTAGAGGGATAAGCTTGTATTTGTTTCTCAGCTGTAGTTTCTGCTCTGCTTTTGTTTTGTGCCTGTTATTTCAGAGGAAAGAAACTGGTGAACAAATTACTAAATGCTAACTAGCTAACCGCTTGCTAACCGCTCTAACCGCTTGCTATACACTATTTTCCCAAATGGTGTTTATGCTTTATTATTTATTTTTCTATTCTGATTAAATAATTTGATTTTAAGTCCACTTTCAAGACCGATATCTTCCACGTAGCTTTTGCCCAAATGTGAAATGCTAATTTGAATGTTGTTGTTGTCACTCGTCTTTAAAGTACCCTTTACATTTATCTTTGTTGGATTATTCCTCTGTTCACTTTGTTCGGTGGTTGCTGTTTTTAAAGTGCTTTATAAATGGGGATGGCTTGGCTTGGCAGGTAACAAATTTGTGGCTTCATTACATGTTTCTTGGCACACCTTTGATACGGCCTTTCCTGTATAAATCTACTTCAGAATAACCAGTTAAACATTTATCTGTTATCTATTAAATGTCTTCAGCCCAGATCCTCAGGGCCCACCGTCCTGCATGTTTTAAAGGTTTCCCTTGTTCAACACACCCTGATACAAATAACTGTGTCATTAACAGACTCGTGCAGACCTGGATGACGCTGGTGTTGATCATTAATTAGAATCAGGTGTGTTGATGCAAGGAAACACCTAAAACATGCAGGACAGTGGGCCCTGAGGACAGGACTGAGGACCACTGCTTGAAACATCTAATTGCTCGGTGCGTTTGTCTGTCTGCTGTTTTTGTGCTGAGCATCTGTCCTGTTTGTTTTACCAGAGATTCATCACTGAAAACAGATGTCGGAAACAGCAGCTCACCGCAGTATGAGGGGTGATGAGAGCGAATCAAAACATTAAAGCCCAAACAATAAGCTGAAAAATGCTTCAGCAGTCCAAATATAGTACTAAATCAGAACAAAATCAATCTGGCGAACTGAGAGGTATTTTTCACATTCCAGATAATGCAAATAAACGTTATTGATTAAAGCACAAGCACTGCTCAGGGATGACTGATCGTTCTTGCTTCTTATGTTTCCAGTGTTAAGCCGTTTACTGCATGTTAGCTTCTGCATCCCAGGAAGAGACAGATTTATAAAGCATATCAACAAAATAGAAGGTATTTGGGATATGTATATATATATATATATATATATATATATATATATATATATATATATATATATATATATATATATATATATATATATATATATATACGAAGAGAAAAAGCAAAGATGTGACAATGAGAATTTTGTAAAAAGAAAGCATTAAAGTGATAGAGAAAGCCTGCAGAGGTGCAGGATGGCTGAACTCAGAGCAACATGCTTTCTTGATTAACTGCAGCGAGTTCTTGTCTAACCCAGTCTGGCAAAACAACTAGAGAGATTCCTATTTGGTTGTACCAAGAATTGATGCGTTCAGCCATCAGCTCTGGACAAACATTTATAATAACCTGCTTGAATATTTTTCACCACATGCACATTGACTATTATTATATTAACAATGTTTTTGGTATTTTTTGGCATTATCCATTTTGTAAGTGGGAAAGAATCCATAAAGGCCCCCAGATAGTCTTAATTTGGGTGGGAAGCATTGTGCTAGTAGCTGAATATTATATGGGAGAGAGGGAGGGAGAAGGAAGGTGGGTGCAGCTGGGTTTGTTTACCATGGGACCTAACATTTACAGCCTTACCCTCAAGGTGAAGAAGGGGACGTAATCGATTCCGTGATGAATGGCTCTACATTGATTATTTTGAGGGCATTTAGCCTGTCCCGTCACACAGGCCTCATTAATTGTAATGTTTATGGATGCTAATGTTAACCAGAACACTATGTGGGTCCTGCTTTACGTCAAATGAGCAGCGTGTATCACGGGAGAGCCGAGACAGCTGGCGTGCGTGTTTGTATGGACTGATCTGACTGCGGTTTCTGTATTCATATTTCAGCTTGCCCAGAGCCTTCAACAGGTCCTCGTGTTCACCTACCTACCTTGAAGGAGAGTTGCACAAGATGAAAAGTTGCTGAAAAGACTCTGAGCCGAAAATATTTTTCTTCTGTCGCAATGTTTAGATGTGAAGACAGAGTGGACCACATTGTTGCACCATAAAATGGAAAACTGAGTGTGAAGGCTTTGTTCAAGAAATAAAAATAAACCATTTCAATTGGCTCAACCAGGAGTTATGTCACCACATAGAGACTACAACAACATTCAGTTTCTTTATCCTGCCTTTGTTTTTCATAAACTTCGTCCCACCTTCCAGAGGTCTACATGACCTGCCTGGACATGCTTGTCCTGACATGCTTTGGCCAGTAGACATACACCTCCTGTCCAAAAAAAAGTCACCACCTGGATTTAGATTAGCAAATATGTTACATAACAACAAGTTATTTGACCCTAACTGATGCAGCAAGTAGCTTCTCATTTCATAAACAACCATGTGGGATGACACACCGTGTGGTTGTGAAAAAAGATGCTACTCTCTTTCAAAAGGGTCAAATTATTGGCATGCATCAAACAAAGAAGCATCGAAGGAGGTTTTAGATCTAAGCTAAGCCACTGAAACTGATGCTATGAAAATTAGGTTAATAGGTGACCGAAGCCATGTCAGCATCTGTTTTAAGTCCCAATTCAAGTTGAAGCTGCCTCCATGACTCAAACGCGTATCCAATGTTTACTCGTGCGCCGCCGAGAACGCGCATGCAGCGTCATTTGACGTCACATCCGCAGGACAGGGCGGGAAATTCCGGTCCGGAATTGCAGCACATTTTGCAGCACACAGCCTGTTCAAGGCAAAGGAGAGATACGCTAGAGGGCTCATTCTTTTTGGTTTGGAACGCTTCATCTGACATTATTACTGGAAAACTTAAAACGTATACGCATTTTTTTCATAAATCCTGCCTCAAGCTCCTTTAAACATTTGGTAAAATCAAACTCCCCCCCAAGAAACAACTGTACAAATCACAGTTATATCTAATAGTGGAAGCAAGATTATTTCCACATGCACTCAAGGGATTGGGACTAAACATCTGTGAGGCCTTAAAAAACAATTCATCATAGATCAGTGAGGCTAATCGGAAAGGCTTTTGTTTTTTCTAAGAAACATATGGCACTTTTCCACTAGTACCTACTCAGCCCGACTCGCCTCGCCTCCACTCGGTTTGGCGCCTTTCCACTAGGAGTCGAGGCGTGCCGAGTAGATATTTTTTCTGTACCTATACTGCTGAGGTTCTAAACAGCTGAGTTGGGATTAATCTGACGTCATCACACTACAAGCCACCGATTGGTCGGGGGGTTGGGAATCAGACGTCTGAGTCAGGAGGCGGAAATCAGCGACTCTGACGGCGGCTTCTTGTTCATTTTATTCGACAGGCAACGGCAGCGCAAAAGTATGTTTGGTGATCCAACTCTGAGGTGCAGATGTTCATAAACCTGGTGGCTGAGGAGAGAATTCAAAAGGGATCTAGACGGGCGATAAGGAACGACCAGATCCACCAGGAGCTCTGTCACTTCATAGCTGCTTGCGGTTACCAACGGACTTTTCAGCAGCACCGAGACAAACTAAGAAAATTAAAACGCGTCACCACTTGAAGCTTCTCTCACTTTTTAACTTGATATCGAACACAAGTCACAGACCCAGCAGCACATGTATCATCTCCTCCCTCTTTTATATCTTTAATCTTGTTGTCTTTTTCATTTAGATCACACAATCAAATATGTCACAGCAGCTTCGCTCCAACCCTCCCACTTCTGCTCCAGCTGAATTGTTATGGAAAAGAAACCAGGCCGAGCTGAGATGAGTAGAGCTGAGTAGGTATTAGTGAAAAAGTGCCAATAAAGAATCTGACCTTGAAGCAGTGGAAGATGGTCATGTTTTAACTTGCACCATGACTCAAATCCACTGTTTGCCTGTTCTGTTCTATTAATGGGGTCTGATGAGTCCAGATTTACCCAGAGTTCCAGAGTGACGGGCAGATCAGGGTAAGAAGAGAGGCGGATGAAATGATGCACCCATCATCCCCAGTGACTACCATTCAAGTCTGTAGGCGCAGTGCTTTGATCTGGGGTCACTGTGGTTGGTCAAGTCCAGGTTTACCAACGTTATGTGCCAAAAGATGAGCTCAGCTGAACATAATGACCAGGTTGTTCAACCAGTGGATGTTTTCTTCCGTGACGGCAGAGGCATATCCTAGATGGCTCAAATTGTGAAATAGTGGTTCAGGGAGCATGAGACCTCGTTTTCAAACATAGACTACGTTTACATGCAGTCAAAATTCGAGTTATTGCTTATATTCCGGTTACTGAAACATTCGGAATATTCCGTTTACATGGTAATTAATCATTTGGGATATCTGGATCAAACCAGCGACGCACGGAGAACATTATGACGCAATTCCTGTCATTTCCGCTTCTTCTTCCTGTATCCAAATTCAAAACAAATGCTGCTTTGGGCAACTTTTCGCTCACCTTCTTGTAAATCTCGCTATCCCGGTACTTTCTACCGTCTACAAATGCCAAAATGTTCATATCCTTCATTACATTTATGAAGTGATTATTCTCCTCCTCACTCCAAAACTGTGGCGTGGTCTAGCGTTTCTCCGTGTTTATAAGAACTTCCTGGACTCAAAAGACCAGGATTCCTTGTGAACAGAGCATGCGCAGAAAACAAATTCATGTTCCGTTTGATGGGGATATTCCGTTTGAAGTTTACACGACCGAATATTCGGGTTTTAAAAGGAGTAACCCAGGGGTCATATTCGGGTTTTTTAAAAACCCGAATATGAGCAAATTCGCGTTATTCAAAGGGGTTATTGGTGTTTACATGGCTGTGCAAAACCGGGTTATTGCTAATATTCGGGTTATAAAAGGGTTATTGACTGCATGTAAACACAGTCACTGATTGGCCACCGCCAGACCTTAACCCCATTGAGAATCTTTGGGAGAGAAGACTGCACAGTGTTCGGACTCTCCCATCATCAATACAAGATCCTGGCAAAAAATGTATGCATTTCTGGATGGAAATAAATGTGACATTGCAGACGCATATCGGAATGATGCAGCAGCGAATGTGTGCCGTAATCAAAGCTAAAGGTAATCTAACTGAATTTTAGTTTGTGACTTTTTGGCCAAGCAGGTTCTGTGGACAGTAGCAGGTTTTGGGGGTGGGGGGGTCAGCCTCTCAGCTCCACCACCCTCCTTTGTATGGTCTCCTTCTCTTATGCCGCGTTCCATTTGTCCTCGGAAGTGGGGATTTCCCAGTTCCCAGTAGGATTTTTCAACTGGAACGCCCCTCGAAGTGGGATTTCCCACTGGGAAAGTGGGAGAGTCTTCACCACCCCGAGTTCATATTCCAAGATGGCTGCCCCGGTTGTAAACAGTAGAAGAGAGCTCTCCTCTGTAGCACTTCTTTCTAGTTTTGGTCACACTAAATCAGTCATATACAAGTATTGTTCAGCATATATATGCTGCTATAGTGTACTTCACATTTTTCATGTGGTATATGCGAACTACAAACTTGTTTTCCGACTTTGTAACTGGAACGCTGATAACTCGGCTGTGACGTCATTCCCAGGTCCGAGTTCCGACTTCCGAGGTAAATGGAACGCAGCATTAAGATTGATGTAACAGCTTTCTGCCAACCTCTTCAGTTAGGCATGAGATGCAGAATACTGCGAAGGCCGGTAAAAAATACAGATTTAAATCCAAAATAGTTTGGCTCCTTCTGCCCATCCGCTGATGTGGGTTCACGTAGGTTAGATGTTGTGCGTTGGAAGGAATGGATTCAAATGTTCAGGCCAGTAAGATTGCTGTTACAACTTTTTACAAAAGATCATTAGGGTGCTCATTTAGACATCACACAAATATACTTCATCAGGATAATTAAAAACAGCACACATCTGGAACAGCTTTAGTAGATCAACTTTGGGGCAGGTCTGATTTCAAGATAAAGAGGCCAGCATATGAAAAAGCAACTCCTCTAAACCAATCAGTTCTATTGTAAAATTAAAAATAATAAAGACATCATTTTCAGAGCATCTCTTTTCTCTTCCAGTTTGCACAGATTAAAACTGCTCCATCTGACTCAATGAGAAACATCTGTGTGATATATCTCCACCGAAGGGACTGCTTATGTAGCATCAAATCATTTCTGCACATAGACACTGATGTCTATGTCCATCTTAATTGTTGTGAAATCTCAGTGAAATCCCTGGAAAACATTGTAGTTCCTGGAACACAGGACCTTTTGTTTTTTATCTGATTCAAAAAGCATTTAAAAGAACCACTGTTGCATCCAACAGCTTTATTGCTGAGGCAGTGACATGGATTACACAGTCAGGAGTTTTTCTTCTTTTAGCTCTCCTTCCTGCTTTTACTTAACAATGAGATTGTAGTTGTTTCTTTATGCTGGAGTCTCTGGATCCATGATTGGCTTGACTGTAAACGATCGTTTGAAGCCAATACCACCCTGTTCTAAAATCTCTGATGCATTTAATCTGTGGCCATATCATACTTGTTTTTAGCCAATTTCGATTTCTGGCATCTTTAATGTAACCAGTATTGTTATGGTAATTAATTCTGAACAACAAAGACAGAGAACGACGAGGAGAATGTTCTCCTGAATATAGCAGATCTGCCCTAAGTGGTTTCTATCTCTTTAAATGCATGGGTGTTTGCCGGTGGCTCAAGGATGGACAAAAAGCAATTTGCAATGGCTAAACACCTCATTAACACTTTATTTTAAACATCTCCTGTGGCGTGCTGGATCGTTTACTTGGTAGAGTAGCACTCCATATACAGAGGCTTGCAATCCAGGTCTGAAATAAAGAAAGAAACAAAATAAAACATATCTGGGCCAATTGGCCAAAGTCAGATCAGTATCTGATACTGGAAAAACGGTATACCTTCTTATCCCGGGTCATGTGGACCTGCTGGAGCCCACCCCAGTTCATTTTGAGCAACAGGCAGGAACAGCTCATCCGTCCATCACATTTAAACAAATGTACAAACAGCCACACATATTCACAGGTCAAGAGGCAACACTTCAACGCAGGGGCGCAGCTTGTGAACAGGAAAAGGCAGGCAACTGCTTTGGGCCCCGAGTTGTTGGGGGGCCCATGAGGCCCCAAAAAAAAAAAAAAAAAAAAAGAAAAATATTTTTTTTAAATTATTACTATAAACAAAGGTGTTTCCTGTCAGGGGTATTGAGGACTAAAAAAGTATTTTGAAGGCTGTTTTTACTCCACAGATCTCAAAATGTGGTAACCGCAATGACCACATCCTCCTCCTTAAACAAACATAGGGCAATTATCAATGACATCTCAGTAGCCAGTAAGAAACCTCCCTCGGCTTTTCAAGATGGCGGCAAGCTAGTCGGACGCATTTCTCTCGCCTCCGCTGGTGTGTTAGAATTATCTAAATAAATGAAACAGAATATTATGGAAAAGTGAGCTATTTTATCCCCATAACCAAAATCCTTGATGGGAGACAGAAAATCGAACAGACTCCGAGGCAAACATCAAGCTAAGTTGGAGTTCAGTTCTATTGGAGGCCGAGGTAGTGGAAAGGCTAGCGTTGGTAGCATTAGCATGGACCCGGAGGAAAAGTCCGGCATGGAAGACGGAGGGGAAGGCGCTGGAAATGCGCTGATTCTAGAAGCTATCAGGGATCTGAAATCTGACTTTTCTAAGAGACTGGACTCAGTCATGCTGGCAATAGAAGGAGTGAAGAAGGACGTTGGGGAATGTAAAGAACGTGTCAAAAGTGCGGAGACCCGAATCTCCAGCGCGGAGGATACTTTGGCTGGGCTACAAGCCAAGGTGCAAAGATTGGAGAAACAGCACGCGGAGATGGCCCAGAAAGTTATTTCCATGGAAACGAGGTCCAGAAGACTGAATTTAAGACTAGTTTCTCTGCCTGAACATGCTGAGGGGAGCAACGCTTGTGCTTTCCTGGAGAGGTGGCTCCCCGAAACGCTCAGAATAACGTCTGGGATAACCGTGGAAGCGGCTCATAGGATCGGTCAGCGGAGGGACGGCAATGCTCCACCAAGAACCATGATCATGAAGTTCCTGGATCGCCGGGACCTGGAGAAGGTGACGCAAGCCATTAAAGCTATAACCACAGCCAAGGATCAAACCCGGGGTTCCCCTGGGAATATATTGTTCGAGGGAAAGCCCGTCAGGTTCTTCCCAGACCTGCCGGCTGAAGTGATCAACAGGCGGAAGGAATTCAACTCGGTGCGGGACCAGCTGCGCGGGATCCCTGGGATCCGACAGGGCATGCTGTTTCCAGCTAAACTGTTGGTGACCTATAAGAACGCGACTCGAGGCTTTGAGAAACCTGGGGACGTCAAAGACTTTATTCGCCAAATCCAGGAGAAGGAGAAGTCTACACCCGCAATGGATGCGCACTGAAAATGGGAGCCGGGCTGAGTTGCCGGCCGGGGGAAACTAACGTGGGCTGGTCCGTGGTTTTGATACACCTGGGTGAGACTGAAACTGTCGGCGCATTGCGCTCACCTACATGTGCGGTGTCTGTTACCCGTGACTGAGTGGGTGTTCTTTTTTTCTTTGTGTTGTTGTAGCGTGTCTTAAACACGGAAATGTGTTTCCCACAATGCAACGTTTGCCGGTTTGTTTTTTTTCCGGGTGAATACCTGAGGTCAAGGGGTTGTTTTGAAAAGTTTTACACCAAGCTGGCGCCGATGCTGGCGCACTACGGTATTACACCCTTAATTATAAAATCATCAGGTTGATGTGTTCCCCCACTGAGTAGTTTTTACACGGGGTTTTCTTGGTTGAAGGAATAAAGTATTTCTGTTAGTGTATATATAAGAGTAGATTTATTTTCGAATTCGATTTATACATTAATAACTATATTAAGAATTATAAAAAAAGTCGTTTTATTTTATTATTATTTTATATTTTTATTTAATTTATTTTTAATTTTTATTTATCTTTAATTTTTAATTTATTTATTTTTATTTATTTTTTTATTTATTTTTCTAATTTTTTATTTATTTTTTATTTTATTTTATTTTTTTTTTAATTTTTTTTTATTTTTTTTATTTTTTATTTTTTTTTTTTTTTAATCTAGGTTATGATCAAACGAATGGGGGAAAAGTTACTGCAGGTGTATGTATGTGTATATGCGTGTGCATGCGAAGATGCGTGTATATGTAATTTGTTAGGGTTCACTTTACAGTTAAGTTTGTATACCTTGTTTAATGTTCTGTTTTCATTATTATAATACAAGGAGGGAGAGTTTAGTATAGGTCGGTTGGTATTGTGTGATCATTCCTCACTGGGTGTGGAGTGATCCCCTGCCTTTTGGAAGCGAGAAGTGGGGAGGGGGGAAGGAGTCCTTTACGTGGGCTTACAGGGTTTCTTCGTGGGGTTCGAGACTGTTTGATACAGTCCTCTTTTCAATGTTTCGTGTGTCTTCTGTGTTTATGGGTTCTTTGTTTGTAGGCGCTGCTCTTAACTCGGGTTCGGGTCATTTATTTGAAATATGGGAGAATGACTAGGGAACTAGAGGTGAAATTCACGTCATGGAATTGTAGGGGTCTACAGAAGCTTAAAAAAGTTAAACAGGTGATGAAGAGATTGAAAGATATACAATCTAAAATTGTGTTTTTACAGGAAACTCATTTGGCACCAAATGAGGACATTAAGATTAGGAAGAGATGGAGTGGGGAGGTATTTTCGTCTCCCTTCACGTCCCAGGCGAGGGGGGTACTAACACTCATTCATAAATCTATTCCATTTAATGTTTCTAAAGTGGTAACAGACAAAATGGGGCGATACCTGGTGATCCAAGGCAACCTTCTAACTGAACGTCTTATACTAGTAAATATATATGCACCAAATAAGGACGATCCTAAATTTTTTACAGATTTATTTTTGTTATTGTCTCCTCTTAGAGGTCATTTATTGATAGCGGGGGATTGGAATGTAACTCTCAATCCCCTTAAAGATCGATCTACCCAAATAGATAAGACGCACTCTAAGAGCAGGGGGGTTATTCAACAATTTGCTGAGGAGCTAAATCTTAGGGACATATGGAGGGACAGGAATCCTGAAGTATCCATGTACTCATGCTACTCTAGTACTTATAAAACATATAGTCGAATAGATTTATTTCTGGTTTCTGCTAGCATAGTATGTAAAGTCAAAGACTGTGTCTATGATAGCATCCTAATTTCAGACCATGCACCTAACAGCTTGGTTTATGTAGACCCAGGTCGGGCGCGGGACCCTCCTAAGTGGAAATTTGAGCAAAGCTGGCTTCAGAACCCTGAATTGATAAAATTTATGGGGGAACAAATAGATATATATTTCGCCACAAATACTGATGAAACGTCTGCAAGTATACGATGGGAAGCTTTTAAGGCCTTCTTGAGGGGTCAGATTATAAACTTTACAAGTTCCAAAACAAAACAAAATAAACAAAAGATTTTACTATTGGAAACCAAAATTAAAACACTGGAAGCTTCTTATTTTAAGAAGCCATGTCCGACTTTACATCAGCGAATAATATTGCTACGAGCTCAGTATAACAAAATCTCTGCTGAGAAGGCAGCTGCAAATTTGTTAAAACTCAAACAAACTATTTTTGATCAGGGGGAAAAATGTGGGAGGGTCTTAGCCTGGCGAATCAAACAGCTCCAAACTGAAAGAGCAATTACTAAATTAAAAAATGATATTGGGGATCCAATTATAGACCCGGTGGAAATAAATGAGGCATTTAAAGATTATTATAGCAAATTATACAGGTCTGAGGTGGAACAAAATAACCTGGATCAAAGCTCTTTTTTGGACAGCATTAATATCCCTAAAATTCAAGAAGAAGATAATGCAAGGCTGGGTGCAGATATCGGTACGGGTGAAATTTTGGAGGCAATATCTAGTATGAATGCAGGTAGATCGGCGGGCCCTGATGGTCTGCCAATAGATATTTACAAAAAGTTTGCAGATAAACTGACAAAACCCTTATTGAACATGTACAACGAATCCTTTGAGGAAGGGGTGTTGCCCTTCACTTTGAGAGGCGCCCTCATAACGCTGTTGCCCAAACCTGGCAAATCAAACGATAGATGTGAGAACATGAGACCAATTAGTCTTCTAAATTCTGATTTAAAAATACTATGCAAAATTTTAGCAAAGAGATTGGAACCCCTGCTGCCTACCGTTATTTTGGATGATCAAAATGGGTTTATCGTAGGCCGGCAGGGCTTCCATAATGTAAGAAGGGTCTTGAACATATTACATTTCCAGAAGGGGGCGCCAGACACAGCTTTTTTGTCTCTTGATGGCGAAAAAGCGTTTGATAGGGTGGAGTGGGTGTTTTTATTTGAGCTCCTTGGTAGATATGGGTTGGGGGAAAAATTCTGCAAATGGGTGAAACTCCTGTACAGGGATCCATACGCAGAAATAATCACAAACAATATGATATCTAAACCGATAGAGATCAGCAGGGGCTGTAGACAGGGATGCCCGCTGTCCCCTCTCCTATTTGTCTTAGCATTTGAGCCCTTTGCCATCGCTGTGAGAGAACACAGGTTAATAACAGGTATAACAATAGGAACTTTCGAACAACGTATAGCACTATACGCCGATGACGTAATCCTTTTTCTTAAAAATTTGGACACAACCATTCCGGCCCTGATGGATCTGATTCAAAAATTCGGCTACATATCTGGATATAAAGTGAACTATTCTAAATCGTCAATTATGCTGTTGAATTCAGAGGAAAGGTCTGAGCCTCCTGAACATGTGTGCTATTTTAAATCTGTAGACTCCTTTAAATATTTGGGAATACAAATTGTTCCGAACGTGGAGGATGTGGTGAAATCCAATTATGACCCAATAATATCAACAATTGTGAATTCAATTGATAGATGGTCAGGTCTCTCAATCTCCCTGATGGGCAGGATTAATATAATCAAAATGAACATTCTTCCAAAATTATTATATTTATTCCAGAACATACCCCTATTTCCTCCTTTGGACTTGTTTTCTAGGATCAAGAAATTATTCACTAATTTTATTTGGAATAACAGACGCTCTAGACTCCGTTTGTCTCTGCTATACCTTCCTTATGATAGGGGCGGGTTACAGTGCCCGAACTTGTTGTGGTATTTCTGGGCGGTTCAATTGAGAACCTTGATGTTCTATTTTACAAACTGGTCAATGGGGGGGGCGCCGGCATGGATTGATCTTGAATCCAGCTCTCTGAAGCTTCCATTCCCTACCTATTTGTATTCAGATAACCCTAAGAATCTTAAAAAAGTTACGCATAACCCTATAGTTAAAACCATGGTTAGAGTGTGGCAGGAGGTGAATAAATATATGGGGGCGCCTTTGCACCTTTCGGGTTTCAGCCCAATCTGGGGCAATAACCAATTTGCACCGGGTAGGAATGATGGGGGCTTTAAATCTTGGTTTAACAAGGGGGTGAGATGCTTAGGAGATTTATTTGATTGTGTCAGTGGAAATATGCTCTCGTTTGAAGAGCTGGTTAATACGTATGATATCCCTCGCACTCATTTTTTCAAATTTCTGCAATTGAGGAACTTTATTAGGGTTAATCGGGATCGGTCTGAGCTGGCCCCTCCTCTGTCCACATTAGAGAAGGCCCTGGTCAAGAACCCATCTGGTAAGGGGCTTATTTCTTTTTTTTACGATTTAATAATGTCCTTTTCACCAGAGTCTTCTGAATATAAAATGAATGCCTGGAAACTAGACTTGGGAGATGACCTGACAGAGGAACTTTGGACTAAAGCGTGCTTGAAAGCCCAGTCACAAACTGGGAATACCCGTTTCAAATTACTCCAGTATAACTGGCTTATGAGAACATATATTACTCCAGAAAAAATTAATAAGTTTAACGGAGCAATACCTGATTTGTGCTATAGATGTTCTATAGAGAAGGGCACTTTGTTCCACTGTCTCTGGTCATGCCCCAGATTAATGGAATTTTGGAGGGAGGTGGGACAGGAAATTCAGAAAATACTGAATATCTCCATTGTACCAGAACCCAAACTCTTCCTGCTGGGACTCTATCCAGATGGTCACGCGTACAGGCGAAGTAAGCGGAGGTTTATTGACATTAGTTTACTACTAGCCAAGAGGGTTATTGCTATGTCTTGGAAGAGTCCACACAAACCAAGCATCAAGAAGTGGTTCCAGGAGATGTCACTGTGCTTACCGGTAGAAAGGATAACATATATCATCAAGGACAAACAGGAAATCTTCGAGGAAGTCTGGGGTTGTTTTGTTGACTATATGAAAAATGAGAACCTAGATCATCTAATGGAAGAGCCTGGAGGAGAGTAGTGCCTTTGTCTGTGTTTTGTTGGTGTTTTTATTTTTTATTTTTTTCCTTATCTTAATGTCACTGGTCTCATGTAGCGTTGCTTTTCTGTTTGTTGTGTTATGTTTGAAAAAGAAAAACAATAAAAGATATTGTTTAAAAAAAAAGAAACCTCCCTCAAGGGCCCCCATGTCGTCATTCCCATGATCACGGATCATCCACCTGTACACAGTGTCAAAAAAAAAAAAAAACTACACACAGTGTCGTGTGCACAGAATTTAACGTTCATTCTGGAAGTTTTAAATGGAGCCGATTCGGCTCAGCCGAAGGTAAAGAAAAACATTTGGAATAAAAAACAAAATTTCATAAAGTTTTCGTTGGTGTCAGTTTATTATAACATAACGGTGATGAATGCTGGTTTGAGGGGCCCCCTAGAAATTTTTGCCTAGGGCCCCAACAGACCCTAGAATCGCCTCTGCTTCAACGTCCGGGTTGAAGGCAATGTGGATCTGGGAATAGTTGCAGTTTAATGACTGACCACTAGGGGATGGCTCCAAAAATCAACCTTCTTCCATCTTCTTTAGCACCCATGTTAAAACGTCCATCTTTTCTGATTTGGTCTCCATAGCTATGGTTCATATCCAAGACCATTAAACCAGGTTTAGTGGGTTTTTCTTCTCCTCCCATACCAGGTAAAAAGATATCTTATGAAATTATACAACTGACTGTAGCTGAAACATGGCGGACATGTGTCAGGGCTGCTCCCTCCACCATTTCGCCCCAAACGGAATAATTTAAAAGAGGCTTCAAATGGACTGTCACTATCAGAAACCTATGCATGGCATCACATGGAGTTTGTGTAGTTCTGCGTATTGAGCCTATATGGCTCATGCACAGACCAATGGAATATCCAGAACAATCACTTCACCCAAAATACATGCTTTTGAAGCATGGAAGGAAATAAGAATACTCAGAAAAAATCTATGCAAGCACAAGGATAGCATTTAAACTTAAAGAAATGCCTCATTTGTGATTCAAACAAGGGACATTCCAGCAGTAAGGCAACAGTGCTAACCATCAGGCCTCTGCAATGCCCCTTTCATTACTCATACTTTATATCTGAGCTTTTGTCTGCAAAAGAAGGTTCTATTGGCTTTTTTTTTCTTTTTTCTAGTGGCTACCAGAAAATATTATCTTGCTGGGACTATATTTCTTTTTTATAGGTATTATGCCATATGCCCTTCCTGACCCAAACCTTCCTGTTTTTCTTGGCACGTGGACCCTTGGTGGGCAAAGCATCGATCAGCAGGCCGACAGAACTTCTGACGGGAAGAAAAATCCTGACTCACTATAAACCACTTTTTATTACTGTCTTGGTATGATAGTCAGTGAAATTGTTGATCTTTTTTATTTATTTATTTTCTATTTTGCATGAAATGTGTTGCAATAAATTGTTAAAAAATACAAGACTCTTTAACTAGGCTCTTTTTGCCCATGAAGTTTGCACCATGGGTGCCCTCACATTAACCACGTTGTACTTTACAGTCCCCGGCACAACCGGCGTTCCCTCCCGATCCCCGTGCTGACCTCACCCACGTTATTTCAGCCTCAGTCAGGCTTGAGCCTGCCATTCTGTTATTACATTTGTTTAATTCAAGCGTGCACACTCTCAGAAAACAACACAGAAGTAAGAATGGAATGCTGCAGCTTTTCTGATCAACGACAGCTCACACATTTTAGAATTTCTGCACCACTCTACTCTACTGCTATGTTGTTAAATGATCGTCACAAAAGACTTTTTGCAGCTACGCATCTTACATTTATTTGAAACATGTCTTCTTTCACATTTTACTGTATGTGTAACCACGCAATGCTCAAGCTTCTCCCTTTCAAGCCTGCCAGAGACCAGGAATCGTGCCACGCTGGAGCACAGAACGTATCAATTACACTAGCCAAAGAAACCTGACCTTAGGGGTCAGCTGCGCTCGGGCATGCTACAGATTACCTAGTCTAATTTCACTGGTGTACTGGGACTTGTTTATAGAACAGTCCTCTGTTAAGTGTCACGAAAAAAGAAAAAAAAGAAAAGCCCATCACTGTCCCAGAAGAACAAATTACTGAGCCATGGTCAGCCAGGTTTTCCTCACAGCCAAAAACACATTTACGTGGAGAAGTGTTCTTCCTTATCCACCACACGTCTTCATGCACAGACACAAACTTCTGCTTCTTAAATAACCAGAGGTGTCAAGTAACGAAGTACAAATACTTTGTTACCTTACTTAAGTAGAAATTCTGGTTATCTATACTTCACTGGAGTAATTATTTTTCAGACGACTTTTTACTTTTACTCCTTACATTTTCACGCAATTATCTGTACTTTTTACTCCTTACATTTTAAAAACAGCCTCGTTACTCTATTTCATTTCGGCCTTTAAAAA
Source organism: Cololabis saira (assembly GCF_033807715.1). Classification (NCBI taxonomy): domain Eukaryota; kingdom Metazoa; phylum Chordata; class Actinopteri; order Beloniformes; family Belonidae; genus Cololabis; species Cololabis saira. The sequence continues at coordinate 12,541,797 of NC_084595.1, read as the reverse complement.
AAAACTATCCAGTTATATTGCTCCATCCGGATAGAGTGAATTTGGTTGTGGTTGTTTCAGATGTTCTTGTCCAGTTTTGTTCTTACATCCTTTGCCCTCAGATTCCTGCAACTAAACTTGGATGTACATTCCAATAAAGGTTAGGATAAATGATAACATGCCTCTGAAGTTTGACTTTTTGCAGCATTACAATACTTATAGGCAACTAGTCATCATATCTTCTGCTCTCTGAAACACATGTTAATGCTCAACAGTACACATATATGCTTCTTTAATATATTTGCATTATACTAAGATGCATTCATTTTCAATGGCTTTTGTCCTTAATGGCTTTTTTCTCCCTTACATTACTTTTACTTTTATACTTTAAGTAGTTTTGAAACCAGTACTTTTATACTTTTACTTGAGTAAAAAACTTGAGTTGATATTTCAACTTCTACAGGAGTATTTTTAAACTCTAGTATCTATACTTCTACCTGAGTAATGAATGTGAATACTTTTGACACCTCTAGAAATAACGCTGAAGCCTTTGCTCTTGTGGATATGCAGCACTTGGAGAACATGATCATGTGATGTTGTCATAGAGAGCCAATATTTGAAAATAACAACAAAAAGCTCTCAAAAAGCTATTTCGAGCCAATGGTAACACCTTTGATGATAACTTATTATAAGAGCACTTTAGATAACTCCCAAAAAAGTTGAAACAGTCCAAGCGGGCCAATGAAATACTGTGTAATTCACAAGCTCTGCATGCATGGTGCAGGCCCCTCAGTGGAAGACGTGTGCTGTTGCCAAAGATTGTTAAGTCCAGATAACTAAGACTGTAATATGACCCCTGAACCCATTACAGATCATCATCAAAATAAGTATTTCTCCTCTACTGGTTCACCTTGTGCAGCAAAATGCTAAAGTCGCCCCATACAACCCAGCACTTTTGAACAGTCCCACTGATAAAGTCCTTTGTTGAGTGAATTGAGGGTAATTACCTAACTGTATTAAGGTGAACAGTGTTGCTGGGGCTGAAATCAAGTTCATGTAATGAAACACAGATGGATGATGTTTAGCCGAAGTACGCTTCTCATAAACACGTGCACCCAGCAGCAAGACCTCCTTGAAATTCCTTTTTTCAGGTTTGAGTATTCATCGGCTCTGGAGCTGATTGTTCATTGTCGGTTTTTCCTGGGCTTGTGGCCTGGAGGTTTGAAAAACACAAATTTAATCATGATGAAATGACTCAATCAATGCAACTACATAACTATCTGATGACCGCCGTGGCCTGGAAAACGGGCTTGGCATAAAAACCATGAAAAAAGGGTACGTTTTAAACATGGACTTACTCATCTTTGAGGGCACTGTGGTTTTGTGCCAGGGTTTATAGAGTTGCAAATGAAAAATACAACTGGCCTCTCTGTTGTAAATGATGATTAAAAATATAATTGCTGGCTTGTGAACTGACAAAATCTTTGTGAATAAGTAATAATACCTATAGAACAACACTCTGGCTATTTTTTTCTTTGCTTTATCAAGTTGCAATGATTCAGGGGGCAGGTGGGTGGGGGGGGGGGGGGGGGGGGGATTCAATTTTTGCTACATTTGACGTTAGCCAGACGTGTCAAAAGTATTCACATTCTTCAGAGCTTCATTCATTGTAAACTTCATCATACGCTGATTGCTGTCTTATTGTTTTCATTTACTTTATGTAACCTATGTATCTGTAGGTATTTGAGTTTTGATGCCCCTACTGTTACTCTTTTTTTTTTTTTTTTTTTTTTTACAGTTTATTTTTTATTTATTTCCTGTGTCTGTTTTTGTGTTTTTTTGGGGTGCTGGTGGGAGGGGTGGGTTGTAGGCGAGATTTCGCTTGTGTGCACAAAAGAAAATTGTAAAGACCTACTGTTATTTAGGATGTTTGTGATTGCCTTTCTTTTGTGAAATAAAAAGATTGAAAAAAAAAAAAAAGTATTCACATTCATTACTCAGGTAGAAGTATAGATACTAGAGTTTAAAAATACTCCTGTAGAAGTTGAAGTATCAACTCAAGTTTTTAACTCAAGTAAAAGTATAAAAGTACTGGTTTCAAAACTACTTAAAGTATAAAAGTAAAAGTAATGTAAGGGGGAAAAAAGCCATTGAAGAAAAAAGCCATTGAAAATGAATGCATCTTAGTATAATGCAAATATATTAAAGAACCATATATGTGTACTATTGAGCATTAACATGTGTTTCAGAGAGCAGGAGATATGATGACTAGTTACCTATAAGTATTGTAATGGTGCAAAAAGTCAAACTTCAGAGGCATGTTATCATTTATCCTAACCTTTATTGGAATGTACATCCAAGTTTAGTTGCAGGAATCTGAGGCAACGGATGTAAGAACAAAACTGGACAAGAACATCTGAAACAACCACAACCAAATTCACTCTATCCGGATGGAACAATTTAACTGGATAGTCTTTTTTTAAAGGCCCAAATGAAATAGAGTAACAAGGCTGTTTTTAAAATGTAAGGAGTAAAAGTAAAAAGTCGTCTGAAAAATAATTACCCCAGTGAAGTATTGATAACCAAAATTTCTACTTAAGTAAGGTAACGAAGTATTTGTACTTAGTTACTTGACACTTCTGGCATTAGCAGAGTGAGAACCCATCCAAATCTGTAGAATAATTAGTGACAAACAATAAAAATCCATGTGGGATGCAGCGTCATGGCTGAGAATATGTTGCCTACAGTGTGCGGGACTCTGCAGGCCAGATAAGTAATCGCCCTCCCTCCTGCTGAGGAGCAGTGCTGCGTCCCCAGAATGAGCCGTGAGTTATTTGAGAGGTATTTTGGCCTGAGTCTTCAGGCGCACAGAAGTATCATTAAGCTGAAAGAACAGCCGCCTGCTTTCCTTTTTCTTCTCACTTTCATTCCACTCCTCGTTTGCATCTAAATGTCACAAATTGCCGGCATTAGTCACGGCGACGGCAGTGCATCCAGCCAAGTCATCTCAGGCAACCGCATGCTGCGTTGTGAAAGTCCCTCGTGTAAAATTATTCACGTTTATTTCAGAAGTCAGAAGTGGCAGTTACACAGAAGACAAAAATCAAAGGGAGACGCTTCTAGGTCAAAAAGCTGAAGCAGCCAATGAGGAACTTTGGGAGTATTTGAAGTGGCTTAGTTGGGCTTTTTGTCCCTCTGCAAAAAAAAAAATCAAGAAGAAGAATAAGGAAGCTTTGACAATCAACTTCACTACATAATTTAGTTTGATTTGAATTAAAGTTGACACCACACAGTGCAGCACCATAACTTTATTAGTATTCACACTGATATTATACCAAACCAACCAAAAGCAATCTGCAAAGGTTTATATGAACTGATGGCAAGGACTGAAAAGCCCAAAAGAAAAAAAGAAGGAAATTCTACTAAGACTCTCTAAGACGATCATCCGACAAAGCTTTTTAAAGGAATGGTACTTTTTTTTATTCCAGGTGTGGTTGTGCGAGGTGTTTATGAATAGTTCACTTCTGGCCTGAAGTGCAAAGCAGTCACAAGCTCTCGGTTTGTAGAATCAGGAAGTAGCTCCAACGGGAAGCTTGTGTTACAGCGACACAGACAGAGGACCAAAAAGGGCTCCCTTTTCACAAAACAACTCAACCCTGTACATTTCCTAGCTGCTTTAGTGAATGACATGCTGGCGTCTTTCGCACCTGCTTACTTTCGCATCGGACAGTTGAGCAGATCAGCTCCAGCAACATCCATTTGGTGGCACGGTGTTTAAGAAACTGCTCCCCAGGAATGCTTCTGGTGTCTTTGAGGAGCATCCAGGAAACATCAATTGATTTAATTCAATTGAAAATACTTGATTTATCCCCAAAGGGATATTAATTACTTAGATTTATAGCAGTGGGCAGGAAAGATCTCCTGGAGGAAAGTTAGGTCTGCGTTGCAGTGGCTCTGAAGACGCCTCTGACTGAAGCATTGTGATGTGAAGAGGATACTAACGGTGCTTTTCCACTAGTACCTACTCAGCCCGACTCGACTCCACTCTGTTTGGTTCTTTTCCACTAGGGGTGTAATGTGCCGAGTAGATACTTTTCTGTAATTATGCCGAGGTTCTAAACGGCTGAGTCGGGCTGTGATGTCATCACACTACAGACCACCGATTGGTCGGGGGGTTGGGAGTCAGACGTCTGAGTCAGGATGTGACATCAGCGAAAGAGACTCGTGGCTTCTTGTTCATTCTATTCGACCAGCAATGGCAGAAAAAGTCTGTTTGGTGATCCAACTCTGAGGTGCAGATGTTCATAAACCTGGTGACTGAGGAGAGAATTAAAAAGGGATCTAGACGGCGATAAGGAACGACCAGATCTACCAGGAGCTCTGTCACTTCATAGCTGCTCGCGGCTACCAACTGACTTTTCAGCAGCGCCGAGACAAACTAAAAAAATAAAAAGCGTAGCTGCTTGAAGCTTCTCTCACTCTCATTTTTTAACTTGATATCGAACACAAGCCACAGACCCAGCAGCACATATATATTATCTCCTCCAGGTTCTACATTTTAGTGTTGTTGTCTTCGTTTAGATCACACAATCAAATACGTCACAGCAGCTTTGCTCCAAACTCCTACTTCTGCTCTAGGTACTGAATTGTAGTGGAAAAGAACAGTATGTAGAAAAAAAGGAAATAAAAGGAAATAAAAAAGAAATACAATATAACAGAAAATGTGCGGGAGGAACCAAAAAAACCCATAAGGGCTTGTCGAGTGGTCCTCCTATAATGAAACAAACAATATCTACAAAAATATATAAAACATAGGACAACTAAGGAAAATAAGCTTAAATTACTAGAAAACAAAAACAGGAATCTAATAAGGATGTGCAGAGAAGTACTGGAAATTAATGGTTGCTTTGCTAAGTTGGGCTAGCAAAAATCTTGTGATTTGTTTTTTGAAATTATTTGTACTCGAGCGTTCTCTAATATGGTGTGGTAAAGTGTTCCAATAAAGAGGAACCTCTGCATCTAGTTGAAAATTGGGAAAAAGTAGACCTGAAAAGGGTGGGATGGAGATTGTTTGCAGACCTAGTATTGAAGTGATGAATTTGGGAATTGAATTGAAATAAAGAATGAAAACAGGTTGGAAGTAGCTTGTGAATCGATTGATAGACAAAAAGACAAATCTGAAAAACATTTACAGCAAAAATAGGGAGAATACTTAGGGATTGGAACAATGGGGTGGATCTAGTAAGTCTATTGGAAAATGTCATCATTTTGATAAAACGTTTTTGCAGGATAAAGTTACAGTTGACGTTGCTCATGAAGGTACTTGCCCAAATGACATTGCAGTATGAAATATAAGGATAAATACTAGGTACTAGTGGAAAAGCGCCATAAGGTTTTACCATGATCTTCTTCATTTTATGGAGTTGGCACAATCACCTCCAGAGGCTCCAGAACAGAACCAGTTTATCAGCGTGTTCATTTTCTTTGAGTCACTGTCTCTGATGCGGCTCCCCAACAGACAACTGCAGATGTGATTGCCCTCCCCATGACACAAGAAGATAGCCAACATCTTGATGCAAATGCAGAAGGATTTAAGCTTTTGTAAGAAGCAGAGTCGCTTTGTCCATTCTCCTAAACAGCATCAGTATAGCATTGCCAGTCCAGTCTGCTGTCCAGGTAAACGATGAGGTATTTATTCTCCTCCACCACCTCAGCTTCTTCTCCTGGTATGGAAAAACTATTGAACATAATCCTGGCACTCGTAAAATCCACATTCACAAAATCCACAGTCGTCTCCAATGCATGGATTTCCCAAAATTCTCATTTTTCTTCATAGTTTTCAGAATTTTCATTGTATGACATTAAGTTGTTTTTAAAGAGAATTTAAAGTTGAAGAGAATAAAGAAAATAATGTTCACCCTAACCACTCACTTGGAACAACAGCATAGGACTCCATCACAGACGGACATAGTTTTCCATGGACTTTTCTTTTCCAAAGCGTCAGTGAAGCAGATGTTTCATTCGACAAATTCAAGCTCATTAGCTGTCTGGCGCTTTTGTACTTTCTTGAAGTGGTAATCAGTTGAAGAAAGACTGTTTTTATTCCCTTTCTGTCCACAAAGCGATATTTCCTTATTAAAAACAAATGAAATGAAATGAATCATAATTGAAGGCAAGTGAGATGTTCACACGTGGGACCACTTTAAGTTTCTTTCACACAGAAATAATTGTTTAATACCAGAAGAAAAGATTACCTTGGTATGCCACAGTGAGCCTAGCCTTTGCTTAGTCATAGAGATCAAATACAGCCGTAGAGCGATTCCTTACTCACACATGCTGGCTCACTGATTCCGCTCTGTGATTACCTTTACTGCTGACTTAAAGATGAAATAATTACGACCCCTATACTGTGACAAGTTTCATCTGGTATAGAAATAAAAGAGGCCGCTGGGCTGAGGCCTCAGTTAACCGTGGATGCCTGTGCAAGCTTTGCAGTGGGCGGTTCTGCTCACTTTCATTTTCAAGTCTAAATTAGGAGTTTGCTCCTTTCAGATTAATCTAACGATTTATACATTCAAGAAAGCATCCAATTTGATTAATGGTGGGTTTTACTGTGGCTTAGATCTGATACAGGTGGTTCCATGATGTTGATGCTTTATGTGTGTGCAGGTTTGAGGTCACGCTGAGGGACTGGTGAAATGACAGGCTACTTATTTAGTGTTAGCGTCGCTCCATTGGTTACCTGTAAAATTCAGAATCCAATTTAAAATTGTATTACTTGCGTATAAAGCCCAAAACGGCTTAGCTCTGCATTATTTGCAAGACCTGATAGTGCCTTATGTTCCTGGCAGAGCTCTCTGTTCTCAGAGTGCAGGTTTACTCGTAGTTCCTAGAGTATCTAAATGTAGATTTGGAGGGCGGGCGTTCTGCTATCAGGCACCATTACTATGGAACCAACTTCCAATCTGGGTTAAGGAGGCTGACACCACCTCCACCTTTAAAACTAAACTTAAAACCTTTCTGTATAGTAAAGCCTATAGTTAGTGTTTAGTAAACCTCTAGCTGGTGTTGGTACATCTCTAGGTAGTGTAAACTCTAGCGTGTTAGAGTCGCTCCTGTAGTTTCTTGTGCTGGCCCCCCCTTTTCTTCTCTTTTTTCCCTTTTGTACATGGTGCAGCATCCTCTGCCGGTGGCGAAGAGCATCTCGGAATGCACAACACCGGAACCTGCAGAGTGTACCTGGCCCTGCCCCTTCTCAATCTTTCCCCGACCCTGCACCCCAACCTGGGACTTGCTGATTGGGCCGGACCTTCGGGAGCTGCGTGCTGGCCTGCGGTCCTCACCCCCGGTCATCCCGTTGCTGTTTCCACCTGCCTGCTGTGCTCTTGACGTCCCCGACCCCCAGTCTGGCCCTCGGCAGAAGGGTCTCCCCTTATGAGCCTGGTCCTGCTCAAGGTTTCTTCCCTCCTAAAGGGGAGTTTTAAGCCACTGTTTGGCTTAAGGTTTTTCTCCCACTAGGGGAGTTTTTACCTGCCATTGTTTATGTAATAATTGCTCGGGGGTCATGTTCTGGGTCTCTGGAAAGCGTCTAGAGACAACTTTTGTTGTATTAGACGCTATATAAATAAAATTGAATTGAATTATTTAGAATATAATCTTCTTTTTTTTTCAAATGCTCTAGTGGCCCTTTATTCAAGTTGCAGACAGGAAGGGGGTAGAGAGAGAGATGCAGCAAAGGTGCGCAGGCCAGGATTCGAACCTGCGGCCACTGCAGGAGGACTGTAGCCTCAGTATATGAGCTGCTTGTTTAACCCACTGTACCACTGAGCGGCTCGATTTACAAAATAATCTGTCAAAAATCATCATAATGCACTTTATTAACAAAGGAGATGGTCAGAGGAAAAGTGTTTTTATGTTGCAACCAAAGATAACATTTTCTGACAAAGGAAAGAGAACAACACATTCAGGAAGTTACAAAGAAGAGCGGCAAGAACATTCCTTTGCATCCAAGCCTCCTGCATCACCCTCTGCCTGTCAAATGATGCTACAGGATGGTTTCCAGTGGGCCAAAGCAAATCCACATGAAAACAATATTATTTCTCTAGTTATGACCCCAACCAAGTCCCTCAAATGAGCTATGTCACTTTTTGGAGACATAAATAGTGAAGTTTCGGAAAAACCTCAGCAGCCATTTCTAAAGTTTTTCTTGCGTAAGTCATGCATGTATCATTGAGCACAACCATGGCCCTTTTTCTGGTCATTAGGCACAGAGCATTGTATTTTATGATCCTGTAAATGTGGAAAACATTTAAATGGGACTCACTATTGAGATGCAAGCTCTAAGCAGGTGATAAATGGGCCACGGGCGTTGAAACCTCTGTTGCTTGGCGTCTGCATCTTCATAGGAACAGTGTCATTGGTTCTTCAAGGGTCACCTGCTGCAAACACTGAGGGGAAGGTTTGCAGCCAATAAAACACCTGAGTGAGAATCACTGAAGGTGATTAACATGTACAGAAAACCAAATAACAACTGCTGACACACTTTTACAGAAAAAGCTTGCCATGTGCTCTATGTTGAACAAAAACGAATAAAATGGATATATATTTGTTCTGATTTACTTCTGAAATATATATTTATATATTATATATATATATATATATATATATATATATATATATATATATATATATATATATATGTGTATACCCGCAATGATTCCTTTAATCAATGGTAAGAAATCCATCTATATGAATAGTTCACCGTTATACCTTGGTTACTAGTTATTTGGAGTTAATTTGGAGAATGTAGCATACATTTGTTCTGAAATAAGGAATGGTTCACTGCTGAATGAAGAATGAATGAACTAATCTTGGTGTGCAAGGCAAAACTGATGATATCTCCATTAAAAGAAGAGAAAGAAAATCACCAAAATAGTTTAAGTGATGGCCAAAAAAACTAACTTTTAAACTTAATCATCATGTAGGCGGAAACTTGAGCGCTCCTTCAGATCAAAGTTTTGGAGATGACAGTTTAATTATCTTTAATCAACCCTTGTGCACCATCCGGGGCTGGTAGTCATGAAAAGAACAATGTTCAATGTTCAGCCAACACCGTCAACCAACGAGCTTATAGGACACCCACACGCTGGTGATTTCTCCATGATGGAACAAGCAAAAAACTAAACCATGAGGCGATTCAGGTTATGTCACATCCACATCAGCATCTGTTGTTCATGTCAAATGCTGAAGGCGCTCTTGGACAAAACTGTGCTTGGAGATAACTGTAGGCAGTACAGAATGGAGAACTCCCTGGAGGATTACTTCTCTCCAACAGCTTCTTTTTTGGTTGCATTCATACTGAAGATGGGAAAGCTGAAGTGATGCAACAGAATCAGTGCACGCAGTTAACGGTTCAAAATTATGTGATTTTCCCATCATATGTAACCTTTAAATTCTGAACTCTCATTCTGGTCTTTAATCTAAAAAAAGGGTAACATTTAATACATTTTACAGTTTGTTTTCTTTTAGTTTATTAACCAATTACTTTTACCATTATTGTATTGCATAATGATCTAAGTAACGACTCACTTAAAGACCTGTATCATTCATCTCTGATCTGTGTTTCTGGTGTCAGACTACCCTTTAAATCTGACCTGCTCACTGCTTTCCCACCCAAGACAAAGTGACAAAATTGGGTTGGGTTGGTATCTTTTAGCATCCAACTAAATTATCTTATGAACAGAGACATATGTCTCATTGATACGCCCCCTTTAACTTAACTTTAAATTTTTGTGGTTATTTAGATAGTTAGTTCTAGGTTGCAGCATTCCTTATAATCAGGTTAAGAAACGGACCATTGTTTGTGTTTAACATTACTTGTGGTCAAAAATACCCCTTTATTAGCTTTTAAACATTGAAATACAACTTTTCAGAGTTGGCAAAACAACTCAGAAGCTTTTTTTTTCATTCTTTCTCTTGAAACCTTTTCATGTGAACGATTACATTATGAATGTCTTCCAGCAGCAAATTTTCGCCTTTGTATCCATATTCAAATTGCACCACATTTCATTGTATGTCTCCAGGGCCGCTGTCTGGAACAGCTTTAAATGCTTATAATTTTTGACAAAGTGGAACAACATGTTGTATGAATGGCTTACTTTTCAGAACTGAGCAGTAGTTGGTTTACTTGAATACTTGAAATATTTATTTTTACTGATATTTGTATAATTCATGGGAAAATAACATACCTTCCAATCTGCACATTACATTTCACATGGGAAAGTAATGAGAACTTGTTAAAGATTGAACTGTGTCATATTAATTTGCATCACATTTCAAAAAACAACTTTTAATGTCTAAGCTTCCGAAAGTGTGTATAAAAAGGTTTCACCCAAAGACAGAGAGATGTTTAACTTTTGTTTGTTTCCTGAAGCAGAGTAAACTAGGTTAATCAGTCAATTGTAACACGACCTTGTTCATGCCCTATTGCCTTAATGTTAGTGGGCGCTCGAACATGGAGTTTCCATTAGCAAGGGTCTGGAGTAAAACCTGGAAGGCTGCAAGTGCCATCCAGCATGCCTGGAACGCACTTGAAACTTAAAACCTGTAAAGCAAATTTGAATTTGCCCGAGGTCCATCTACATTTCTAGGCTAGTCGGTGTACAAGACAACGAAGAACCTAGCATGATCTAATGACTTAGCGAACTACCACTGATATCGCCTGGAGACAACTTAAATGATAATTAATGCTATATAACTAAAATTGGATGGATTTATTATTTTTTTTAAAAGGAAGAGAAAAGTGGCACGGAGATGCTGCTTAAAACTCAACCAAACCACAAGATTTTCTTTTTCTTTAGTGTTTATGTTTGGAGAAAATAAATTTTTGTCCAGGTTCTCTCCTGTTTCGTGAGTAGTTTCATTTCACTTCCCCCCCTTTTTTTTTCTTTTTCGTCTTCTATTTACTTTTGCTTTTCGTTAAAAGCAGTTTTGGAGACAAAATAGTTACCACTTAACCAAGACGTCACATTGTGTGAGATCCGTCACGGTTAGTCATGTAGTGTGAACACGCCAAAAGCTTTAAAACTGCATGGAGGCAGCTTTTTCTTCTCGCCAAACTATGAACTTTTTCTTAAGATTCATCTTTTTTCCAAATCTCTACAGTGAAAATGCAATGTGTATCGCCAGCAAGAATCATACAATCATAATATCGCCACCTTCTTAAAATAATGGTCCAAGCCATATTTTTCTCAAGTTTCTAAGAAAACAAAAAAAAAAACTAAGCCAAATGTTTGGTTTTGGCTGTTTTTGCCTTTTGAAAAACTTAGGTTAGGTCTTTATTTTAAGACGGTGAGTATGTCTAAAGTAGTGGGAATTAATCTGTTAGGTGGGATATTGAATATCGTATAAGGCGAGGCACGTTCCTTTGTAAAGCACATTTCACGTACAAGACAATTCAAAGTGCTTTATATAAAAAGATTTTTTTTTAAAGCATTAAAAAGTAAAAAATAAATAAAAGCAGAAATTAAAGACAGCCATATGTTTAAAGGAATTAAAAAGATGAGATGCAAGAAATAAAAGTGTTTGGGGGATTACTGAAATGCTGCAATACCCAAAAGGTTTTCAACCTTGACTTAAAGCAAATGAGAGTTTCGGCAGCCCTGATGTATTCTGGGAGTTTGTCCCACAGGCGAGGAGCATAAAAGCCGGACGCTGCCTCGCCGGTAGCTTATTTTACCTTGCTAATGATGTAATTGCTCAATAACTCATTGCTTTTGTCAGATAAAACTCAGCTTGTAAAGAGCTCTGAGGTCTTTGAAGTTACTGGAATGCTGAAATGACACTGAACGTTTTACGACTCATGTTCCAACAGTTACAAAGTTAAGAATCCCATGTTCACTCAGGCTTCAGGGCTTGCAGCCAATAACCCATGAAGTAGCAAATATGATTTTTCTGTGACCAGTCCTCTCATGCTCATGAAAAGTTAAGTCAAATCTACATTTGTTCAATATACAGTGCACCGCAAGAAAAGCCTAAAAAATGTAAAATAAATCCTTCATCATCCGTCACAGAGCTGTATGTGGATCTCTGCACTCTCTACCTGACAAAAGACTGCTTGCTCAAACAGTTTATACATTACCATCAAATAGATCTCACACAGTCACACCTCGTCAGTCATCGGCTGTTGTCATGCAGAGCAGATTGAGTGTTTAGTTAATGCACGGTGATGACAGAGCCATAATTACAGACACGTTTATTCAACCATGGCTAACAAAAGCCCCTTTATGGCAATACAAGCACATGTACATCAGATAGGGACTTTAAACTTTAAACAGCCAAACACTGTCTTCCCAGAGGCTTAACAGTCCAAATATTTAGTTTCTTTTTTGTAAGTCACATGTATCAAAGTTTGGAGAGTGAGCCTTGCAGTGGCATCCATGCTTAAAACACTTAAATCCTTTTGTCTGCACAAGCTTTTTCACCTTTAAATGGCACCACTGCAGACTCAGGTCTCTTCTATGTGTATGTCTCCGTCTCATTTTGGGGTTTTGGCTCATTTCTGTCCCACTGGTAGTTTATAGCAGGCCCACTGGATAGGCCTGAATAGGAGGCTTCCTTTCACCGTGAGCAAAACCAGGTCTCGTCTGAGGAAGAAGCAGAAAAAAAAAAAAACTCTCATCTTCAAAATTTCCAGTTTGCTTTCGCAACCAAATGGAAAATAACTGTTGTTGGATGCCATCAGCCCATAAATGAATCTTTGAGAACACAGCCACCCTTGTTAAAACATCACCGTTAATTTGAAATGTTAACGGAGGCGTTGTTTGCAAAGTACTCTCCACGATCAGTTGGCTCTCTTCCTGGCACCCATCACCGCTTTGGTATGCAGATTGCTGTGCAGAGGTCTACATTATTGCATATTTTACCATATGAACATTATGAGGTCATAAAACCGATCTGATTAAAGCTTCGGAATGATTTGCGGATTTTTGGACATTTTATTCCAAATTTGAATTTATTCACCCAGCGTATTGCAAATCATTTGTTGATTATGGCACTTTATGGCACCTTCTGTCACCTTCCATCCCGACAGCGCGATGCATGTTGTTACAGAATGTCTGCTCTTGGCTTCAGTTCAACAAGATGGGGAAGGAGGAAATGTCTTGTCTGCAGTAGAGACAGCTGGGAAACGCATTGATTTGATAAGTAATTTCAACTAAGCTGCTATAATAGCTATGCGTTTGCTGCATCCACTTTAAATCAAATTAGGGGCTTTGTTATTGTCCTGCTTAACAACAGTCGTTACCAGCACAATGGGATGCAACTCCGACTCTGTTTGAATAGAAGCACTTTTTTACACCTTCAGGTCTTATCGTGGAGCTCAGTGAGAAAGGGAGGAGATCAACATTTGTGCCTCGGCAAAGAGACTGTAGCCTTTAATGTTTAATTTGGTTAGATGAGAAAGCCCGTCCCAACAGCTGCGTGTGCAAGCACACACACAGATATCTACATGCTGTGGCTTCCCCTCTCTTAGATAAGACAATGTGCCCGTGTCAGATATGAGCTTGTCTGACACTTCAGACGCCCGGGGATACTGCACCATTTCCTCATGCTGCCGGGTAACCTCTGGCTTTGTTTTGTTCCCCGCAAATGTTTATGGAACCAGTAGAAAGAAGAGAGAGACCCTCATGTCTGTTATCACCACATCTCAGCCAGAAAAACTTGGAAACTGCTCAGAAATCACAGAATGCTTGAAAACTCCTGCATGGGAACATTAGATTGAAAAAAAAAAACGAATTTACAATGAATTAAAAATGAATAAATGCTTGAAAGTGAATGTCTAGGTGTCTGATGTGACCAATAACTCAAGACATTTCTGTAATGAAACCCTGTGACTTTGTTTGTGGCCATTCAAGTATAAAAATATATAATCCACTAAGGATTTGCAGGGTACTGTGACATCACACTCCAGATCAGAGTAGTTCCATCCACTGTCAGCATCTTTATCTTTACCTGGTTTGATATCCGGTTGCACAAGCTGGAGCAGTGAAACAAAGGAAAACTAATTTCAAAAGATGTCAAAGTGGGTGTGGTTTAGAGACAAACCCCACCCCCTTAAGCAGCTCCCCATGAGCACAGCTGTAAAGACGTGGCTGAAACGGCTGCTTTTGTACTCTGTGTGGTATTTTTAACAAAACGTAATAAACATTCATTAAGACCTCAGCCCTCTGAAAAAATATGTTCATGTAAAACAATCAGCTGCAATATCAGCACCTCATTATTGTTGTATGTTACTCCTGTTGTTGAGTGTATGGTTTTGGATTGTATGTATAATACGAGATGAATAACTCACTGTAAACCAAATTTACCCAAGGGTACAATAAATAAATAATTGAATCGAATCTAATCTAATCTGTAAAGCAAACTGACGGCCTGAATTTGCCTTTTATGTAAATAAACCCATAAACATAAAAAAAATACACAGTAGAAGTTTATAGAGCAGCTTATTCTCACTTGAATTCCAAATGTTAGACTTTGTCTGCTTAGAAGGCCACACTATATGATTTACTTGACGTTTCTTGACTGATCATTGTCATTTTGTAATGAAAAAGGAAGCGCAAACGAGTGAGTGATGGGAGGGGGTCGGGGGGGGCTCCTGCTGCGCTTTTACGCGCTGGGTAATTAAGCGCTTTGACTGACAGCGCGGTGCCAAAAGGCGCAGACGCGCTCTGATTGGCCAAGGGTTGCGCTTTACAATCCCCTCTTGTTTCCAAGCTCCGCAAATGCAGCCGAGTCGCTGAAGTTTCCAGTTGCTGCACACAGCAGAGGAGCAAGAGGAGCAGAGGAGTTTAAAGACACATTACAACACAGAGAGGAGCAGAGAGGAGCAGAAGAGCGCAGCCTGCGGCGCGTAAACTTCAACTCCGCTGCGCTGTTTTGGGGTTTCCCTTCTCGAATAAGTGGCTGGTTCGGTTGCAGCGCTGTGGTCTGTGTGTTTCAGAGACTGAAATAATTAAAGATGAGTTGTGGCTCTGAGGTGTGCTGGAGGATGTTCCGGCTGATGGTGACCGCGCTGGTGGTGGTGATGTCCGGCTGCGGGGCGTCGGAGTACGAGTACCTGGGCTGGAGGACGGACGCGTACAACGGCGGCCGCGGCTACGGCAAACCCCCGCAGTGCGTGGACATCCCGGACGACCTGCGGCTCTGCCACACCGTGGGCTACAACCAGATGCTGCTGCCCAACCTGCTGGAGCACGAGACCATGGCGGAGGTGAAGCAGCAGGCCAGCAGCTGGGTGCCGCTGGTGCACAAGAACTGCCACCCGGGCACGCAGGTCTTCCTGTGCTCGCTGTTCGCGCCCGTGTGCCTGGACCGGCCCATCTACCCGTGCCGCTGGCTGTGCGAGGCGGTGCGGGACAGCTGCACCCCCATCATGGAGGCCTTCGGCTTCCCCTGGCCGGAGATGCTCACCTGTGACAAGTATCCCCAGGACGACGTGTGCATCGCCATGACGCAGCCCAACGCCACCGAGGCCACCCGGCCCACAGGTAAAATCACATTTAACAGGAGAATTTTTGTTTTTTTTTACCTTTATTTTACCAGGTTAATTCCATTGAGGATCTCTTTTTCAAGGGAGACCTGGCCAAAAATTGCAGCTTTAAAAGTAAAAAAAAAAACAGAAATAGACAATGCAAAATACATCACAAAACAGTGCCAGTAAATAAGTTACAATACTTAAAAACAGTGACATGTACCAACAGAGTCATTTAAAAATGCATTTGTAAGAGCTTTAAAATCAGACAATGACACTAATGTGTTTAGCTTCAGGTCTTTTTGGAGGCTTTTCCAAGCAAGTGGGGCAGAACAGCTGAAGGTTTTCTTCACTAGATTGGTCCTGCACTTGAAATGGACAGCAGGATTATAGCATCATTTCATCTCAGGCTATAACTACTGATGGCTTTCAAATTGATTAAAGAACAAATGTAAAATGGAAGTTTACCCTAATATAGCTTTGTATATGAAGAAGTACCAATGACTACGCCTCCGCCATGTCAGTGAAGGTAAGCCAGCCTTGGAGTACAGAATGCAATGATGGGTTAGAGGTTTACACTTTGTAATAAATCTCAGTGCACTGTGATACGCAGTGTCTAACATATGCAAGAACTGTGCAGGAGCATTCATATACAATAGATCACCATAATCCAAAATTGGTAAAAATGTCACAGAGACCAGTCTCTTTCTGGCCTCAAAGGAGAAACATGCCTTGTTTCTGAAGTAAACCCCTATCTTTAGCCTCAGTTTTTTAAGAAGATTATTTACATGCAATTTCAATTAAAAAAAAAATGTAAAATTGGCTTACTGTTCAGAGTCTGATGCTCTGCAAGGGAAACCCGGGTTCAGGATATGTCTAAAGACAACATATAAGCGCTTTGGAGTTTTGGATATTGGTGTTAATTTCTTTTCTTGAAAGGGAGAATACGTTTTGCAGCTGTTTTCACTGTCGTGTAGTCTGCTGGGGATACTGTCAATGAGTTTTACATTTTCCTCAGGCCGTCAGCACATCCATTGCTTGACAAAATGTAACAGAAATGGCAGAGATAAACATTAAAAGCATTTGCAAAAGGCCTAGGAATGTAATGAAAATTACGTTTTACATTTTCCACAGGCCGTCAGCACATCCATTGCTTGACAAAACAGCAATGGCAGAGATAAACATTAACATTTGCAAAAAGGCCTAGGAATGTAATGAAAATCTTAGAAAGGGAAAACAAAAGCTGAGGTCATGAGCTCAAGCAGACCCCCACTTTACAAAACCCCACTTTCTATAAAAGGAAATGGAAAATTAAACTTGCCAATGTGAAATTTAGATTCAAATATTTATTAAAAACATTCTGTGGTCAGGAATTGGAGGCATTTTAATTTGATTATGTAAAATCTAAAATAACTACCATGTGCAACTTCTTTTGTAAGACACTAGAGTCTAAAGCAGCACATTCTTCATGATAGCCCATCAATATATAAATATAAATATATATATGTATTAAAAAATATAAATTTTTCCCAATTTTAAATAATTACTTGTCAGGTCATTTGCAAAAAAAACATTCAGGAATGAAATCATAATTCAGGCTAAGTACCAGACTGAGAAGACAAACACAGAGCACTTTTGTCGCTGTGTAAAAGTCAACACTCATGTGGTTAAATGGGCTTGAGAATGTTTTTTCAGGTATGTTTGCAGATGCAAATCCCCGCGCAAACAAACCAAATACAACCTTTTGGGTGGGGGGAAATTCAGCCATGAAATCAGACTGAATCTGATCCCATTTCGACACCCCGCTCCACTACTCCTCGCTGGATTCTGTTTTATTTTCTGTCTTATGATCTGCCGTACATAAACACTTTAACGTGAACGTGAAGTTCCTTGCTATTGACGAGGAGTGATGTTGTTCGGCTGGAAAAGCACTCAACAGATGGTACTCATTTATTTCAAGGTGTTTGCTGTGAGTTGGAGGACCATGCTGTGAGTTAGTCCAACTGCGAAAGAGCAAAATACCTGCATCTATTAATTCCAATTTTCAGACAAATTCGTCAAATCTGATGAAAGAGAAAAATCTGAAATGCGCACAGTTTGAATAATGTGAAGTCTGGAGGTGTTCTCCGAGTCTAGCTCTCAAGGGAAACGTCACCTTTATCCGCAGATTCCCGGGGGAGAACGGACACCTCATGAAGCATCAGCGAAATTGTCGTGTTAACTCAATTTAAAATAAGCCAAGTAAAAAAAAAAAAAAGAGAGAACAACTCCACAGAGGCCTAGAGAAATGCAAATAAATAACAAGCTGTTGGAAGTTAAAAGTAGGTCTGTTCTGTTTTAAGGGTTTCGGATGTGATAGCAGCATCCACAGCGGTTCGGAAGGGGGGGCATGACATCATTAGTTTATTTGTGCACCTTAGAAAGAAATATTCACTGAAAATATTGCGTAGAAATGCCTAACTGTGGATCTTCCAACAATTCCACTGCATGTGCTGCGGGGCCCCAGTCCATGTGCTCGGGGGGGCACGGAGAAGTTTTGTGTTCCTGACTGTTGTGGCGTTATGCATCAATTTTTTTTCATGAAAAAGATTTGCTTTTCACGCTAAGGGGAGACCACACAGAGATCTACGCTCTCCAGATGTCACCTGCTATCATTTGTCAGCACTAGTGATAAATAGTCGGCGTTTTCCCACAGACCCTACGGAGCTGAACTGCTCGGAGGGAGGTTCGGGTTTCTGCCATCACCATTAACCTGGAAAGACTTATTATCCAATCTCGATGTTGACAAAGGCAAACAAAAGCAGGCTAATCTTCCCGGGCCGTTAATGAATGTTAATAGAGGTCAAACTTCCAGCGCTCACCATGCACACGCCTGCAAGAACACAAGCTGGTGATAATGGAGTTAAGAGCGACCGGGCTCAAAAGGACCTGGTGACTCTATAAACAGTGTCTGTTATCACAAACTCTTCACACCTGAGTGTGACTTTCACAAGCTTATGTTGAACATGTGTAATGGACAACTGGCAACTAAAGAGAAAGCTGTTGGTTTTCTGCTTTTACTGCCCCGCCAAGTTTGTTTGGAAAAGTAAGCTCAGCTTTTTGGCATGAAGTGATCATTTGCAGTATTTGGAAAAAAAATTGAAAAATGTTGCTTGGAAATCATTTGCAGATATGCCTCTTGACTGAATTACTTTACAGCTAAAGCACATTTGGCTCTCTTGGTTCCTCTCTTTGAGCTAGCATCGCTTGGAATGTCAGAATATTCCTATAAACTTGAGCATCAACAACAGTTCTCCCTTACACATTTAGAAAATATCGAGTATTCCCTTTTTTACTGGGATTCAGATGCGTTGCCGCTTCGCTGATCCCTTTTGAAAAGTGTCGTAATGTAGATGAAAGTGAGGAAGAGTGTTTACTGCTGCTCTTAGTTACAGCTGGCTATAAAAGCTGAAGACATTCCTCTCTGAGGTCAGGTCACCTAAACATGTGAAACCCAAGAGACAGGGCCCTGCATTCGGACCAATCCGTTCTTAGTGCTCGCTGAGGGTTATGGGGAGTCGGAAGATCACCAAAAGATAACACATTTCATGGGCTTTTCCTCTAGTTCCATTTGCTCTGCAGATAAGCCTCTCGTTGGCGGGTAATCCCTCCATTCCTCTGTGTTTTTCAGGATTTTAGAAACTTGCACATAAACATTGGTTACCTTTTTTTTTTGTAATGATTGTAAAACGTGCGTCATGGGGACTTATCTTGGTTGTGTTGTTTTAACCAGTCACCGAGTAGCTATGTCACAGATGTTTTTCGTCAATGGTAAAAAGGTCCAACTCTGCTTTAGTAGCTTAAAAAGGCCACGAAATTCAGTTACAAGAATTGGCTACAGTTCCTATAATGAAGACAAACAAAAAAAAGCGGTATGTCTTCCAATGGTTATGACTCTAAAAAGGGTCCGGGGATCCAGCATTACCTAAATTGAATGACATCTTACAGTAGTGATGCTCTATAGGGGCAGAGGTGGGTAGAGTAGCCAAAAATTGTACTCAAGTAAAAGTACTGTTACTTCAGAATAACATGACTCAAGTAGAAGTAAAAAGTAGTCATCCAAATAATTACTTGAGTAAAAGTAAAAAAGTATGTGGTGAAAAAACTACTCAAGTACTGAGTAACTGTTGAGTAACGTCTGATTTATTTTTTTAACACAACCATTCAAACAGACAAAAGTACAAAATAATCATCTTCAGGCAAATTAAATCAATAGAATAATAAAATAAATTAAAATTAATAAAAAATTGCTTAAATTAAAATAATCTTAAAGTACATTCAAGTACTAAATAATAAAATAAGATAATAACAGAATAAAAAAAATAAATTAAGCACAAATAGCACAAAATTTCAAGCCTTTGTACTTTTCTTTTTTAACCAGGCAGAACTAGAACAAGCCCATGAACTCATAAAAACTCTGAGTGTGTTTGAGTCTGTGTAAATGTGACAGAACATGCTAAAACAGACATTTTTCCCAAAGAATCACCCAGTGATGTCATGAGATTGACGCGTACGCGGATAAAAGGGATAAAAGAAAAGTAACAGCTCAACGTAGCCTAATGTAGCGGAGTAAGAGGAACAGTTTCTTCTACACAAATCTACTCAAGTAAAAGTAAAAAGTATAGTGATCCAAAACTACTCCTAAAAGTACAAAATTTCCCAAAACTTACTCAAGTAAATGTAACGGAGTAAATGTAACTCGTTACTACCACCTCTGTATAGGGGACATATGTTTGCTGTACGGAGACTGGGGATGCAGCTCCTACGAGCATGTTTCCATTATGATTATGAACGTGTGGTGATAATTTGTGACTAATCAATTGCTGCATTTTATATTTTACATAATCTCCATGCCCTAATGTTGTTTTGTTCCCCACAGGTTCTCCCATCTGCCCTCCATGTGACAACGAAGAGAGAACAGACACCATACTGGAGAACATGTGTGCCAGCGAGTTTGGTAAGCACCCTGTCTGCGCCCTAACAGTATGGGCAGCGTGCACAGCGTCACATGCACCCCGACATGCATGAAAGGGCTCTTTGAGTGCAATCAGCAGTTTTGATCTATTTGTTCAGTGTTTTATTTTTTTTGTCTTGGATTCAGGCTGCACATGGTCGTAGTTTGCAGTCGAGGCTAATGTCAGGGATGTCTCTTGATGGCATGAAATAGGCCCCTCTACTTCAGCCGAGTGGGGTGTGCTGGGACTAATGAATTGGGGTAATTGGAGTCTTTATGTGGCAGTAATAAAGTGGGACGTTTTGTATTCCCGTCTGGGCTGGCTGTTGTTCCAGAGTCCCTTCTGCAGATGGGGTATGTCCACGTTAAATACTTGGAGTGAGACGTTACGCTCCAAATTATCTCTAAATGTTGCTCGGTGTGGGTGACGAGCACATACAAAAGGTTTTCAGTGAAATCAGTGATATCTGAGCAGAAATAGCCTGTTTATAACAAATTCATGTCATTGGGGTGGTTTTTTTTATTCTGTTTTAGGTTAAAATCTGTAAAAACCCTATGGAAAGGACTTAAAGTTTGTTTCTATCTTGGTAGGTTTTACTTTTGTAGCAAAATTAAAACTACAGAGCGGTGCTGAACAAATAATCATGACAATAAACTGTGTGGGAGTTAATGTGTAAAAGCAGTTTCTAAATGTTAGTTTGAAGTTAGTTTAGATCGATCACTCCAATGAGAAAGTGGCGCTGTGACAAATGACTGTTTACAAGACAGCGCTTGTTTCTTGGACTCAACAGTCGTGTTCCTGCTAGCTAATATAAGAGGAAGAAATTAATGAAAAAAACCTGAAGTTGTTTAAAATTGCTAGTTTTGAGCAGCCAGGGTGTTCAGCCCATTAAAAAAACATTAAGAATGCAGGAAGGAACATCATAATCTCACAGGGGTGTGGGAAAATGTGGGAATCACGCTTAAAGAGCCCAGCTGGGATGAAGATTTCAGGTTTATCAGGCCCGTGCGCAGAAAGGTCAGTGACACCGTACACTGAAACGCCTGCGGTGAAGCATATATATGTAAAAATTAGTACCGTTCAGTTGCACCGTCAGAGCCGTATGCATCTAAAAAGGACACCAAGAGCCTCGAGCTCAATTAAAAACACAAGCATCATTTGGATCGCAGCTATGGCAACTTCAGGAATAATATGCGCATGATGCAAACAAGATGCAAGATGTTAGGCTTTCATGTTTTATTTGCTGGCTAAACCAAAACTTGTGGCTGCCTGAATTCCAGGTGCCACACTGAACAAACATAGACTGGATGCACATTGGAAACAGACTTTCCATCAGTTCTCGGGAGAAGTTTAAAGTTACATTTGTTTAAGAAATTGCCTTGGTGTTTATGCTGCGGTGATGGGCCTTGCCTTTGCCAAGAGGAGAGGGGCACATTATTGGCTTGTTTCATCTCGGATGTAGACAAATGTTGTTTTGCCTGCTTGTCATACATCCCATAACCGGCCGACAAGTGAGGATACACAGACAGATTTACTGTCGGATTGAGGATGAGACGCTGCGCTGCTTGTGTTGCAGGTTTGACCCCCACAAGGGGAATGACCGTCTCTGGAACGCATCAAACTTTTTGCCGTTACCTCAGCAGTTGATTATGGCTGGAGAAAAGAAGCCTCTGCACAGCTTGATATTTCGGGCAGACACCGCTGCTAATATCACCGGCAGAAATCAAGATGTGTTTGTCGCCCTTTCCAGCAGAATTCTTTCAGTATGAAGAGAAAGGACAGCTGTAAATATCCCTGCCATCAGCTGAGGCCAAACATGAGTTAATGTCTTGTCTTGAGAGGAAAAGCAAAATATGCAGATAAAAAAAATGCCTGGCTTTAATCATGATGTGTTTTACCCCATCAACAAAAGATAAGGCCACCATCACGAAAGCATTCTGCTGGTTTTGACTTTACCTAAAGTGGATGGTAAGTAACAGCCAGTCTCAGGAGCCTGCGTTTTGTATCCAAACAGTAGATACGCATTTCTGTTTTGTTTGGAGCAGACAGCAGAAAAGTAGATATGATAGAGATGATGATAGATAGATGTCTTGCTCTTCTCTGTAACGCTTGGATGGAAAACCACACGCAAAGTGTAAGAGTGGATCAGATATGAGCACTGAAGTCTTTATTAATTATGGTCTGTATTACTCTGCCTAGGTCAATGGAGTGTAAAATTTCCTCACCCTGGCAGTGAGTAAGCATTTTTGTCCACTTTGAACGTCACTTGCTGGAAGCTCTTAACATTCTCAGCTCAGATAAAGCTACGTGTCATGCTGTTTTTTCTATTTCCCAGCAGTTGCGCATCTGACTTTTCCATGCAGCATGATACCGATAAAAGCAGAGAATGTGGGGGCAAGACAAGTTTTTTGCTTCAGGTTGTTGGATGAGGAGTTGCTCTGGCACTGAACGGGAGATTTTTTTTTAACAAGTAACAGGTTCTCAGCTCCAGCGTTTTTGGAGAACAGGCTCTCCCTGATGTCTCTGTACATTTCCTCGTCCCAACAAACGCACATGTGTAGATTTGCGGCACTCAGCTGGTAACTGATTTAAAGCTCATTCCACTCCACGTTTTGTTCCCACAGCGTTATATCTTTGTGCTTAAGGTTTTTACGGTACGTCATTGTCCCCGAAAGCTGGAGCACCCTTCAATTAAATCTCCCCTCAGACGGCTCACTTTGCCGTCGCTGTCAAAGTGCTCCTTCCCCTCGTTGGACTGGTAAACAACAGGGGAAGTCATGGAGGACTGACCGCTGCAGCCCCAACGATCAGGGGTTTCTAGTATTGCAAATGCGGAGAAGTAGACACCGTCCCTCTTGGGAGTTGGGGGGGTTTAGTCTTGTCCGGTCGTTCATGCTTCATCGTTTCAACCTTCACCGTTGCATATGAAATAATACACAAGAAAAGTGTTTATTAAATATTGAGATCAAAAACACCCCCACGCAGTTTTCTAATAAATATCTTTTGAATACGATCAGTAATTTCATTTATTTTCAAATAATTTGATTTATTTTGTAGAATGTGTATATTATATTAAACTATTTTAGAAATTGTTTTGATTATGTGGGGTGGTGTCGAGATCTCAGAAAAGTACATATAAAATATGACACTCAAGGCAACAAGTAAATTATTGTCATGGTCGCATGGTGTACCCGGGTGGGGGGTGAATTAGAAAGAATGGCATTATCAGGTTTCAAGTTAACTTTCCACCTGATAGTCAGCGAATGACCACCCAACAAGACTGGGACATAATTGGTGTCTCCAGATAAATCTGAGAGGTCATAATCTTTTCGTCCTTGGTTGAATAAGGCTACGTTCACACTGCAGTTCCCAAGTGACCCAAATCCGATTTTTTGCTCATATGTGACTCAGATCCGATTTGTTTATGACAGTGTGAACAGCACAAGTCACATGGAATCTGATCTTTTCAAATCAGATTCAGGTCGCTTCCATATGTGGTTCTAAATCGGATACAGGTCTGATGTTTTGCAATGCGACCTCAGTGTGAACAGCCAGGTCGGAATTAATGCGACTTTGACGCCACACGCAGAGCCCCGAGCCGCGGGGGAGACACGGGAGACGGCAGGGGTCCCTCCGGGTCGCCTCCGCCTCTCCTCCTCCCCTCCCCGCGCTCACCTCTTTATACGACATCAGACGAGACAACCTGCTGAATTTAAGCATATTACTAAATAAAGAAGCTGAGGATTCAAATCAGCGAAGCGGTCGTGGTCGCGCCCGTTTTACAACGAGCTGGACCGTGTTAGGTGATAAACCAGCTGAACGCCGGAGAGCAGCGCTGACACTCCGGGGAGCGGAGCTAGAGCCCTGCTATAGCGGGACTGTTTTCTTCATCCCGCTCCCGCTGCATTTCTGACCATTACCGCCCGCACCCGCAACGTGTGTGTTCCACTCCCGCCCGCGCCCGCAGTGTTTTCATCCGCTCCCGCCCGCTCCCGCCCGCTCCCGCAAAACTCTGAGAATTCATGCCCGCACAATGATAGAGATGCAAGAGAAACGTCCTTGACAAATCTATCTGATTTAATGTTAACATGATAATTGTGGAGCTTGATAGATAATTGGCAGTTCAGGCACCTGTTGGATGCAAATCCATCAGTCATCATCCCACGCCTCTGCGCATGCGGGTCAGTTCAGGGCCGCGATGCGTTCACACTCGAGTCGGATATAGGACACATTTTAAAAGATAATGCGAACAGCCACACAAAAAAATCGGATATGGGAAAAAATCGGAATTGAGCATTAAGGACTGCAGTGTGAACGTAGCCTAAGAAATGGGCATTTTTCTTCGGGACTTGTACGCAGCAGATGTGCAGGTTCGGATGGCAGTGGATGGTTGTTTTTTTTATGTTTCTACGTCAATTCTAAACCGCAATGAAAGATAATCTTTTTCTTGGCTAATACCAGATTTCACTGCATTCTTCAAGTTCACTTCAGGTTTTGTGTGAGCAGTTGTGTAATTACGACTGTAGTTTTAAAGAATATCGTTACAACATAACGGGACATGCAAACTCTTAAGTCAATTCAATTCAGTTTATTTGGGAAGGGACAGTGTACATTCATATACATTTAGAAAAATGCAAATGCACCCAATTTTAGCTACAGAGCTAGTTTCCATTGGCAGTCCCCCGGCTAAAAATATAAAAGGAAGACAAGTTAAACAACAAGTTAGAACAAATACAAATATAGCGTGCAAAAAGTTTCTGTTCTTGTTATTTTGCTTCTATTTAAGATAGAAGGAACAGGAGAACAACCTGACACATCAATCTTACTAACACGATCTTAGACATTTACATATATTACAATAGTGAATACATTACACACATTTCACATTTAGCAGTTAAAAGTTTAAGTAAAGTACATAAGTACATCAAACTTGACCCCCCCTGGAAAAAAACCAGGGTCAGTTTCACCAGCTATAAAAGATTTTTGTTGAAAATGATTTGACGTCAACTTAAAATTTTATGCCACTGTGACGAGATTAAGACCTCAAACAATATGAGGTGCAAAGAAAGTTCAGAACGTCACCAGATTATCAGAGATGGAAGATTTATCACAGTGAAGGCCTTTCAGGAGCGGGCCAGGCCTTCTCTGTCATGACTCACTAATTATGAGCGCTGCCCATTTGGAGTCCTCGGGACGCTAAGCTTTCTCACTGAGAGCGTTTGAGGGGGATAAACGTCTTAATCCCTACCATGTGCACTCGTAATACGGGGTGGGGGGGGGACTTTAATTAGCATGGAAGATACAAGTGAGAGGGAAAAACTTTGTTTAGTGCCAATTCAGGGCATTAAACTGAGCTTATTCCACTAGAAGAAAATCAAAAGGGCTCTCATGCTTAAAACTTTTTAAAGTATTGAGATGGAAATTAAAGCTTTTCTCGGCTCTTTGGGGGCGAATTCCTGGTACTGTACCGAATGGTACAAGTTTTAGTTTATTTAACCCCAAGATTCCCTGTCAAGTTATACTTTTATATAAACTGTCTATGAGTCTGTAATTGCAGCCTGTGATTGGCTTGAGTCACAGGATTTGAACGTTGCTCAGTGAGGGGGCGACAGATCTGAGTCAACGGAAAAGTATACGTTAAAAACAATTTTACACAAAGAGTCGGAGTACGTTGTAATGAAGAGGGAGTCACACTAGCATTCTTTCTTATCTCGGGAGAGATGACTAACATGTCAGGACTTGATTCCCTATCGTAGCTCACTGTGTCCATGCCATGCACCCACGGATTGCTGCAGATCTCTCATTGCTCTTTTAGTATTAAACGGGAGCTAGGGCTGGGCGATATGGACCAAAAGTCATATCTCGATATTTTCTAGCTAAATGGCGATACTCGATATATATCTCGATATTTTTTCTGTGCCATAATTGGGGTTTCCCCCAAAGCATTATAGCATAGCATCTCTGTTAGCTTCATTTTTTTCTGAGGCAAACCCTTAAAAAAACAGTCAGTTTTAATACAAAGCCTCGTGCCAAATGTCACACAGGTTCCTTTGTTAACAGATGTCTGCACAATATCAAAATGTATAAAACAAATGAAATAAAAATAAACTGCCTGCATATATAGAATAAAAATGCTTCTTGAATAAAATAAAAAAATATCCCTTTCCTGCATAACAATTAAATTAAAATACACTGTGCAATTAATACAATGTAGACGGTAACAGGCAGACTTTTCCACTGAGGTTGACAGTTGTGCAAATAACAAAACATTTGTGCAAATCTCAAATAAAACATTCAAGTCAATTAGTCACAAAATAAGATATATCAAAATCATTAAAAAAAAAAAATGTAAAAAAAAAAAAAAAAAAACATTTTTTTTTAAAATCGATATAAACGATATTGTCTCGTACCATATCGTGTTTGAAAATATATCGATATATATTAAAATCTCGATATATCGCCCAGCCCTAACGGGAGCCTTTAGGCTTCCGGCTGGGCTGTGCTTTGATGAGACATTTTTGTACAAGAAGTCACCCTTTTTTTCACTTATGTGTCTCCACCACAGCTTTCAAAGCCAAGATCAAGGAGGTGAAACGAGAAAACCTCGACCGCAAGGTGGTCTTCCAGAAAAAGAAGAAGCTTTTGAAAGCAGGAAATCTGAAGAAGAAAGACCTGAAGAAGCTGGTGTTGTACCTAAAGAACGGTGCAGACTGTCCCTGCCAGCAGCTGGACAACCTGGGGAACCAGTACCTAATCATGGGCCGCAAGGTGGATAAGCAGTATCTTCTCACAGGCATCCACAAGTGGGACAAGTCCGGCAAGGAGTTCAAAAAGGCCGTCAAAAAACTGAACACTTATAAATGTCCAGCATTTGAGAATGTCTTCAAATAATAAGACGTATGGCTTCAACCCCAGTCGCATCTCATCCTACACATGAACTTGCACAAGCATTCCTAAACTTTGCTTTCTATTGTGTGTTTATATTATCAATATATCTTTGTATGTTTACAGATATACGTTGGAAAGTCCACCATTCAGTTTTAGCGAAATGTGGTGAGTGATGACGCCACAAAATGAAAAGTTTTCTTTCGCTACTTAAGCTTAAGAGAAGGACTTCAAGTACAAGTCCCTTTTCCCAACTGAACCAATGTTTGCTAATATGCATGTGTTGTAGATACGCCTCCCTTGTTACACTCTTCTGCTCATTGTTTATGTCTGAGGAACCATTGAGGAAAAAACATTCACTTTCTTTCTTACTAAGAGTTAGAAGACGGGATTGATACCATTTTTTCTTATGTAGGTTAAATATGAAGCTGTCATTAGGTCATTAGCATAAAGATTATAAGCGAGGAGGAAAGGAGCTGTACCCACTCCCAGAAAAGAAAAAGAAAATTGCCAGTTTTCTTTTTTCTCAATATATGTGACAGAAATGTAATGTAATTGACCCGGCTACCTTGTTTTCATTGCTTGAAGTCTTTTTTCCTAGTGCAAGCTAACCACATGATGCTGAACTCAAGATTAATATCTATATAAACTATCTTTAAAAATATGTAAGATCAAATAATTATTCAAGTCAATGATTAGACAATAGAGGTTCTAGCTTTAAAAGCTACAGAATGCTGCAGTACAACGAGTATTTTTCAATTTAAAGACTGCACTACTAGCATTGTCAAATTTTCTTTTCTTTTTCTTTTTTTTGTACTCTTCTTTTTTTTGTACTTATTTGTACTCGTGAGCAGGCCTGTGTGTGCAGGATCTTTTTTTTCCTTGATTTTTACCAAATGTTTTTGCCACTCTTCTGTTTCTGCATGCTGGGGCTACAGAGATCAGTAATCATGATTCATGCTTTTGTAGTCATACATGTTTAAAACTGTATATCACCTTTATGTTCTAGTCTGTTCTGCTTTAATGTCACTGGTCCGTTTTAGCACTATTTTGTTTCAAATTTAAATGTTGGCGGTTCATTGCTGCTTGTTACGTGTACATATAAATTTTACATAAATATGGAAAAACAAACCCCGTGTCATTGATTATTGATCATACAACTATAATATGACCTTGGAGTTACAGTCTGTGAAATATTTCACATTGCTGTCAAATTTTTACTGGCGTATCCTAACTTTCCATATGGGCCATAGCTCAGATTTTGCAGCTTGGCTCCAGCAGTATTGAGGATTGTGTTGCTTTTTTTGTTTCTTATTCATAACATGTGTATTGGAATTTGAAAGCTTAGAAACAAACAAACTAACTAAAGAATTATATTTAGACCTTGATGCTGGTACATCCACGGATCCTTCGCC
Organism: Cololabis saira; assembly: GCF_033807715.1. Classification (NCBI taxonomy): domain Eukaryota; kingdom Metazoa; phylum Chordata; class Actinopteri; order Beloniformes; family Belonidae; genus Cololabis; species Cololabis saira. The sequence continues at coordinate 12,512,995 of NC_084595.1, read as the reverse complement.
GGAGGGTTGTTAATGAGCGTGGACCACCAAAGGACGCCAAATGATCCAGTAGGAGTCGAATAGTTCGTAAACAAAACTGTTATTTAAAACTTGCACTCAATCTCGTCTTGTCAAAGCCCGCTTAGAAAACATATTTTGGTGGTTTATCAACAGTTACATATATATATTTATGATCAAATATAGTAACCCTCATTATCTGAACTACCACTTCCAGTTAGTTTTAGTTTAGTTTATTGTTTTGCACAGTTTTAAAAAAATATACAGGACATATCAATGATAAACACTATAGGTGCAGGAAGAGGCAAAAAACCCAATGGGCTTATTTGAAGCCTCCACCGAAGATATTAAAATTTCATGTCAAGATTAACATACAAAAAAACAGAAAGTAAAACTATACAAAAGTGATGGCAAACTAATAATGCAATATATAAATAATAAAGAATAAAGACAAAAAATAAATGTGTGTGAGTGTGCATGGGATATTGTTTTTTTAACATGTTCATATTTGCAGTTTTTATCATGCATCTAATTATAAAGCTGTGTAACATAATCCTCTTTAATGAGTAAAATTGAGTCAAATATACGCTATGATGGGAGAAAACTGCCTCCCTCTAAAGGTTTCCTATTTGCATTTTTAAAGGTCGGTTATGCGTGAGTAGGAGCTGTCTCTTACCCGTAGACTGATAAATATGGCGTCTCGAAGCTATCTTGCCATCTCGCGTACCGTGCCATCTCTTATCTCTGAGAGCCCACATTTTAGCCTTCACATGTGATGTATGACTGTTAAAAGCAAGCGGGGCAGGCGCTGCCCAGACCACCAGTTTCAAATTCAACAGTCTTGTCAAACAGAGGTGCCTCTGACTCTCAATTTTATGTTTTAAATAATTAAATAAATCATAATGTTGCAAAATCTCCACATCAGATTGTTTTCCCTCCCATCTCCTGAGTGATATCTGGGTGGGGTTGGAGTCGTGTTCCATGTCGTTTCACAGGCTGTTGGTGTCATGGTATGTAGCATGTAAATGCTAATCCTGAGAGGGACGCGATTAATCATCAGCTCATGACGATAGTCAACTGTTGTGATTACTTCACTGGGCTGATGAACTGTCAAATTTCAAAGTACCTTTTTCACAGTGAATACTCAATGCAGAACAGGCGGGATTTTTCCAGAACCATTTCCTTTGAAACGAACTATATACCTTTGAAATGCACACTCTATCCAAAACTCTTAACAAAGGCTGTCTGTATTTACAATCAACAAGAATCTTAAATTTTAGTGAGTTGATGATGGATGTTTGAATGTAATGAGCAGGAATCTGTCATGTCAGTACAAAATCCATAAACAAAAAACATGAAACCAGTCCGTCAATAAAAAGGCTTGTTAAAAACCAGGAAGTATCAAACGGACCCACATCTTGCCCATCTGGTTTCAGTAATGGCTTTGGTATTGGAAAATATATCTCAGATGTGGATTTTGCTTTTTAATCATTACTTCAACTGCCTTCAAAAGAGCCTGAAAAAGCCCAGGACCCGAATCCAGATTTGTTCTATTAAGAGGTGATCTGCAAGACAACATCCTGTTGGACTGATTGAGAGAAAAAAAAAAAAAGTAGTTGGCTCATATTTATGGTGACTTTTATTTCTTTACAGATGGTAAAAATGTTTCTTGTAAATTTCATTTAATGTGTTAATATACACCAGTTTTTGCATTGATATCTGGTGATGCCAAAGGTGACTGCCGTGATGATTGGACGCACAAGGGGCCTCCATGAAAGGCAGCGTGTTTGAGAATCAGATGGGTAGAGGATCTACACTTTATCAACACATACATTAATCAAAAAATCATAGAGAGGAAGGGGAGCGAGCCAAAGCGGGACGCTGTGATCTCCGATCCCTCAGATGGCGATGCATCAAGAACCTTCATTCATCAATAAGAAATGTGACCACATGGACAAGTGACGGCTTTGGAAAACCTTTGTCAAGCACCACGACGCAGTTAAATTCACAAAACATTACTGTTCACAAAAGAAGAGCTCGTTTCTGCGCTGTGAATCATGTTTCGTGGTCAGAAGAATTTATATTCAATGTGATTTAAAGAATAAAGGAAAAAGAGGAAATTAAACCCGTGTATTTGTCAGTGTCCCAACTTTTTCTGACATGACGCCACATTGTTGTAACCGTTAGTCTGACTTGTTAGAGTTTAAGTTACATTTCCTTTATATCCAGCATACATGCTTTTGCTTGATGATGAGCAACAATTTCATTGGAGCAGTGTATGTCTAACAGCAATTCATATCTACTATTTTACCATTAATGTAATGTACAGTCAGAGCCACCTGGGAGATTTGCGAGGCCCTGTGCGAAATGGCCGGGGGGGGCCCTCGCGCACTTGCTACGCTCACGCGTGCAAAATTTTTTTGGTTTTTCGGGTCGGATCGGGTGTCTATATGCGCAATTTTAACTCTCCAATTAGCAAAATACTGCATACCTTCCCCTGCCTCATCATCATTTGGCTTGCCTCGACGCAGGGCCCCACGGCTGCTTGAGACCCGGTCGGATCAGTGATTTTTGTAACAAATTTATCAAACGAGCCTTTCAGAGAGACATTAAACTATTCCATTTTCTTTAGTTTTTTTTCTTTTTTCATCCCCTGATGGAAATTTCCTGATTCTGTCTCGTTCTCTCGACATTGTGTGACAGTTTGTTCCAACTCCACCCGTCTGGATCAGAGCAGCTTGTGTCTGCGCTTGGTCTGATCAGTTGTATTGAACAACCGACACGCGCATCATTGCACATATATTTATTGATATGCACAGACTAGTACACATTTAGGTCTGTAATGGAACGTGACTGTTGATATTTATAAGGGAAAAAACGAAAAAAATGTGAAAAAAAAAACATTTGAAAAAAAAAAACAAAAAAAAACGGTCCCTTGGGGCGCGAGGCCCCGTGCGGTCGCACGGTTCGCACACCCCTTGCGGCGGCCCTGTGTACAGTATTGTCTCTCTTAGGAACCCACTGAGATCTGTCACCCTACGGTTGGGTGCAGCACTCTATAACATGTTAGCATGACTTTCTCAAAATTCTAATGACATATTCTGTCAGTTACATAACAAACCGCCCCTGTTTCATCAAAGCAGTGGGAACTTAAAATCAACGGACCGATATTTACAGAACCAACTTGTGTCATGCCACACAGATGTCAGCGTTGGTAAAATGCATGCATCCTGTACCAAAGTAAAAAATATGAAGATCTATTGGTAACTCTCTGAAAGTGACATACATAAAATACAGTTGTCTTGACGCTGATCACAAGCAACAGGCCCAACCACTCTAATGAAAAAAAACAAACTGTTATCTCACTTGTTACCTTGACTTTACCCACAATCCACCTTACCCCCCCCAATCGTAATTTTTGTTCTACCCCCAGTCATCAACAATACTCCAAAATACTTCAACTCTTCCACTTGGAGCAGGAAGTAACTCCAAAGAGAGAATTCCGTCCCTTTTCTACTGAGGACCATGGCTTCAGCTTGGAGGTTTTAGAGACAGAAATGCTTCTTACTTGACTCCTAATTGACCAAGTGACTAGGGTTGCCACCCGTCCCGTAAAATACGGAATTGTCCTTTATTTGATAAAAAAATGTTGCGTCCCGTATTGAACTAATACGGGACACGATTTGTACCGTATTTTCATTAACTTTTACACCATATTCTAGTTGAATTATTGAAATAAGTTAACTTTTACACCATATTCTAGTTGAATTATTGAAATAAATTAACCTTTACACCATATTCTAGTTGAATTATTGAAATAAGTTAACTTTTACACCATATTCTAGTTGAATTATTGAAATAAGTTAACTTTTACACCATATTCTAGTTGAATTATTGAAATAAATTAACTTTTACACCATATTCTAGTTGAATTATTGAAATAAGTTAACTTTTACACCATATTCTAGTTGAATTATTGAAATAAATTAACTTTTACACCATATTTTAGTTGAATTATTGAAATAAATTAACTTTTACACCATATTCTTCACCTGTATCTATATTCTACATCTGGGCTGATGTGGACATACGTAGCATAGGAGGCTATTTCAGTTGCTAGTATGGTTGTCTGTCTGTACAGTCATGCAAGTTCAATGCTATTAAAGCACTTTAAACTTTAAATCAAAGCATTTTGTTTTTTCATATAAAATAAACACATTTTTATTCAGTTTAGAAGTTTTGGGGCTTTTTTTTGGCTCCTGCGCTGCTGAAATCAGGGCGTCCCTTATTTCTATTTCTGAAAGGTGGAAACCCTACTGATGACTGTTGGGACATCTACTCCGTTAAGCCAATTGTATCACATGAAGATGCATTTCTAAGCTGTCTGAACTGGAAACCCTTCACACCTGGTTAGACTGCGTCTAGAAATTCTAAATATAAAGGTAATGAGCAAAGAGCAACTTTGGCTGGCAATGCAAACTATATTGCTGCTATGGTTTCACAGGGGCCCAACAGTCCCTAACATAGGGCCTGTGACCCCACACTCCTCAACCACTTCCCACGGAACATCACCAGGGACATATTCATAAGATGTCTCCAGAGGTGTCAAAAGTATTCACATTCATTACTCAGGTAGAAGTATAGATACTAAAGTTTAAAAATACTCCTGTAGAAGTTGAAGTATCAACTCAAGTTTTTTACTCAAGTAAAAATATAAAAGTACTGGTTTCAAAACTACTTAAAGTATACAAGTAAAAGTAATGCAAGAGTAAAAAAAAAGCCATTAAGGACAAAAACCATTGAAAATGAATGCATCTTAGTATAATGCAAATATATTAAAGAACCATATATGTGTACTATTGAGCATTAACATGTGTTTCAGAGAGCAGGAGATATGATGACTAGTTGCCTATAAGTATTGTAATGGTGCAAAAAGTCAAACTTCAGAGGCATGTTATCATTTATCCTAATGTTTATTGGAATGTACATCCAAGTTTAGTTGCAGGAATCTGAGGGCAACGGATGTAAGAACAAAACTGGACAAGAACATCCTTCATTGTGCCACAACCACAACCAAATTCACAATTTAACTGGATAGCTTTTTTTTTAAAGGCCGAAATGAAATAGAGTAACGAGGCTGTTTTTAAAATGTAAGGAGTAAAAAGTACAGATAATTGCGTGAAAATGTAAGGAGTAAAAGTAAAAAGTCTTCTGAAAAATAATTACTCCAGTGAAGTATAGATAACCAAAATTTCTACTTAAGTAAGGTAACGAAGTATTTGTACTTTGTTACTTGACACCTCTGGATGTCTCATAGCACATAAAGATTGACTCATTTCATTTCTATTTATTGTGACGGAGGCAACTCCTTCAAAATAAATGGAAAAAGAGCCCAAAATCAATAACCAAAACGTGTCAAGTATTGCCAAATTGAGTATGGATCCATTGCATTGTGACAGTTCACAATGTGAATAAACCTTTTATATTGATCATTAGACAATTAAATTGAAGCTAGACAGCCTGGTAGCTAATAAAATCATTGGGGCAGGACTGCTGCAAAGTACTCACCTTTCTCATCTGCCTGGTGAGAAGAAATGTGGTTATTTTTTATTGGTATTACAATTGGTTGTTAAAAGGGACAATCAAAATTGTCAGACACACCCACTGTCAAGCGATACTCCAGCACTACTATAAGAACATTCTCACAAAGCTGGATCTGGAGGGAGACGAAACAGGTGAAACAGGGTGTTGCAACAGGGGTTGCAATTTAGCTCAGCACATATATTTATTTTGTGCCAAAATCCTGCACATAACCTTATACATTACAAGTTTGTGCACAAATTGTATGCCACACTATACAGGAGTTTTAAAATGAAATTTGTAGATAGTCCAAACTGCACTAAATGTAGCCAGAATGCTATTGTTACATACTGTACCTTCATGTGTTTTGGGAATATCCTTCAGTTTCTTATTTTTCGAATAAAGTAGCCAAGTATCTGGAAAAGATTATGCATTTTCCAATCCCTACACACCCTACTTTGTCTTTATTTAATGATGATTCTTCCCTTAGCGATAACGCAACGTTAGCGCTTAGGAAGATCGTATTTGCAGATTTCACTGCAAATATGTGGTTTTCTCCCGAGTCCATTAAAGAATGGATGAATCATCTCAGGGATATTGCCCTCATAGAAAGATCCTTGTATTTTTACCTCTACCTTTTGTCTAGTCCAACTTACATTTCCAAGGCAATGGTGGTTTTTATATTGTTCTTTACGTTGTTTATCTTGTTAATAACAAAAAGCAATGACAAGTTTTTTTTTAAGACCCTTTAGAATTGCATATAACCTAAATATCCCCAAGGAACGTATAATGGAAACATGCAACAATCTTTATACGCAATCATGAGGTGGTTGTATCAGACGTTTCCATAGTATAGCGCACAAGCAGTGATTTAAGTGGGCCTGTATGCACTGGTATGCAGTAATGACACTTTTAAATCCCCCCTTCAATGTTTTGGCACTTTTTTCCAGCGTAGTGGGACTTTTCCCGGCTTTCACCAATATCCAGGACCCTCCTCCGACCTCTCCACAGTTTACAGCTAGTTTTTCTGTTGATAAATATATATATTTTCCACAGAAGGAAAATTTTGTTTTGACGCACAACACTCGCCGTCCACGTCATGGTGCACTTCACGTTGTGTACACGTTCAAGTGGATGTAGGTGTTTCGGATGAAAGGAAAAGTGGAAGGAAAACGATCACAGCTGTGATGTTGACCATGGACTATTTGATATTCAGCATGTTTACGCAGAGGCTCTGTGTGTGGCTGGTCAATATATTGAGTTCTTGAAGACATATTTTTAGGTAAAAGGTCACATTATATTAATGAAGTGGCATTTGCACAGGCCAGGTACTGAAAAGAAATCTATTTTACAGAAGGAAACAGTCATGTTTTGACACTTCTTTTATTTTATATCTTTATTTTGTCAATGGCATTTTCCATGCCACGTTAACACCACGAAGGTTAATGACCGTGGCTCCATGACACTTTTCATTTGGCTCATGTGGATTTGGCTTTGTTCTCTGTAACTTCTGTGCAATAAAACGACAGACAGACAGACAGACATACTTTATACATATCACTTATGATTTTGTCCCATATTTGTATGATAGACAGCAGGTAGATTGGGGAGTACTGGCACTTATTTTTCAATTTAAAGCACTGTGCACAAGTGTAATGGATGTGATCTAGTCGGTCATATGACCAGACCAAATGACCATTTCAATTATTATCCACTGCCTTCATCTTCTGTTGGCTATTTTCACAACGGTGGTAGGCAGGGGCGACAATTGGGTATGGCAAGGTATGGCAGCCGCCACACCTTGGCTTCAAGGGAAAATGTAAATGTTTGTTTTTTAAATACATTTATGGAATTAGTCTGTGTCTATTTGTATTGATTATTCTATTACTTAATGCATATAGAATAACTACAAATGCAAATCAGAACAACATGATCGATTTCACTATTTATTATACACTGCAAAAACTCAGAATCTTAACAAGAATATTTGTCTTATTTCTAGTTAAAATGTCAAATTTTTGTAAAAAAAAATCTCATTACATTTAAGACAAGACTCAAAAACAACCATTTTCACGTGTTTCAAGTAGATTTTCACTTAAAATAACTAGAAAAATCTGCCACTGGAACAAGATTCTTTTGTTTGTAATGAGAAGATAAATCTTGTCCCACTGGCAGATTTTTCTACTTATTTCAAGTGAAAATTTACTTGAAACAGGTGAAAATGGTCAAATAACAAGTTATTTTTCTGGTGATGACTCTTGTTTTAAGTGTAATGAGATTTTTTGACTAAAAATGAGACATTTTAACTAGAAATAAGACAAATATTCCTGGTAAGATTTTGAGTTTTTGCAGTGAGCGAGACTGCATTTGAAAAGGTTCCAATTTTCTTGACCACACAGATAAGCTACATAGCAGACTTCTGTGATGAGTATTTGCTGGACGTGTTGATTGATACTCTAGTTAAGTTCTGTGACTCGTAACCTTGCCATACCTTAGCTTTGACTGAATTGACGCCACTGGTGGTAGGAGTAATACAATTCGTCCAAAACTAAAGATTTTTCTGTCTGCCTAGTTCGAAGACAAGATCTTCTTCTTTGGTTTGGAGCAAAGTCTCACAAGACGAACATCTGGGAGAGTTACGCTCATATAAAGAAGTCCCACGGGAAGACATTTCACAAGAATTACGGTCACTCATAAAACACTGTAAAACAAAAACCCTACCTCGGGACCTTGTTGCAATTTCAAGACTGTCACTTTTGTTTTTGCGAAAAAGTAGAATGGAATTCAACCTACAGAACCTCAGCTGTGTTTTTGAGGGGAAACCAACTATATCCAACACGAGCCAAGCATCTTCCCCGTGAGTGAAGTAGTCAGTTTCAGTGACCAAGCCCCACCTTACACCAAGCCCAATGCACCTGTAGGTGCCTCTTCCAGGTGGGGGGGCCAGAGGAGGTTAGCTATCCATCTTTAATATTAGTGCATGACTCAGTTTATTTATTTTTTCTTTGACAGGATAAAAAATAAGCATTTCAGATGTTAAAAAAAAAAAACTGCTTCCAAATATTTTCCAACATCTGAGATCACTTTGACTAATAACTCCATACCAGACAAAGCACTAGTTACCTTTTCCTCCCCTCTGAGTTTCAAACGCGCTGCTGGAGAACCTTTCTGACACCACTGACAGATTAAAACACACATTAACATGAGGAAACAGAGAAGTTTTTTTTTTTTTTAAGGGCTGCAAGCAGAAATATTTTGCAGCAAATTAACCTGTTTTTTTTTTCTTCATTAGATCCAAATGTTTTGTTTTATAGAGCTCTGAACCATAGCTTAGCCTCAAGGTTTTAAAAAGTGAGATCTCTGTTCACAATCCATTTATGTGTCTTCAAAGCCGCTTCTATTTCTCCCAACTGCTGTAAAACCGCCGCTTGTGTTTAACGGTATCGTTCTATAGCGTTTTTATGGCAAACACGAGAAAGCAGCAGTTTAACAGGGGCATTTCAGAGGACATTGTGTTGGCAGCTCGGTGCCAAATTTGTAATACTGTACATATAAAAATCACATTCAGATGTAAGTGTAAAATAACTCCCTGCACTAGGACGTCCTCTGTGTGTCGCTGCAGAAATGTACTTGTCTTTGTGACTCTGCTGTTGAACTGCAGACGTTGTGAACGTCCCTCGCATTTCTCTTTTTTTTTTTCAATTCAATTTTATTTATATAGCGTCTATCGCAACAGAAGTTGTCTCTAGGCGCTTTCCAGAGACCCAGAGCCTGACCTCCGAGCAATTATTACATTTCTGCAGGATCCAATCCAAGAGATGAGCATGACATGGACCAAATTCCTCTGGAGTCCTGAGATCATGGTTAAAATGACAAATCATTCCAATCCATCTTCTTGGTCATTGATTGCAGTTTACGTTCTACTAGTGGGACATGTGGAAAGCGATTATGACTAGAACATCTATAGAGATCCAAACAAAATTGGGAATAGGCCCAAAGTAAAATAAAACAAAGAAGCAATTGTTCTCATGTTCATATGAGTCTACAAGGGAGCGAGATGAGGTCTGTGTGTGTTTGTGTGTGTGTTTTATGTGACTGCTTGCGCTAAGTGGGGGGAACTACACATGTGGCTGACAGCCATATGTTTTTGAATAATAGCCATTAGTTTTAAAAGGATGATGTCATTGTAGCTTTGCTGTTCCAGTAACTATATTCCTGCACTTCTGGATCAAATCCCTAAAATTACCCCTGTGATGCATGAGTCTTATTCCTCACTCAGTTAGGTGAGAAAATATTTGAAGGAAACATGTTAGCAATTGGTGGAATATATATAATAAACCTGATTTAAAAAAAATCTAATGCTAAAATCAAGAATATGCAGCTTTGCAAATTAGAAAACCAAACTCAGTGCAGCTGTGCTGGATATTTGCACGTTCTGTTTTGGGTGTAATTCCACAACTGTTAAAAACAAGTGACCAGTCGCACGCTGTAAAATCATTTGGTATATACATACATAATATATATATGTATATATATATATATATATATATATATATATATATATATATATATATATATATATATATATATATATATATATATATATGGGGCAAAAAAGGCTACCATAAGTAACAATGCCAGACGTTCCCCCTGCTTAAGCCAGTACATGTCGAGGCCCGTGTGAAGTTTGCTAGAGAGCATTTGGATGATGCAGAAGAGGATTGGGAGGATGTTATATGGTTAGATGAAACCAAAATAGAACTTTTTTGGTAGAAACACAACTTGTCGTGTTTGGAGTAAAAAGAAAGCTGAGTTGCATCCAAAGAACACCAAACCTACTGTGAAGCATGGGGGTGGAAACATCATGATTTGGGGGATGGTTTTCTGCAAAGGGACCAGGGCGACTGATCCGTGTAAGGGAAAGAATGAAGGGGGCCTTGTATGCTGAGATTTTGAGTGAAAACCTCCTTCCATCAGCAGGGCATTGAAGATGAAACGTGGCTGGGTCTTTCAGCATGACAATGATCCCGAACACACAACGAAGAAGTGGCTTCGTAAGAAACATTTCAAGGTCCTGGAGTGGCATAGCCAGTCTCCAGATCTCAACCCCATAGAAGTTCTTTGGAAGGAGTTAAAGTCTGTGTTGCCCAGCGACAGCCCCAAAACATCACTGCTCTAGAGGAGATCTGCATGGAGGAATGGACCAAAATACCAGCAACAGTGTGTGAAAACCTTGTGAAGACTTACAGAAAACATTTGACCTATGTCATTGCCAACAAAGGGTATATACTGTAACAAAGTATTCAGATTCACTTTTGTTATTGACCAAATACTTATTTTCCACTATAATTTGCAAATACATTCTTTAAAAATCACACAATGTGATTTTCTGGATTTTTTTTTTCATTTTGTCTCTCATAGTTGAGATATACGTGTGATGAACATTACAGGACTCTCTTATCTTTTTAAGTGGGAGAACTTGCACAACTGGTGTCTGACTAAATACTTTTTTGTCCCACTGTATAATACATTTTTTTTTTTAATTGGTCATACTAAATTGCACATAGGCGTGTGTGTGTGTGTGTGTGTGTGTGTGTGTGTGTGTGTGTGTGTGTGTGTGTGTGTGTGTGTTTTGTTTGTTTGTCCGTACCGTATGGATGGATGGATGGATGGATGGATGGATGGATGGATGGATGGATGGAAGGACAGTAAATTGTCATTTTTTTCAAAGAAAGGAGAAGACACAAAAATAAACGGAACCATGGACCAAATAAAAGAACAAGAAAAGAAAAACCAGTACTTTTCCTGCACCTGTAATGATACTTAGATCTTGGGAGGCATGAACTTCACGAAGAGTAAAAGTCTTCATCAATCAGGTTCCAACTTTCTCATACATCATTTGACAGATCAGCTTTTCAGGCCATGGACCACATACACTTTTAATTCAATTTCCATCACACTTTGTTAGTTGACCTGAGACTGGCCTCTTTGTTTGACATGCCATCCTACTGCCATGTCTATATGTCTGCAATGATACTTTTTATGAACACATCATTTGTTGAATCATACATATTTCTTATACAATGTTGTACAGGTTATATAAAGGTCTCTGGCTGTCTGGTCTCTGTGGGATCGTTTCCGCTTGAATAAAGGTTGCGATGGACGTTCTTAGATTAGTTCTCTGTTCTGACTCTCTGGCGTCTGTCTTGGTCCTATTGTACCTTATTCCTTTTCAGGCTTTGCACGTTGCTTTTAATTGTTCCAAATTTGAGAAACAGACTGAGAGACTTCCATCTTTTGCAACAATCCGTGTTGAATAACCTTCTTGGAGGAGTTTGATCATCTCTCAGCGGTTTTAGCTGACAGCCCTCTGGTTGGACTCTGGTTTTCTGTCAACAGCTCAAAGATCTGCATGTCCTTTTCAACGGTACACTACTTAGACTATTTCCTAGACTATTTTCCTCTTAGTAGTTCTAGTAGTTCTAATATGTTTCCTATATAATGTTTCCTTGTAATGAAGTGTTTCTTTATTTTTCTTCCTATACATGAAAAAAGACATTGTATACACATATTTTAAAAGCTAGAAGCTTCAGTGGTCAACTAAAAAAGGTTGTTGTATCTGTACACCCCCCCTGCGTGCGCACGCACACACACACACACACACACACACACACACACACACACACACACACACACACACACAGGACTTTTACATTCCTCATTGTGAAATCTATCTGCACAAAATCAGGAATCAGGAGTTTTTTGCTGCTTTTACTTACCATCAAGATTGAATAAGATAACAAATACAATTGCGTTGGGTATGTTTCTGTGTTTGCGACACACTCTCGGCACATTTACAACACATTCTTTGGGCATACAGTGCTTTTGTTGAGGCATTACCAGAGAGGGCGTCTGGCCGAGAATCCGCTGAATCCATAATGAAAGGAATATTCAGTCATTGCTCAGTTATGCTTCTCCAATTCCCAAACCCTCAAATCTCAGGTGAATTTCGTCAGTTGTTCCTTCAACAAAGTATCCAATAAAGTGATACAGAAAAGTTATGACACAGATAGGAGGGAGACAGCTGACTTTCCAAAGTGACTTTCACCACCACTTGACCTTTCAATGAGTAACCAATGAGAGTCAGCCCTCTCTCACACACCGATGTTGCCAAAGCAGTGCCACAATGTGGATTGTGTTTTATTTGTTTTTTTATTACGAAAAAAAGAAACAAAAAGTCAAGGTTGCATTACGTACTATGAGAAAAGGTAATCCCATGACATTGATGCCAGTACTCTAGTGTTGTATTTCTAGACTAAATCAAAAAAAAGGTTCACAGTTACATGGATTTCATTTTGATGTCCATAAGGATGTAAATATGCTTCTCTTTTCAGTTATACTTATTTACAAACTTACATCATCCACCTAGCAGATTTTGCAACCTTTTAAGACACTACTAGAACGGGGGAGATGGAATGGAAATCCCATTGGTTGCAGTATTTAATAGACTTGAGTAGAGTACAGTAGACTAAAGCAGAGTAGACTAAAGCAGAGTAGAGTAGATTAGAGTAGAGTAGAGTAGAGTAGAGTAGCGTAGAGTAGAATAGAGTAGCGTAGAGTAGAATAGAGTAGAGTAGCGTAGAGTAGAGTACAGTAGAGTAGAGTACAGTAGAGTAAAGTAGCGTAGAGTAAAGTAGAGTAGAGTAGCGTAGAGTAGAGTAGAGTAGAGTAAAGTAGAGTAGATTAGAGTAGAGTAGAGTAGAGTAGAGTAGAGTAAAGTAGAGTAAAGTAAAGTAAAGTAGCGTAGAGTAAAGTAGAGTAGATTAGAGTAGAGTAGAGTAAAGTAAAGTAGCGTAGAGTAGAGCAGAGCAGAGTAGAGTAGAGTAAAGTAAAGTAGCATAGAGTAGAGTAAAGTAGAGTAGATTAGAGTAGAGTAGAGTAGAGTAGAGTAGAGTAGCGTAGAGTAGAATAGAGTAGAGTAGCGTAGAGTAGAGTACAGTAGAGTAGAGTACAGTAGAGTAAAGTAGCGTAGAGTAAAGTAGAGTAGAGTAAAGTAGAGTAGATTAGAGTAGAGTAGAGTAGAGTAAAGTAAAGTAGAGTAGAGTAGAGTAGAGTAGAGTAAAGTAGAGTAGATTAGAGTAGAGTAGAGTAGAGTAGAGTAAAGTAGAGTAGATTAGAGTAGAGTAGAGTAGAGTAGAATAAAGTAGAGTAGAGTAGAGTAAAGTAAAGTAAAGTAAAGTAGCGTAGAGTAGAGTAAAGTAGAGTAGAGTAGAGTAAAGTAGAGTAAAGTAGGTGTAGAGTAGCGTAGAGTTAAAGATTAAAACCTTCTAAATCAGGCAATCTTGATGAAATGTATTGTTTTATCTTTTCAGTAGTTTACTTTACTTATTTTCCCACTGCACAGGCATAAAAAGGGGATATAAAACAATGAATGTGTAAGGTGAGATAAATGTGTCATTTTGTAGACAAAGCTGCTTAAACTTGTTCAGACATCGATAGATCAGGTTTAAGAAAACGTGCAGGATAAGAAATACCTGGCGATATGATTATTCAAATGTATTTATTTATTTTTTAGGACACCCGTGCTGAAGGTTAAAACACAGTCAACAAAAATGGTGCAACAGGGTTTAAAATGACTATTTTACATCACAAATCAGGATATTGGGCCACTGTTGAGTTTTTGTGCTGAACACAGGCTGCATACTTTTTAAAAAAGTAAAAAAAAAAAACTGACTGTTTAAACACTGAAGAATAAGCTACCCTGCATTTGAAGAGAAATGTGGTCAAATATAAGTGAAATGTTCAGTAGCAACTGTCTCCAACGTTCAAGCATAATTTCTTTTGTAATTCCAGCACATAAAAGATTATTTTCCAGGTTGACTTATTCAACTTCTGGGAGTGCCTTTTAGCTGCCGCTGCCTTCTTATTATGTTATCACGATATATATTCATGAAAAGAGACAGCTTTATGGGGATTTTCCACCTGAAATTGCACATTTAATTTTCCTGGCACAGATTCATTCAGAAAGTCTTGAAGGTTCAGTTTGTCTCTGATTTCATTTTATGACTGTAATTATAAATCTACTTCTTTCCCTAGGTAACAATTGACATCATTTAAAGACACTTATAAAATCTCAATACAATGCTAGCTCAGGTTATGTAAGGTGCACTTGTCATCATCTCATCTAAACAGTTCAAATCCTTCATCATCAAACGGCAAGTTTGATTGTTAGTGATTCAAGTCCCAAATGTTTTTATTGTATTTTTGGTCTCTACAGATGAGATTCATTAAGTTTAATGTTTCAAGAAATTATATTAGATGCAAATATAATCTTATTGTTTCAAAAGACCTTTTCCCTGATACATGCACTAAAACACAGGGTGAAAAAAGGCAAGGTAATAAAATTGTCAAACACTTTACATGTGTTATGATGAAAGAGACCAACAGCTTTGTAAAAGTCAATTGTTTGGATCAATTGTTTGAAGAAGAGCAGATGCTTCATATAAGCTCTGTACCTTCGATGGCCTTGAAAAGATATGGGACTTTTTTTTCAAACCAACAATTTCCAACATGTTGATGTTCTTGGAAGAACTTAACAGAGAGTAGCTGAGAGTTTTACAGCTAAGCAGTTTTGTAAAATGTCAGTAGGTGTTGGTAGGTAATGTGCATGAAAGTGGCAGCTGCACAGAGTGGATAATCAATCACAATGACAGTTTTTTGTGAATCGTGCAGAACTGGGTTTTTCTCAGATTTTTTAAAATGAAAAAACACACTTATTTAGGAGATAATCCAGACATGAAAGAAGGGGAATACCAAAGGGAGGGTTTCTGGATGTGGTTAAAGAGATATGCTGATGGTTGGTGTCACAGATGAAGAGAGGGGGTAAGAGGGTAAATATTGATCTGCTGTGATCACATGTAAGTGGAAAAGCAAAAAGACGAAACAAGAGGTTTTTTTATGGTAATATGAATGAATAACCAAGCAATCAAGTGGTTCTGTTTTCTTTTTTCTCTTTTTAAAAATAATTGCAAAGTTCTTTTATGCATTTAATTAATGCATACTTACAGTCTGTTTAGCCATCCTGCACTGTATATATATATATATATATATATATATATATATATATATATATTGTTTGTTAGCATGTGTCTTTGAGAGGAGTAGAGATATTATCAAAAAGAATATAAAAACATCTTTTTTTACTACATCATAGTTATGTCATGACCTAAGGAGTCCATCCCAGCAAGGTGCAGGGTATTGCAAACCTTTGGACCTGGCATTCAGAAACCATTATTGTCATGTGTGGGCATCGTTATTTTAACGTTAATTTGATCCTGTTTGCCAGTAAATCTCATTTTGCTTCTCTTCCGGGATTGTTCCTGGATCATGTATCTGTGTTTGAGTCCCCGTGAGCGGTAAAGCGACTGCTGTGGCTCATCAGGCTTCAGAGTGTCTTGCTCTCCACAGCCGACATGATTCATAGAGAACATTTATGGTGTAAATCTGTAAATCTTGCATAAGCTGTATACCGTAATATATAGGTGCTTGATCCGCTCTCAGTTCTGCGGGTATCCCCTATCCATCCGAATGATCGGATATTTTATCTTGCTTTGTTTTTCTTTATTTCTTTTTTTTTCTCCTGATGGGGAAAGCCTTTTGGCTAACTTTGGAGAAATGTTATTAATGTACAATAATTAAATAAACAAATACAATATGTTGGACTGTTTTTTTTGTGATCAAATGTTTTTATTTATATTTCTTTTTATATTATAAACGGTGGCATCCACAAAGATGTCAAACAAACATTATACACATATTTTCACCCCCTTCCAAACCCACCCCTCGGACCTAAGCATTCGATGAAAACAATTAATAATTAATAATAAGGAAAACAGAAAAAAAGGTAATACAACAATAAAAAAACAAACAAACAAACAAACAAACAAACAAACAAAAAAAATAAAAAATAAAACAAAGGCAAAACATAATATCAAAAACTGGACAAGGATAGCTGCAACAGGTAGTCTATATCAATTTTAAATACATCTTTCAAGTTTAGCTTTAATTTGATCTGCTGCCATAGGCTATGCCAAAGTAAAATATTTTGTTATTTTGCATTATGGATTCGGGCTGTAGATATTTCCAGATAGATAATATCAAGAAAAGTCAAATACCAATGGGAGATGTTAAGCATGTGTGGTGGTTTCGATCTTACTGCAATTATCTTTTTTGCTGCTCTAATGCAGGCCAGCAAGCAAAATTCGTTTTTGACATAGTGAAGTATTAATTGTGGATACATTATTTAAAGGGGACCTATTATGGCATCTAATATCTATTTTAAACAGGCCTTGAATGTCTTAAAAACAAGCTTTCGATTTTTTTTGCTAAATAAATCAGAAATTCAGCCTCTGAGCCATGTCTTTATCTTCCCATTCTCTAACCTCATTATCTATGAGGGATTCTGAGTGGGCGGGGAGGCTATGATAATGAGGCACTGAGCTGATTGGCTGCCTGAATGACGCGTAGAAAAAGCCGGAAACTCCGGCCGGCGGAGTTGTTGTTGTTGTTCCGGCCAGAGTTAGTTGTAGGCGTGGTTTCACGCATCGGAGGCCAACCTATGTAAATCGCTCCCGTCGTTACGTAACGATGGGAGCAGAATCTGAATGGCGCGTGGAAGCCACATCACACTGGATCGCTCATCCGGGCGGCTATACAGACACTAGGGCTGAACGATTTTTGAAAATAATCTAATTGCGATTTTTTTCCTCAATATTGCGATTGCGATTTAATATGCGATTATTTTTTCCAGGTCCTGTTCTCATGTATTTTTCAACTACACAAGCAATAAATCAGTCTGTTTTATGAACAATGTCAGATTTATTTAAAGCACAGATTACAACAATAAAGAAAACAAATCTGTGGCTTTACCTCTTTAACACGTCAGCAATGAACAACTCGCAGCCTCGTTCTTTAACCTCTCCTCCTGATGAGGAGCTGCAGGTTCAGGCTCACAGCACGACTCCACTGTCCACCGGCGCGCGCCTGGCTCGTGCTCGTCGTCGCACGCAGCTCCTCGCCACGCTGACTCCGCCCTCATACATTTAACAAATTTATAAAGCCATAAAGCCACACCTGGCCGAGCCCTAACACTGAGGCCATTGTAGATAGGTTACGTGGCACTGTTGACTTGTTTTCCCTGCCGGCTCTGCTCTTCCCGCTCTGCTCACTCGCACATTAAGTGACCAGATCACGTGACTGGTCAAATCGCAGCCTTTGCGGTTAGAAAATCTTGTTTTATCACATTGCAATATTATCGCAAATGCAATTAATCGTTCAGCCCTAACAAACACTGCAGAATTTGGTTGCTTTTCTCCTTCTCTGAGTTGGCAGGCTGAGGGGAGACCACTTTATAAATGTTAAAGCAAGAGAAAACGTGTTTTTCATAATAGGTCTCCTTTAATATAAGTGTTTCAGGGTTTACTGGAATATTCTGTACTGTTATCGGGGATAATGCAATTGCAACCAATATGTCTGACAACTGGGGGAATATGGTATATTTACAATTTGATATTAGCACACCTCATAATATTGGAAAATCAGATGGGACAATCTGGCAAATGGTGAGGATAATTGGGACTTTACTCAGGACTGTTGAAATGGGGGATCTGGGAAAATATCCTCAGTACCGCTTAGCCGGAATATCTTGCTGTCCGTCACTGGCTTGGATGAAACTCTTGTTACCAACCGAAGGACCTAAAAATAACTCCCACACCAGGTTAGTAGCGATGAAAAAAAGGACTGGTTTGACTTTAGGAGGTTGGAGGCTGCAGTTGGGAGGCAGGACAGACGCATATATACGGATCAAACTGCAGGTTGGTATCCGGGCTTAGATTCACCGTGGTCCTGGAAGATGGGCAGGTGGACAGGTGGAGAGGCAGACGGCTCATGGTACGAGGAATGTGGAGGCGAGCTGATGTCAGATATCGACGTATTCGGCTGAGGTGACAGAGCAGTGGAATGAGGCGAACGCTCGGGTTAAGATTGTGGCCCCAGGCCGGGTCCGGGGATTGGGCCTCCCCTGACCGGGGGGTGCACGGGCGGGCGCGGCGGCGGGGTGGCGCCATTCCCAGGTATCTATGTCTTATGTTGTCAGTATGAATGGGAGGATGTTGGACCGTTTCCCCCTCCGTCTGGGGGCTCCGGCGGCTCCGGGGGCGCCCGTGGAGGTACGGTGGGGCCCTGGCCCGGCTCGGGGGGCCGGCCCCCGTCTACTGGATGGCCGGTGGGGGGACGCGGGTGTCTTATCAGGGCCGGCTTTGCTGGTCCTGCCTCCTGGCTTCGGCCTCCGCTCCCCCTCTTGCCCCCCCTACACGATTCATACGCACATAGGCGAAAGGCGGGGGGTCCGGGTCGTGGGGGGCACTGTCCCGCGTGGCCCGGCACTTCCCGCCTCACGGTTTTAACAGCAAACTAGACACTGCACATTCAACACTTTATAAATACACTTGACAAGGACACGTAGTTCGGGAGGGGGCGGGGGGGTCGGTGTCAATCGATACTTGGCCCTCCCTCCTCCCTGTTTTTATGGCATTAATCACATGCACTCAACACAAGGGGCGGGAGGGGGTCCCACATCACCCGCGTTCCCTCACCGGCCTGGGCCTGGGACGGGTGGGTCGGGTTACCCGGGCCTGGTGGGGCCCGCCGTGCAGCCTGGGGTGCCTTCTGGCGGTGCTGGACCCCCCCGGGGAGGGGGAAACAGTGCGTGATTGTATGTCTGTGTCGGTGAGAATGCGGTATGGAAGGGTCCTGCCATGGAGGATTTGAGCCTCCATTGGCAGGACATCAAAAACTTAATAATTTATCAATATTATATTATACAAAGATGGTTATTATTATTATTATTATTATTATTATTATTAGTATTATTATTAGTATTATTATTATTATTATTATTATTATTATGTATATTATATTATATTATTATTAGTATAGGTATCGGATAGGTGAATGGATGAATGAATGGGATGCCTGGGTCTGGGGCCCTCCGTTGTCGGGCCTGCGCGGGTGTCGCCTTGTTGGGGGGTTCCCTCTCTCCGGGCCCGTCTCTGGTCCCCCCCGCTGCCTCTACGGCGGGGCGCCCCTCTGGTCTTGGAGGGCCACTTTCGTGGGGGACGGGTGCGCCTGCCCGCGTCGGCGGCCGGGGCGGCTCTGTCTCTCCGGGCAGGCTGGCCCCCTGCCGGGTGGGGGTCGTTGGCCTGAAGGGTGAGGGCCTCCTGGCCGCGTGTCCGGCCCGGACCGGGTGGCCGGGGATTGCCTGGGTCGCGGTCCGCCGCCGCGGGATCCCTGGCTGCTTCTTTCCGCGCCGTGGGGGCCCCGCCCGCGGGCCCCCTTGGCCGCCGCCGGGTGGGGGGGGGGCTCGCAGGCGGTGGGTTGCCTCCCTCCTACTTCTCCCCTCTGTGGGGTTGCCGGTGGCCTGGGTTCCGGGCTGTTCCTTGTCGGCCTCTGGTCTCGCGGGTGGCGGGGTTGCTCCCCCCCCTCCCCCACTATAGATACACTTCAGGTGGAGCTTTGTTTGGTTTATTACACACACACACACACACACACACACACATACACACATATAGTCATTTAGTCACATGCATACACACACACACACACACACACACACACACACACACACACACACACACACACGCATGATCATATACATACACACACACACATATAGACATACACACTGGCTTGTTCACCTGCATGCTGGCTCTCTAGTTTTTGGGTTTAGGTAGCGGTAGCGATAGCTTAGCTCAGACTGCGATCAGATCTCAAGATTTAGGTCGATTGCTGTTCGTGTTTTGGTTGGCTCCGTGCCGGTTTCGTGCTTTGTTTGTGGTTTTTTGTTGCAGATTTCCAGTGCTTGACGTGTGTCTCCGTGTGTTCCTGCTTCCTGGATTGGCAGTGGATGTCGTCACCCCGCCCCCCCCACCCCCTCCCCCCCCCCAAAAAAAAAAAAAAAAAAAAAAAACACTGGGTTTGTATGTGTATATTTATTCAATTCAATTCAATTTTATTTATATAGCGTCTAATACAACAGATGTTGTCTCTAGACGCTTTCCAGAGATCCAGAACATGAACATGAACATGAACATAAACATAAACATAAACCCCCGAGCAATTATTATATAAACAATGGCAGGTAAAAACTCCCTTAGTGGGAGAAAAGCCTTAAGCCAAACAGTGGCAAGGAAAAACTCCCCTTTAGGAGGGAAGAAACCTTGAGCAGGACCAGGCTCATAAGGGGGGACCCTCCTGCCGAAGGCCAGACTGGGGGAGTCAGGGACGTCGACAGCACACAGCAGGCAGGTGGAAGCAGCAGCGGGATGACCAGAGGTAATTATGTAATATATACATAATATGTATATATTACATATAGTAATAATGCACATATATACACTTTTGGTTTCTACCGTCATGGTATCAATCAATAATATGTGTGCAGACAAGGTAAAAAAAAAAAAAAAAAAAAAAAAAGATTGTGGCCCCAGGTACTGAACCTCATAGTTCACAGAACAATCTGGCAAAGAATGACAGCATGGACCTGGTATTTATGGATGACCCTTGATCAGTACGAGGTGCCCAGAAAAGAGGGATGGAGTGGAGTCAAGTGTCTGGCTACGTCCAATAAAACGTACTGCTGTGAACAGAGCGGTAGAGACATGACTGAAAAGGAAGCACCTGTATCTCTGTGGTATTTTTTATCAAAGTCATGTCATTGGGACCTCAGGAAATAATGTAGACTTATAGTTTGTGATTTGTCTCCTTCAAGTGTGAGGTTTTGTGCTACTTCTCCTGGTGATAATGATGGCAGCTGCATTAATCTGAAGGGCTGAGCTGAAGCTTTAATGTGTAAATGCAGTGTTGTCACAGAACAAACCTGTTGAATCCGTCTCCAAGGGACATAGTAGCAGTTTGCTAGAAGTGTGCAGGCTTTGTAAGTGCTGCCTTAAACATCAAACTTTGTTCTTTTTCTTACCACAACCTTTCCAATTTCCCCTCTTATCATTCCACACTTCACTCCATTCACACTTTTCAGCACCTCTCAGAGCAAAATGTATACAGTTTCAATCACTAAGAAGGTAGTCATCTGAAGAGGTGGTGAGCAGTACGAGCAGCGTCTAAGACGATGGTGGCGTTGCACCAAACTTTACAGATGTTTGCTAATGTTGATATCTACAGTATGTCAGGGAGGAAGTGGAAATCGAACAGCCCTGAGCTCTTTGACACATACTTCCTCGTTTCACAAGGGCTCCGTAGTTTTGCCTCACACACACGACAATAACTGCTGTAATGGACTGTATTTTAAACAGAAGTAAAAAATATTTAATTAGGATCGAGGATCTGACGTTGGCGTGGGCAAAGAAATGTCACGGGTATAATGCTGTAACGTGCTTTAACTTAGCAGCCCGGCTGATTAAATTCGCCCTCACTGTCCCGATTTAATACTTTTTGTGACACTTTTCTTTCCCAGGTCATCACTGAAAGACTGTGTGAACTGTGGTTTGGAAATATCTAAAAAGGAAACATATTTTTAAAGAATATTTCATCCTAGTTAAAATGTACGACGGAGTATTAGGGCCAAACAAAAAAACAAAAAAAGGAAATTACGAGAATAAAGTCGTAATGTAATGAGAATAAAGTCGTAAAATTATGAGAATAAAGTCATAATATTACGAGAATAAAGTCGTAATATTACGGGAATAAAGTTGTAATATATTATAAATATATAAATATAACTTCACAAGATGCTCAATATTCTTCATTTTAACACAGGGAGAAGACTGCTCTTCCTGTTAGAGTTCTCATAAATTACCACTTTATTTTCATAATATTATGACTTTATTCTCATAAATTACCACTTTATTCATTACGACTTTATTCTCGTAATGTCACAACTTTATTCTCGGAATTTTACAACTTTATTCTCGGAATTTTACGACTTTATTCTCGTAATGTTACGACTTTATTCTCGTAATTTTACGACTTTATTCTCATAATATTACGACTTTATTCTCATAATATTACGACTTTATTCTCATAATATTACGACTTTATTCTCGCAACATTACGACTTTATTCTCGTAATGTTACGACTTTATTCTCGTAATGTTACGACTTTATTCTCGGAATTTTACGACTTTATTCTCGTAATATTACGACTTTATTCTCATAATATTACGACTTTATTCTATTACGACTTTATTCTCATAATATTACGACTTTATTCTCATAATATTACGACTTTATTCTCATAATATTACGACTTTATTCTCGCAACATTACGACTTTATTCTCGTAATGTTACGACTTTATTCTCGTAATATTACGACTTTATTCTCATAATATTACGACTTTATTCTATTACGACTTTATTCTCACAACATTACGACTTTATTCTCGTAATTTTACGACTTTATTCTCATTATATTATGACTTTATTCTCGTAATTTCCAAATTTTTTTTGTCTTAGTTTGGCCCTAATACTCCGTCGTAAAAATGCACTTCTCTGCTTGAGACAATTTCAAAAAGCTGAACAATTTAAAGCTTCATTAGAACCAGAGATTGTCGATTTGTACTCTTAGAAACAACAACGGGATTCAGTCTCCTTGCTAAGGCCTAGGGTTCTGTCCACTAAAGGTCCTTTGAGAGCCAGTCCAAACTATTTATTTTCCTTTTTTATCTAGTCTGTCTGTGTTTGCTCACTCCCACAGTTAACACTTCAAACCGCTGCCAAGTCAGAGCCCATGAAAAAGAACCTGAGGCTGTTGGACCCTGTGATGAGCCTGTCAAGCCCGGGCACAGCTTTTCGCTGTGGTTTGTTCACAACATGTCTGATGATTTGCTTTGATTAAATAAACTTGAAATCACAAGCTGCGAGGAAAATGCTCGTAAATTTGATGTCAGAATTATATTCCAGCAGGAGGATTTTTTCCAGCTTTATCTGTTTATATAGCTCACTTAAGAGAAACAAAAAGAAGATTCCCCGAGGGGTGTCTGTTTCATGTGTCAGCGTTTGCACACGCTGACACATGAACACACGTAACCACATGGAAGCTGTGCCTCATCTACACATTTTTCTTCACTTATCCCTCAGTATGCCATGTGGTCTAACAGTCACGGTGTACAGGGTTTCTCAACCTGCTCTTGTTATTCCCGTAACCAAAAGCAGAGACGCGGGCTCGTACATCAATCTTCAAATTTCCATGTCTTGGCTACGAGCATGAAAAAATCCCATATCATAACCTGATCAACAGTTTCTTGTTACAGAAAGCCAACCTGGAAGTTGGAAATGCCCTCTCCCTGACACGGGGCTCTGGCTCTCATAATGCTGTTCATTGTCTTGTTCACCTCATTTGTCCAGTTCACTTATAGCCTGTGATGCAGCCCGTTAGTGGGGGGGGCTTCTATCATGCATGTAACCAGAGTATTTCAATGAGAAGAACAAAAAAAAGGAAACATGATTCCTCCTCAAATTAGTTCGGAGATTTTTCTTGGGCCTAATCTGAGTCAGAGAACTGATGGTATCTTCATGTTGCATCATGGTTACCATGTTCTTGAGGTGAGTCTGTTTAAGTGACTCACATCGGTGGTATTCATAACTTTGGAAGCTAAAGTCTATCCATCATCCATCCATCCATCTTCTACCACTTATCAGGGTCAGAGCTGGATTAAATAAATGGACTACACTAGGCAGACTGTGATTTTTGGGCCCCCCTCCATCGATGTTATTCATAAATTGAAATCTTAAACTTACCAAAGTTACTAATAAAAGTTAATTCACATTTTACATAGCATAGTCATAGTCAAGTTGGTTCTTTGTATTCCAAAATAAGTCATGTGTTGTATATTAAACAGTCTATCAGACTATTTTTTCATTTTTATTATTTATACGTTATTTCACCACTCTATTAAATGCTATCAAATTATCCTTATCTTATCGATTGCGAGTGTCATTGTTAAGGTATTAGTACCAGTTAATCACCAATAGGTGTCAGCATTGCTATGTAAACAGAGTAAAATAAGATAAATGTTATAAGCTATTGCATTTTGCAGAAAATCTTAATTAAATGTGTTGATTAAGTTGAATACTTAAATAAGAAGTCAAATCTACAAAGACCAATAAAATTTGCAGTAAGAGAAAGTGTGCTGTAGTATATATGTTTGTATGTGTACATTTATGTATGTGTATGCGTATGTATGCGTATATATATGTATATATACTAAATATAGTAATAATGCACATATATATATGCCTATGCAGGTTTTTACCGGCATGGTATCAACCATTAATTGCAGACCAAAAAAAAAAAAAATCTTTTTTTTTTTTTTTGTCCCTCTGTCTGGGCCCCTCCCCTGTCAATCAGGCCCTAGGCACATGCCTAGTTTGCCTTTGCGTTAATCCGGCTCTGATCAGGGTCCAGGTCCATGTAGACAAGAGCTTGCCAGACCTTCCCCTGAACACCGAGCTGCTTCCTAGCTAACCAAGACATGAAATCTCTCCTACTTGTTTTGTGTTTGCTCCGAAGCACCTCGCCTGGTTTCTTTTGATGTTAAGGAGCAATAACTCTGCTCTGAGCCCCGCCTGGATGACTAACCTTACCTTGAAAGTATGATCGAGTTATGATTTTATAGCAGCGATAAACAATGCCTACATTGACATTTATACTCTCTCTAAATGATATATGTCATTCTGTGATAACACCACCAAATAAATGCAAGATTGCAGTCTTGGCTCTTTTCGGTTGCATTGCAACTTGCAGTGCGTAGCTTCCCTTTGCTTACTTCCTTTATATAGCTCAGATATATACCCAGTCAATCACCAGACTTGAATCCAATTGAAAATCTTTGGAAAGAACTGAAGATCCGGGTTCACAGAAGAGACCCCCGGAACCTTGAAAATTTGAAGGCAGTTTGTGTGGATGAATGGGCCAAAATCACACCTGAGCAATGTATTCGACTGGTTTCTCCATACAGGAGGCGTCTTGAAGGTTTTTGCACTAAGTATTAAATACATTTCAGTAAGCGTGTTCAATACTTATTCCCTGTGCCATTTCACTTTATTACACATAACTTAATTTATGGACATAAATGTTTTTGGAATTCTTTGTATGTGTGCATTACTTGGGTTGATGACGACATCTGGTGAAAATTTCATGTCAATAGCTCGATTAGAAATATGTTTTTTGAGAGAAATGTTGACGTGTTCCATACTTATTTTCCCCGCTGTAAATGGAGCAAACCAAGCAGATCTTATGTGAGTTGGAGCTGATCAATTTTTAAGGACCAGTCATTTTTACTGACATTTCAGCAGTTTACCTTCCTACCCGGCTCGAGAAAGACTGAGAAGTTGTGGTGGGAGAAACGTAGAACGAAAGGCATGCTACCAGTCGCATTGTTTGCAATCAGCATGGACCCAACATGGAGGAACATTCGTGGGAAGGGTGTAGTAGAGGGTTCCCTGCTACACCGGATGTATGGGGTGGGTTCAGATGAGAAGCATTAACCATGCACAAGTGTTAACCACGCCCCCTCTCAGAAACCTTTTTGTTTGTTTTAGCAGTTTCTATTCCTGAACTCCTTCTTTTGGTCACTCCCCACAGTTCATGACCGTAGATGGGAGGTGGACGACAGACTAAACAGAGAGCCTAGTGTTTAACTTACGCGTTCCTTTCACCACAGTGGACTGGTATAGTGTCCGTGTCACTGCAGAGGCTACGTTGACCTGCTTCATTTTACCCGATGACACTTTCATTACTAGACGTTTAATCACAATGTATGTATATATATATATATATATATATATATATATATATATATATATATATATATATATATATATATATATATATATATATATATATATATATATATATATACTGTATGTATATATATATATATATATATACTGTATGTATATAGGCAGCATGGAGAGAAGTAAGCCAGTTGTCTGAACAACTGAAAGGTGCAATGAATAAAGTAAACTACCTAATACTGTGCAATATTTTCTATTTTCTATCCATAATGTGCAATATTCTTTACTTATCTATGTGCAATACTCTTCCATCCTTTCAAGTGCAATATTCTTCCATCCATTCAAGTGCAATATTTTTCCACTCATTCATGTGAATTTGTATCCTCTCATTCACTCTTTTTTTTTATAGTGTATATATATACATATTTATTTTTCCTGTTTTTCATTTTGTTGTTTACAGTACTTGTTTACATAATCTTTGCATGTGTGCACTTTTACGGAGCCTAATCTCATTGTACCAGTATAATGATAATAAAGGCTTTATATTGAATTGTATTGTATTGTATTGTATTGTATTGTATTGTATTGTATTGTATTGTATTGTATTGTATTGTATTGTATTGTATTGTATTATATTCTAAACAACTGCTTCCAACAACCCTCCAACAAGATTTCAACAATCTTATATTGTTCTCTCTAATCCACATATGTCTTGTTCCAGTAGCCGCTTCCTTGTCAGGTCCCCTGGTCCCCTGGTCCCCCAGCAATGACCTTGTTAATCCAGGTGATGTCGGGCGATGTCATGGCATTAATATTTGTATATATCTCGCTCATGATTCTGAGGCCAAGATGTGTGGCTGTATCTCTTGCCCTAACCCTGATAGAGACCAGTAACATGATGTGAACCTGGGTCCCCAACACCTAAAACTTTCTGTCTGTAGTTGAGGGCTGGGCTGGTTTCCTCCAATAAATCCACAAGTTTTTTTTATGAGGTTGAGAAGCCTGATGAACATCAACAAAAATGTTCTGGCTATCATGGTTATCAAGTAACTCTAAAATTTGAATTCAGGAATTCTGTTAATTATCTTATCATGCTTTCCCTTACAGTTAATCAACTGCTGCTAGTGATATATGCAATATGTCAACCTCTGTCATAAGCTGTTACTCACATATGTTACTGAAGATATGCAAGACTTTCTTTTTACGTACAAACAAGTTATATTTCATGTAACTACTATTTAAAGGATTGCTGCAGAAAAAAGGTTTTGTTGTATAGTAATGTACAATAAAGAGTCTCTCTATCTAGAAAGCATACTTCAGCGGCATTATGAGAGGTAGCAACCTATTGCCAAGCCAGAGCAGGTAATCCACCTTTTTTTTTTACATGAATGTGGTCCTTGGCCTCAGACTTGGAAGTGTTGATTCTCATCCCAACTTTTTTAGAAGGCATGTCTTTTGTCTAAAAAGCCAACAAGACCACATGGCCTTCAAACAGAGTAGAGGTTTTCATAGCTTTTGATCAGTGTTTATATATTTTATGGCAAGCGTAAGAAGCAGAGGCTATGAACTCTCCTGCTCTTGCATCGAAGATCAGTGGTTTCTGCTGGAGCGAAATGCCTGTACAAACATCCCTTTTTATGTACTTTCTATGCACATACAATGTTGAAATGACCTTGGTTTGTCTTCAAGGTCCTTGTCCACATTATCACTAAGTAGATTGGAAATTCTAAGTCTTATTCGAGGCTGAAAATAGCAATTTATTCAAATGTAGACAAATTGCCTTCTAGGCTTACATTAGTGATTGCTGCAAATATACATTCAGTTCTAATTCAAAACTTGTTTGTATTTCACTATTTTGGACCCTAGCCGAAGTTTACATTCCTTGTAAACCAATAATAGATTCAGGGTTGTTTTAATACCAGATTTAAACTGATGTCGTGCAAAGTAAAAGCAAAAATATCAATTCATATCATATTTTAATTATAATATGTTGTCAAATTGAATCACATGAATTTATATTTTAATTTTGTAGCATTTGTTAGTAAATAAATAAATAATATGAATTTACTTATTGAAAATATGTATGTTTTTGTGTTTCTTTTTGATTTTTGACGTTTTTGCAAAGTAATCCAAAAAAGGTCAATACTACTTTTGGATTTGTACTTTCTTTAGAAACCTTGGGAACGTTGGAGTCCAGGTTCAGTATTAAACTTCAAGTTATGACAATGACAGCTTAAAAACGGTAAAATTCCTGCCAGACCTGTTGATGATCTTCTGTCAGAGTGATGACAGGCTTCTTTTAAACCCTGAAAAGTTCAAGAAATTGTTTCATCTTTAAGAATAATAAAAAATAAAAAACATTTCCCTTCTCCAAAAGAGAACAAATGAGATATTGAGAAATAAAATAAAAAAACTGTTTGGCATTAAAATAAAAGTAAAGTTAGCGAGGTTAGATGCCTGGATGCGTTTAAACTGATGCTCTGCCTTTAATTCCATCCTTATGCCACGCAGTTTTCGTACACAAGTGCCTGTTTTAAAGGGTTTTGGTGGATATTTTTCTTTTTCAACCATAACCAGAAAAACATAGCCAACACAGAAATACTAGTTGCTGTCAAAACATTAACCACATTCCTAAGCCTGATTCTTAATTGTAATTTCTCCATTAAAAGAATCTTTTGTTTGTTTGATGCTGGCTTGTACGCTCAGATGTTTGGCAGTTTCGGTTTTCTTATTAATTTGTCCAATTTTTGTAAAATCAACAATGCCATTTTTAAGATTTCTCTCGCTTCCAGGTGCTTGCTGGTTTTCTTCATTTCAGTTAAGTATCAAAATCTTGAAATGGCAATGTTAGGTAACTCATTTATCATTACGTGTCAAATCTCCCCCTGCGTGTCACGAGGAACGACTGACTCTATTCAAGAGTGCAGGTTGATTAGTTGTTATTTGTTCAGACTCTATAAGCGGTGAGATGCCGTGAACTCATAGTCACAGTTAACCTTCGCAGGAATTACTGAAAAGCAAAGCTCTGTCTCTGAACGAGGTACGTGCTTGTCTGTGTGGTCACAAAGGACCCTTGGGTATGTCTTCCATCAAAAGCGTCACTCATGGTGACTGATTTTAAAGTTCATGAGACAACCATCTGGAAAACAAGATGAGTGTGGCAGGGCTCCAAGGAGAAAGCCACTATTATAAAAAAAAAAAAAAAAAAAGCATATTTCTGGCCATCTGGAGTTTCCTCAAGACCACGTGGACATGTCAGAAAGCAGTTTAAAAAAATCTTCGGTGGACAAATTAGCCCAAAATAGAACTTTTTAATTCAAATGTGAATTGTTACGTTTGGAGACATAAAAATAGTGCAATAGTCCACGTGTACCTTTGTCCATTTATACATGTGATGATGAGAGTGGTGTCAAGATTTGTGCCTGTTTTGCAGAATGGCAGAATGGATTACCATCATCGATAGAACATTTAACAGATGACAGCATTATTTGAAGAGAGGTCAGCAGATATATCAATACATTATAGTAGAACTAAAGTGATAGAATATAATATACAATTGTACATACAAATTGTAGCGATTAAAAGAAAAATGCAACAATTTGTTCCAGAGCTGAAGGTGGTGGAGACATTTGTGCAGGAGGGGTTCACACACCACAGACAAACAGAAAAGGTTTGAACATTTCTGCAACCCACATATCTGTAAGATTGAATCATTAAAGAATGAGGCCAAGATCTTTATTTCTATTTATTTCTTTTTTAAATGTCTTTCTTTCTTCACTTTAATTAAGTTTCCTTTCAGAACTTGCAATCTGATCAGTTTAGTGTAAGCAAAACGGATTTGATAGCGGGTCATATATTGTAGCACAATTTTAAAAATATAATTTTTACACACACATGCACACACACACACACACACACACACACACACACACACACACATATATATATATATGGACTGTGTGGAGAGAGAGGGAGAGAGAGAGAGATAATCTGTACTCTACTCTCACTGGTTTGCAGACTCAGCCGTAAGGATCAAAAAGCAAACAGAAAATGATGAATTACTGAGTGAACAACATGTTTCGGAGCAAATGTTACAATACACAAAGCCTTTCAGCGTTCAACATAGCGTCCTCATGGACATAGGGGAACCCCTGCCAAATAATGTAATGCGTACCTTGTGCTGGGCTTGAAGGGTTACAGTAAAAATATAGGAATGCCTATGTGAGACATGAACAGAGGGATAATTTGAAGTCTGGAGAAAGAGCTCGTATTTCACTGGCCCTGAATAGGAGGCTGATCTGCTGCTTGTCCAAGAATGCAGCTTCATAATGAACAACATGAAGTTTCTCTTACGGCAGTGGGATCAAAAGTGTCAGTGAAATACGGACTGTCTGAGAATCAATACAGCCGGTTCCCAAAGTTTTCTGGTGCTGACGCTGAAATGAAAATAGAAAATATTAACATTTAAACATTTCAAAAAAATTTCAGGTGTGTCACTGTAAAAAATAAAAAAATAAAAATTCAGTTTAAAAATTACGAAAGAGAGTAATCACTAAGTAAATAGTTGTGGAACAGTCTGATGTGGCATTTACTTAAAGGCAGCACACTAGAACACTACAATGGGGATGTTTTACCAGGGCATGGTGTGCACACAAGTGCTGTAATACAAATGATCCTTGGATGGAGATGGAGTCAACAGAAGTCGTCTGAATCTGAAAACAGGTTCTGGTGTCAGAGCTCACCAGACCATGGGAGAGGGATGTAATGTCAAAATATCATGACCCGACCAGGATATCCATGTAGATAGAAGTTGTTCATCTGTCATTCTAACGCTTTTTCTTTCTCTTCTTAATTTTCCTTTTTTGGATCCACTAAACATTTTCCTAGAGCAGACTGGTGCAGGAGAGGGAAGCCCACAGAGAATCATTGTTTTTTAAAGGCTGACAGAAAATCTACATTAGGGGGAAATTATTATGAAATGTAAGCTATGTAAGCGGAAGACTTAGATAGCAAGTGTTTTTTCGTTTTTGAATAGTCACTTCGTTTGCTATAATGCCATCATTTGCAGCAAACATTAAAAAAAGAAAGAAAAGAAAAAAAGTTCATTTATGTTTGATTGACAGCTTTGAATTCATAAAACTCACAAAATGTACTCCTACAGTCTCGTTAAGAGTAATGCACATGTCATGTTATTGCAAGAGCTCGCACAATTCCTAGTATACTTTAAAGTTAAGTGACCAGATGTTATAGTCTCCTAAAAGTCGTGGTTGACATAAAGAAAGTACATTTTTCATAACTTTACATAATTACCAATGTATCATGTGTTGTGTTATGCCCTAAAGCAGCTTAAAGCACTGGTTCATGAAGAGAACCAATGAATATACTTCACGTAAAGAGCTTTTAAAAGTAGAAATACTGGAGTTCAGCAGAAACTGACGGAGCGCAACGAAGAGGCTCGGCCTTAGGGCGCCCTCTAGTGCTCAATGAGTGAAAACGAAGAAGAAAGACTATCCTGCACGAAAACAGAGCTGCGTTCATCCCCACATGGTCTATTCTTGAGCAGCTATTCAATCTGTTCTTACATCTTTTTATTTTCTACCATGACTATTTCAAATTGGATTCTGAAACAAATCTAGCAAATATCTGCAGATAATGTTTTCTGTGTTCTCATTTTTATTCCTCCCCAGGTAACTGAGCGAGCAAGGGGAAAGAGAGCAGGCAGAAACGGTGAAATTGGAACTCATCTGTGACAAACATACACCAGGCCCACTCCTGCTTCTGTAATTCTCAGTACTGTGTGCTCTTTGAACTATAAAGCTCAAGAGATTCAAGTTCATATACGCTCATGTTGAGGCCTCTGCCATATGCTTCACAGTGAGCTGGCTTCATCTGCTCTGGGCTGGTTCATTCCTGGATATAAATGCTTTTACTCTTGTTCTTGTTGACATAAATACCAATGTTGGGAAAGGTGCCTGGATGTGCGCATGAATAAACAATCTGTGCTGCTGTGACATCATCATGAAAGACTCGAAACACCGTGATTAGACGTGCTCTGCGTGTGTGGCGCGGCATCCTCCTCATGCACTAACTGGAGTCTCCATGGATTTTCAACCTTTACAAACTGAAAAGTACTTTGTGAGGTTTCCACCAACACATTCAGAAAACAGACAAACCAGGAAAATGGGGCAGATAAATTACATTGTTGATTATATGAGGACAACCTTATATCAGAAAAAGTTTGGACAATATATCAAAAAAGAGAGACTTTGTGTTTTCTCATCAACTTCATGTTTAATATCATCTAGGCCTGCAACGCATACAAAAAGTATGACTTGCTGTTAAAGAGGCAAATGGAAAAAAATGACATAAGGAAAAAAGTATCTGATTTAAAACAGTTGCATGAAAGAAACTTATGAATCTTTAGAAACTTTAGAAGATTTTTCATTTTTCCTCTCTCATTGCATAATATTGTTAAGCATTTGATTCAAATCAATACAACACAGGCAAGATAAAAAGGGCTCCTTGTGATTTCCAATTTGGATGAAATAGACTAAGAGTCAGAGATTCCAAACAGCTCAAGGTAATCCGAGGTCTTGGATGATACATAGCCCTGATTTGAATATTCCTCCTCGGCCTGTGGTGCAAGGAATGTGATCATTTAAATAGTTTGAGGGAGTTGATTCATTGATGCTAACACGATCCTCCTGCTGCAGCCAGGTTTCTGTAAAACAGAATAAATCAATATTACAATCCCAAATCAATCATTAACTAATAGAGAGTTGAACAGACAAGATCAAATATTAAGAAAGCCACATTTAATTGACTTATAATTATTTCCAGTTTTATTTTTTGTCTGGATTTTTATGAGGTTTTAATGATTTACTCCTCTTGTATTTATTGAAATATTAAACTTCGTGATCTGGGCCCAGACAGTCTTTATAGGGTTTTGGGAGGGCAGTACCGCAGAGAAGTGTGTAAAATTACGACTCTGCTCTGCTCTGGATTATGAGTTATTAGGAAGACTAAGAAACTGGGCCATATCATAGATAAGAGAGATCCAAAGTGGGATGGATGCCGTCTCCCCTAATCAGACTGGGTTCAGGAATCTGGATGAATTTCAGCAGGTAAAGGGCAGGTGCAGGCCTAACGTGGCCACTGCTGACCTCTCATTCCTCACATAGCACTCCATCAAGAACTGCCAATAACCAAAGCCTGATAGAACCACACGGACAACAGTTCACTGTCAAGATCCACACTGGAGAGTTGCATGCATAACTTTATTGTGCATAAAAAGTTCCTTACATTTTCTTTGTGAAATTGATTTGCAATATGCCCCAGGAGACTGACGGACCCTGCACTCCTCCCCCCAGGATCCTCCATCCCTGATTTCACCGCAGGCCAGTGTCTCTCAGGTCGCCGTTTCTAGCCTTCCCCTGGGACCAGCACCCAAATCTGACCCCCCTTCCTCCACTATGCACCCTGGGTCTCCTGTATGTCCCGAAGACATTGCTGCTCAGTTTTCCTTCATTCTGGTTCACATCACCAACAGTCAAAGGTTTTCTCATTGACATGGCAGTTTCAACGCTGTAAAAAAAAAACAACCTCACTCATGTTAAATTTAACGGCTTCCTCTGCTAGTCTGAAACGAGAAAAACACAGAAAAACACAGGGAAACACACAATGGGCACACAAGCCTTTGAAATCTGTAAGAGAAAAAACAAGCAGACACGAGAACAGGCAGAGACACAAGCAGCAACCATCCCAGGTCCCTGAGACTGAACCAAAACTTGGCTACTGCGATTATCTGTCCCCCAAAACTGCAGAGTGAGCAGGTGTGTATGTCTGTGTAACTGTGTGTGTAGGAGCTATTTGTCACTTTTGTATTATTTAATCATTTATTATTTATTAAATTTTTTGTGGTTTAGTTTTGGGAATACACTTTTAATTTGTTTATAATATTTAGTATTGATTAAGTTTATTTTGTTACTTAACCATGCTTTATTTTGAAGGTACTGGGTAGCTGGAGCGCACCGGGTGAGATTACATATATGGGTTGGCAGACACAGGGGAGCCAGGCACCTGGGAGGGCAGATGGTTTTTTACCAGGGCAAGAGAGGCGGCAGAGAACCATTGATCTTTGTTCGTTTGTTTGCCAGGAAAATAAACCTCTGGAAACTTTATTTTTTGCCTGGACAATGGACTTTGTTTATCCTGCATAAATCCACTCCCTAGGTGTCTCAGTGGCCATTTGTTTATTATAGTTTGATACTTTGAGTTGAATATTTTGATTTATTTATTTATTTTATTATAATTTACCTGGAGGACAAATAGCCACTACAGTGTGTGTAAAGTCAAAACGATGCTCTACCCGAACTCTAACTATAGTGGAGAAGGGAGGGCGCAACCCCGCCACCGGTGAAACCAGAAACCGACACGGAAGAAACCCGAACCCAGGCCACCAGCAGCCACACAGATTTACTTTGTCTTACCGAAACCTGCATTTCACGCTCTATTAGACTCAATTGGCTTCCATCAGAATGTTGATAAACCAACTCATAATTTTAACCACACCCTTTTCACACAATCCTCTCTTAACTGACCATTACTTGATAACATTTGATTTCATACTGCAAGACTATGCCCCACCTAATAAAATATTTTTTTCTAGATGTCTGTCAGACAGTGTCATAGCCAAATTCAAAGAAGCAATCCCATCAGCACTCTAATGCCATGCCTTAACCCAATTAATGGCTCCTATAATGACTTCAGTCCGATACAAATCGACTTCTTAGTTAGCAGGCTCATTACGAACAACACTAGACTCTGTTGCTCCCATAAAAATGAAAATAATAAAACTGAAGAACTCCGGTCCCTGGTATAACTCCAACATCGACAACTGAAACGAAATTCACAGAAGCTTAAAAGGATTTGGTGTTCATCCAAACATGAAGAATCCCACCTAACCTGGGTAGATAGTCTCAGAACAGGAGAGCCCTCCGTAATGCCAGAGCTACGTATTGTTCATCATCAATAGAAAAAAAAAAAAAAAATATCCCCAGGTTCCTTTTTAACACTCTGGCCAAACTGACAAAGAGTCATAGCACTACTGATCCATGTATTCCCATAACTCTCGGCTGTAAAATTTCTTTAATGATAAAATCATTAACATCAGAGACAAAACCTTCACCTCTTCCCTTCAGCTGATGATGAATTAACCCCCTTAGAAATAACTGCAAGATATAATGTATATTTAGACGTCTTCACCACAATAGATATTTCTGAATTTACTTCACTGATCTCCACATCTAAATCCTCTACCTGTCTTTTAGATCCCATCCCAACCAGATTATTTAGAGAAATCTTACTGCTAACTAGCTCCCTTTATTTAGATATGGTTAATCTGTCTCTATCAACAAGCTATGTACCATATTCTTTTAAAACAGCTGTAATAAACCTACTCAAAAAGCCTACTCTTGATCCAGAAATTCTAGCCAACTATAGACCCATATCCAACCTTCCTTTTCATTCTAAGATCCTTGAGAAAGCAGTCACTTACCAGCTCTGTGATTTTCCACATAACGATAATCTATATGAGGATTTTCCATCAGGATTTAGAACCCATCAGAGCACAGAAACTGCTCTGGTTAAAGTTACAAATGACATCCTTACTGCATCTGACAATGGCTTTCTCTCCACACATATTCTATTGGACATTAGTGCAGCATCTGATAGTATCGACCATCACATCCTTCTACAAACACTAGAGCATCTCGTTGGCATTAAAGGAACCGCATTAAACTGGTTTGACTCATATCTATCAGATCGATTTCAGTTTGTACACACTAACAATAAATCTTCCTCACACAAAAAAGTCATGCATGGTGTTCCACAAGGTTCTGTACTCGGTCCAATTCTGTTCTCTCTTTACATGCTTCCTTAGGTAATGTCATCAGGAAACACTCGTAAATGTTCACTGCTATGTAGATGATACCCAATTGTGCTTATCCATGAAGCCAGATGACTTAAATCAGCTAAATAAACTTCAAGCTTGCCTCAAGGATGTAAATACTTGGATGACCTGTAATTTTCTATTACTGAACTCAGACAAGACTGAAATCATTGTGGTCGGCCCAGAACACCATAGAAAGGCATTTTTGGATAATATACCTACTCTGGATGGCTTTACTCTGGCCTCTAGCACCACTGTAAAGAATCTGGAGGTCATATTATATCAGGATATGTCCCACATCAAGCAAATTTCAAGAACTGCCTATTTTCATCTACGTAATATTGCCAAAATCAGACAAATCCTGTCAGAAAGATGTTGAAAAAATAGTACATGCATTTGTCACCTCAAGGTTACATTACTCTAACTCCTTGTTATCAGGCTGTACCAGCAAAACGCTAAAGTCTCTCCAGCTGGTTCAGAATGCCGCCACTCGTCTGCTAACTAGAACTGGGAAAAGAGACCATATCACCCCGATATTAGCCTCCTTACACTGGCTCCCCGTAAAAGCCAGAACAGAGTTTAAAGTCCTCCTATTCACCTATAAAGCCCTGAATGGTCAGGCTCCATCCTACCTCAAACAACTCATAGTTCCCTACTATCCTGCTAGATTACTTGTGATTCCTACAGTCTCCAAAAGCAGAATGGGAGGCAGAGCCTTCAAATTCCAGGCCCCTAACCTCTGGAATAATCTTCCAGTCTTGGTCCGAGAGGCGAACACACTCTCTGCCTTTTAAGAGTAGGCTTAAAACCTTCATTTACGAAAAAATCTTACTGTGTTTTTTGGATGTTTTTGCTGTTCTTTTGTTTCTCTGATGCTGATGTTTTCTGATGCTTATGTTTTTTCTTTTTTTTTGCTTATGTTTTATATTATGATGTGTGATATCTGATCACTTTTATCTCTGTTTTACATGTTGTGAAGCATCATGAGATAACTTTTGATATGATTTGTGTAACAGCTGAAAACACAGGGAATCCAAGAGCACAACAACAAGCTGATTAGCCGAGTCCAAGAAGGTTCTAATCTGGTCCAAAAAACAGGCAGAGGTCAAAACCGGCAGACAGGCAGAATAAGCAGACAAAAGCAAGGGGGCAGGCAAGATCCAAAAACGGGGAAACAGGCTCGGTATAAGATAAGATAAGATAAGATAAAATAATCCTTTAATAGTCCCACAGAGGGGAAATTTGCAGTTTACAGCAGCAAAGGGGATGCAAAAACAAGAGGCATCAATAGAAATAGTAATAACAAAACACTATAAACAGTAAACTGGTATATACAATAATTATAAAAAGAAGAAAAATAAATAATAAGAAATACTGATATATAAAAAAATAACAGACGGATATTTACGGATGGGTATTTACATATTGCACGTTGCAGTGAATGATATTGCACATATCATGTATCATGTATCATGTATCATGCAGGTAGTATGGTAGCATGAGTAGACTGTGAAATGCTGGAGAGCTAATCAAACACTAGACAATCTGGCAGAAGACATGTGGAACTGGGCT
Source organism: Cololabis saira (assembly GCF_033807715.1). Taxonomy (NCBI): domain Eukaryota; kingdom Metazoa; phylum Chordata; class Actinopteri; order Beloniformes; family Belonidae; genus Cololabis; species Cololabis saira. The sequence continues at coordinate 12,475,088 of NC_084595.1, read as the reverse complement.
GGTATATGAAGGAGGACTGATGACAATAAAAACCAGGTGTGGAGACTGGCAGGGAAGCACAGGTGAGGGGAATGAGATCATTGCTTGGCTGATGAGGGTGGCAGGATCTGAAATGACAGGAGAATTATGATCCGATACAACAGAGGTCATCCCATGACAATTTGACGCTATACTATACAAATACACTGAATTGAATTGAATTTGTTCTGACTGAAATGAATCTGGGATGGAAAATCACACACTAGAAATGTTTGCTATGGCAACACAGTATTACTATTTCAGAACTTTTTGCAAGGAATAGATGCCATGTGCAGAGTGCAAAAAGAGGACATTTGCACTGTTATGCACAGCTGCAACAAGCCAAATCCAGGTTCTGTGATGCATGGAGCTGTGTCAGGGCCCTTGGGAAGGGAGCATTTACACTTCTGTTGAGCCAGTATTAATGATAATCTAAATTCACATTTTAAAGAAATGTAAGCTTTCCCGAAAAGCCTAAACATTTCAGTGACATTTTCTAGCTACCACAAATTCCAGGACTCAACCTCATGGAGAATCTTTTTGATGTACTTCACACACCAGTCCAGCCTTCCAGGTACAAGATGAAACAGAAACTGTAATGGAAACATAACAATGTATTCTACATTTCGGACACATGGTAATACTTTATATGATGCATTTTGATTCCAGACTTGTACTTTGAATGAACTCACTGTCTGAGTCTTGGAAATGCAATCATCTTATCTTATGGTCTTTGTTTGTTGTTTAACTTTATCTGAATCCAGGAAGGAACCACTGGTCACCTGACCATCGTAATTTCTTTCCTGACTGTTTTACAGATTTGATGACATTTGGCATTAGACCACACCTATATATTAGTATACATTTACTGACACAATCTTTGTCTATAAAACACACCTACACCTTGGAGCGAAGCGTCAGTGTGCAATTATACTTTGTTGTGATTGTATGCTGATCCCTTGCAAGGTTTTCATTAAATGACATAAAGACCATTTGGTTATTTTGCCAGTCTTGATTTTCAGATTTCCACCACAGAAACATTAATTCAACTACAGACAGAAAGTTTTGAACAAGGCATAAACTTTTTCCAAAAGAATGTCATAATGAATGTTTGCTGTAATCAAAGCTAAAAGTGGTACAACTAAATATTAAAAAGTATGTATGTATGTATGTATGTATGTATGTATGTATGTATGTATGTATGTATGTATGTATGTATGTATGTATGTATGTATGTATGTATGTATGTATGTATGTATGTATGTATGTATGTATGTATGTATGTATGTATGTATGTATGTATGTATGTATATATATATATATATATATATATATATATATATATATATATATATATATATATATACACACACACATGTATGTGTGTATATACATTTAAAGTAATTTTTATCACAGTCATGATGCTGACGGTGTTCTTCCATCTGCAGAGCTGTAGGTCTGTAAGTCTAACCAACAGATGATCTGGGCACCAAGGTCAGAAAACAAGTCTCATGTACCTGACAGGTCTGGTGTCTCTCTTTTCTTCAGGCCAGGAGAGGATGAGGTGATGCTTTCAAACATTTACACCGATAGTCAATCCTCTGCTTGGCAGCATTGGTAGTTGCTTGTCCCTCATGCGCTTCATGCCTAAATGCCAAGACAAACTTGCAGCTGCCTGGCTGTCCTCCAACTCTGAGGGCATGACTGGCATCCGACTGGCAACCCTCCACTGTCTTATCCAGCCTTTCCAGAGAGGACAAACCCATATGTGCCTACAGTGGGCTTCATTTTCTCTCCCTAGTTCACTTTTGTCTCCTACTATTCCGGGATCTCATTCTTAAATGAAAACAGATTGCCTTTGGTTGCTGCATTGCAAAAGGGAAGGTTTGCATTTAAAAGCAATTAAATGAAGTGATGAAGAAGGAATAATATATTCCTCTCTTTCGCTCCTGTTGTCATCTCTTTGTCTCCATTTGTCCTAGGAAGGTCATTACCATGACATTAAGACTGAGGCAAAGACAAATGATTTTTATATATAAATGAGTCACATGCAGCATTAATGCTTTTGTTGTGCGTTCAAAGTAGGAATTACACATTTCTTTCTCCCTCTCTCTCTCTCTTTCTCTCCCTCTCTCTCTCTCTCTCTCTCTCTCTCTCTCTCTCTCTCTCTCTCTCTCTCTCTCTCTCTCTCTCTCTCTCTCTCTCTCTCTCTCTCTCTCTCTCTCTCTATATATATATATATATATATATATATATATATATATATATATATATATATATATATGTGTGTGTATCTAAAAATATGGATTTTTTTCTTATTTTTAAGGAAACAGCTGTCAAGTATATCCCATTTCGACCAGGAAACTACCATATTTTACCCCTTTCCCACTGTCGTCCTATATTTATATTTTCCCATAAATATCCCATTCACAACATTTCAATGTCAACGATGGTAAGCCTATCAGATTCTGATCACGTGACTGTACATAGTAAGTGGTTGACAAGTTGGTACTTTAGATTTATTTTGCATCTGTTTTAAAATGTAAGGGATAGTGGAGCTTGGTTGAGTGGTCGGATGCAGGGCTGGACTGGGACAAAAAGTCCGGCCAGGATTCAAACGCTCACTCAGACCACCCCTACTCATACACTGCACACATATGCTCACAGTTGAGCAGGTGCTGCATACAACCACAAATTCATGCACACACATATGGCTAAGTAATCAACAAAAGCTCATAATTCTGTTTCAAATTCACACTTAAATGCTATCAACACAAAACTATAAGCCACCAGTCCAGTGCTTTCCTCCCGCCAATCCTCATATGGTTCAATGCAATAATCACAATGGGGCTCAGCAACATAACTGTATTATTTTGTCTGTAAATTATTTCAATGCCAGATTACTATAATAAATTGTGGCTGATATTTAGCTGCTACTGATACAAATAAAAAGTAAATAAGTAAATAAATAAGTACATTTATTTATAAGTAATATTTATAAGTTTATTAATAAGTAAATAAGTAAATAAAAATAAAGAATCGGTTTGGCTTTTGGTCTATAAAATAGTGAAAAATTAAACAGCTCCTGAAGCTCTGGCTTGCAAACATGCATAGAAGAGAAAAGGTGGAGGTGGTTTCAGCCTCCTCAACCCAGATTGGAAGTTGGTTCCATGGTAACAGTTCTTGATAGCAGAAGGCCCGCCCTCCAAATCTACATTTGGATACACTAGGAACTACAAGTAAACCTGCCCTCTGAGAACAAAGTGCTCTATTAGGAACATAAGGTACTATCAGGTCTTGCAAATATCACGGAACAGTCTCCCCGCTCAGTTGAGGGCTCCACAGACCTTGGACAATTTCAAAACAAGCCTGAAAACCTTCCTATTCAGGAAAGCTTTTAACTGTTAAGGAGAGTAGAGAAGAGAGGACACTGGAATGTTTGTTCGCCGCTTCTCCGTCTCTTGAGTTTTTAAATTTCTTAATTTTATTGATTTTGATTGATATTTGTTGATTTTTTTGTACCTGTTTTTAACTCGTTTTAATCTTGTAAGCAATCTGAGATTATCTGAATGAAAAGTGCTCTATAAATAAAATCTATTATTATTATCTATTATTATGTGGGTAATTCTTCCCTGAACCAAGCTGAACCAAGCTCATAGGTTGAGGTACTCATCGCCACTTCACTTGCAGAGCACTGACACATTGATCCATACTTGTTTCTATAGCTTTAATATGGCCAGAGATTATAGATTTCTCCTTATGAACTTCAACAAAGCATACACTGCACAGTTCCCCCTGTGTTGCGTCTAGTGTGACTAAAAACAAAAACCCAGACTTAAATCAAAACGGTGCCTTTCTTTGGGACCCGCATACCACATTGTAATCATGTAGCACAATCAGAGCAGAGCACAGGACCCCTTCAGACATGAGCACCAAAGCAACACAGAGCTCCATCACATCTTTACAGGCTTCTTTTAGAATAACACTTCATTTTAGGCCGCTTACTGTAACTGTGACGGCCCCAGGGCCTGCTATGGTTTGTGCTGTGTACTGTGATGGGTATTTGTGTGTGTTTGTCCTGCAGGTCCTTAGATGGGCGGAGTCAAACCTGATGAGTAATCTGGAGCACCTGGCCAGTGCTCCCATATGACTTAAGGCTAGCTGCCCAAATGCCAGGGTGGCTGGCCCCCCTCTGCCATCACCACCTTTTCTTTGTTGTGTTGCCTTCCCTTGTTTTAACACTGACAACATGCACCTCATATTTCTCATTGCAGCCATGCACCTCCATAAACCACTGATGCTGATTTTCCACACCCCATTGTAGTTATTTTTGCATATTCCTTTAATAAACTTCAATTTGTTGATCTTAGGTTCCATGCATCTCCCTCATTTGTTGTGCGAGTCGGTCATAACAAACGTGCAGGTGAAGCTAAACCACCTCACGATGGTGCTGTTCTCCAATACAAACGTGAAGCGTCATTCTATCCCTGGTGCATCCAACGTTCATAACATTCCCTGATTGTGTCACGCTGTGCATGCAAAAGAATTGGGAAAAAAAGCCCTGCCAATGCTGAAGACAGAGTAGACAATCTGACGAGTCATTGTTTATTTGTTATCATGAACGAGGGTAAGTGGAGTCACCACACCTCGGGTCCCCGGCGTCCCAGTGATTGATGTCAGGTTCAGCTGTGGACGATTGATCTGTTACTACACAGGAACATGGTGTTTCCCCATCCCCTTGCCAAGTGCATTTTCCCCAGAGACCCACTCTCATCTAAAAATAAGACATTCTGCTGTGTGGAGTGTTAATCATCGGCTGTGTGATCCTCGTCCCAACAAATGATTCTTCTTTTAGTGGGTGATTATATATATATATATATATATATATATATATCTATATATATATATATATATATATATATATATATATATATATATATATATATATATATATATATATATATATGTATATATAAAATATATATATATATATATATATATATATATATATATATATATATATATATATATGGGAAAAAAATAGGACATTGAACAAGATTTTTCAAGTTCCTGCTAAATGATGCAGGGGCGAAAATTGTCTGAGCACAGCACCCTATTTCAGACTGATATTACTGATATTTAAAAGCTCCAGCAGTTCATATGTTTATTTTCAGAGAAGATAAGAAACTGTATGTAGGATAGTCAGAGGTTTGCTATCCCAGTCCTCTAACTTATAGTTTTTTCTTTTACAAACTGCAGATTTATTGTTTTGTTTAAATCTTGTTCTTTCCAGCTGACACTGTACATTATAAATGAACTAAACCAGAAGAAGAAAACTTAAAGCGAGAGGAGGCAAAGCGAATTAGCCGAAAAAAGATAAGGCTGAAGAAAATTTCCAGACAAGACTTGCAAGGTCAATACGATAATAAAAAGCTGACAGAGGAAGAAGTTAAAGTTAAAGTTATGTTAGCAAGACACTAAAAGTAAGGTTAATCGGTTAGATACATAACAGCACTCAAGTCTTCTGACTAACGTTTCTGTGTGTATACTGCACTTGTATATTTTATTAGACAGCTGCTGTTTAATATGTTCAGTTTAAACTTCTGTGTTTTTCATGTCAGTGAATAAATAAAACATGTTGTGGGTGAAAGGTCAGTATAGACAATAACACTGGTCTTCAATGGTACTTTCAACCACTGAACGATGTGGTCATTTTATTAAATATTTCACAGTGTATTTATATAAGAGTGCAGACCCAACATGTGTGTGTTGCATTCTAACAGTTTTCAAGCACCACGTTTCCCAAGAAAGCATATTTCTTTTTTTTTTTTTAAATACATTTTTATCCCGATTTTTTCCCATTCTTTATCTCCCAGTGCTCCTACCTAAGTCAGTCCCAGGCATTGCCATCCTCTACCAGCCCCGGGAGGCCTATGGCAAGCCGTTTTAATATTTAATGGCTAAGTTTAACTATCCGGAATTAACATTGCAGATGTCTAGAACTGCATTTTGACTAGTCATAATTACATTGTGACTAGTCAGAATTGTCATTCAAGATATCTATAACGTCATTTTGACTAGTCAAAACTCTAACTCAAGATATCTGTAATTACATTTTGACTAGACAGAATGGAAGTTAAAGATATCTCCACTTTGAGATATCTCTAATTAAAATTCATTTCAAGATGTCTATAACTTGATTATAGATATCTACATTTAAATTATGACTATCCGTAATTCCAGTTTGAGATATCTACAATCTCATTTTGACTAGTCATAATTCCAGTTCAAGATATCTACAACTGTTCTGACTGGTCAAAACTTAATTTAAGATATATAAAAAGGACGATGTAGATATCTAAAATTGAGGGGAATTAAAGATATCTTGAACTGGAATTAGGACTAGTCAGAATTAAATTGTAGATATCTGAAACTGGAATTACAGCTAGTCGTAATTCAGTTGCAGATATCCGTAATTCACATTGCGGATATCTGCACCTGAATTGTAGATATCTGTAATTAGAAACCCCATACACATGAATGGCAAAAGTGACGTCATGCAATTGTAGATATCTGAAATTCTCTTTTTGACTAGGAAGAATTGAATTGCGGATATCTGCAACACATATCCAGTCTAGCTGTTAAATATTAAACCTGCTTGCCATAGGAGGCCCTACACTGCTCAAGTCTCCTTCTTACTTGAGGAGTGAGCAGGCCGCTTCTTTTCACCAGACGGGGTGGAGCTTCTCTGGCCGGACGTAGCACGTGGAAGGATCACCTTATTCCGGCCAGATCCTCCCCACCCCATCTGGCGCCCCGGCTGGCACACGGGGAGAATGTGCAAACTCCACACAGAAAGGCCCTTTCGCCAACCCCACCCAGGGTGTGGGCGCTGAAGTCATGGGGGAACTTAATACGCATTCAGCGCCCACAGCGTCCCCGGCGGGAATTGAACCCAGGACCTTCTTCAGCTGCACAACCAGCTGTGCCCCAAGAAAGCATATTTCTAACTGTTTTTTTTTTAATAAAAGTAAAAATGGTCATTTGTGCTCGAATGAAACAAATGCCATGTGATTACAAGCTCTGGTAAAGCTAATAATGGAAATTTAATTATTTTCTTTTTTGCGTCTTCACCTGCGTTTCATAGGGGCAGAAAATTAAATGTCGTTAAATGTCCAGACACGGGAAAATAAGTTTGGGAAATTTAGGGAACAATCCAAAAGCAACTGGTATCTATTGGTTTCCTGATCGGCCAAACCCAGATACTTGACAAAACGTATCTCTTGAAAAACAGGTCTGGTTCCCCGCCACTAAAGCCATAGTGGTAGAAAACGCACCAGACTCAGGTCAGTGGCACCTTAGGCAACCTATTAGTGTTCAATGCAAGAACCAGTATTCAGAGCAGCCAAGATTGCTGCAGAATTGTTAATAACACCTTGGATCCACAAGTTGTTACAGCAAAACCCAACACCAGTCATTCACTGGTGTTTCCTAAGCTGTCTAGAGATTCCTTTTCTGACTCAATGCTCTCCTTTTGAGGTTTGACCGAGGACTGGCTGGGTGCCATTGTTATCTCCACCTTCCCTTCAACCTGCAGAACCACTGAGCTCCAGACCGACTTGGTGAGGTGACAGGCTGTGGATGACTCCAAGTGAATGTGGGCCACAGTCTCCAGTAACAGTTCCTGCACAAGGCACACTGGGATAGAAAAAGAATACAAATAAGAAAAAGTCTCACTCCAAGACTCCATGTTAATCTATTTGTACCACTTTTTAGAAATGATATGTACAGAATGAATGGCTTTATTAATCAGTTAGACCCATAATGTTTAGTTGTTTCCTTGTGTGTTAGCATTCCTCCTGATTCCTTTAGACATCCTTGTGAAAGCCTGAGTTCACGTGATTCGGTGTTTGCAATTTACACAAGATTGGACAGTAAATCAGTGAGGCACATCAGTGACGTACTTAAAGAATTATTGTCTTCTCACAAGATCATTTATCCCATCAATTCATACTGCAAGTTTGATGGCTGTATATGCGTGCACACACGAAGACCAAACAAAAAGTCTGGTAACATTTTTTTGGTTTCATTAAATTCACAAATACTTTAGGTATACACTTAATTATTTTGTATATTTAATCTTTTTTATTAACAAGTTTTGGCAATAGTGACTGTAACTGATTGGGTGCACACATTTAGTTGACTAATTTATTTTCTCACCTTGTTGATTTGGTTATCATTATTCTTCAAGTAATACATCTTTCTTTGAGTTGCCAGTTCTGGAGAGGCTGCAGTGACGGTTGCCAGGCCTGTTGAAAAGAATCCCAGCTGCTACAAATCTGTTCAAATAGGACTTACTGTATGCGCTATATTTGTAGAGGAAGGTTTAGGAAAAGTTTAGGTTTCATATTTTGGTTGTTTTGTGTTTTTTCCTTTATTTAGGGAGTTTGGTTGTTTAGATTAATTTCCCCATGGGTTACTGTTTACTACTGTATTGATAAGTATAGTTTTTTTTTTGTTATTTGTTAAGTAGATATTTTGTTTCCCCCTTTCGTGTCAAAATGACCTGATCAGCCAATATACAGTATGTCTCCCTCATGTGTCAGTTAGGGTGGGTCGGTTTGTGCTTCAGTTTTGTTAAAGTTTGATTTTGTTGACCTCTTTTATGAGTCCAAAAGTTCCTTTATATTCCTTTTTTGATTTTTTTGCAAATAAATGTTAAAGAATATTTTTCTAAATCCTCTGTGCTGCTCTGATTTTTCGGCTCGGTCCCTCACAGCAAGCCAAGGGGTGATTGCAATCAAACTTGTAGCAAATGAAAACTGGTAATGTCACTGTCTACTTGTTAAACTTATTGAAGAATCTGTCTTACACATTAAAGTGACAGCTATTGTTATTGTCAAGTTGAAGATTATGTATGATTTATGTACTGCAGTAAGCCTCGTGGCCTGGGGGCATCATCTCCATTTTAATTGCTGTTTGTGAGAGGAGAACCTGCACGTTAGAACATAACTCTGGAAGACTGCTATAGTTGCAGTTTCTTAATGAAAATGTCCTGGATTTGCATGAAACGCCAACACAATCTGATGCAGTTACAGAGTACATGAAAAAAACGATGCATGAATCGGCGAGTCGGTTTAGGTATTGCTGCCATATTACACCAATATAGAGGTCCACTGGGGGGGTTTCTTTAAACCTCAAACGCTACGTATGTTTAAAAAAAAAACAAACAAGTAACATCCATTGATTATGTGTTTCTTCTTCTCTTTCTTCTTCTGCTGCATTCTTCTTTTTCATCTCATTTTATGCTGCCGGCCGTTTGCGAACAGCAAAAAATCTGCATTAGCACCACCTCGTGATCAGCTGTGGTATCTTTTCAGTCAAAGGTTACTGTGTGTTGCTACAGTGTCGTGGAGCAACGCTGGCTGAGGGGGCTAAGGGGGCCGAGGGAAGAAGAAGAAGAAAGAAAAGAAAGGACGAGGAGAGAAAAGGAGGTGAGGGGCACTGCTTAGTGGATCATGTTGGAGTCCCCCTACAGAGTAGGCCTATAGCTGCATATCCAAAGCTATTTTTGAGACAAACTATTTCAGTTTTTACCTGTAGCTGCAGCTATGACTACTGACTCCAACACACTAGAGGTTTACTAATACTAACTAGAGGTTTACTAACACTAACTAGAGGTTTACTAAACACTAACTAGAGGTTTACTAACACTAACTAGAGGTTTACTAACACTAACTAGAGGTTTACTAAACACTAACTAGAGGTTTACTAACACTAACTACAGGTTCACTAAACACTAACTAGAGGTTTACTAACACTAACTACAGGTTCACTAAACACTAACTAGAGGTTTACTAATACTAACTACAGGTTTACTAACACTAACTAGAGGTTTACTAAACACTAACTAGAGGTTTACTAACACTAACTAAAGGTTTAATAACACTAACTAGAGGTTTACTAAACACTAACTAGAGGTTTACTAACACTAACTAGAGGTTTACTAAAGGTTTACCAAACACTAACTAGAGGTTTACTAAACACTAACTAGAGGTTTACTAAACACTAACTAGAGGTTCACTAAACACTAACTAGAGGTTTACTAACACTAACTAGAGGTTTACTAACACTAACTAGAGGTTTACTAACACTAACTAGAGGTTCACTAAACACTAACTAGAGGTTTACTAATACTAACTAGAGGTTCACTAAACACTAACTAGAGGTTTACTAATACTAACTAGAGGTTCACTAAACACTAACTAGAGGTTCACTAAACACTAACTAGAGGTTTACTAAACACTAGGGGTGTAACAATATATCGTGCCACGAAATTTCGCGATACAAAAACGTCACGATACGTGTCGTGGAGGTGACAACCTGTATCGCGATATTATGTTATTAATATTAATCTATTGTGTTGACTAGAAACGCGCATCCGACCGCGGCCGCGGCTGCGCGGACCAAAATCTTCCTCCGCTCAGGAGAAAGTAGTCCCGTTTTGCGGTCCTGTTTTGAGCTCTGAACCTTTACTGATGTAAGTCTGGTGTAGAGTTAAGCCTTACCTTATTAAATTAAACCTTTTTGGGGTCGTGAGTAGGATAAACACGGAGACAACTTCTGCGTGAGTTTGCGTGTACTTCAATGTCCGCTCAACAGCGTAGGATTTCAGAACATCAACACAACACCTAGTCCTGTATCACTCCGCCCAATCTAAAACATACTAACAACTGATATACTGACTAGTGTCATTATAGTCCCTGATTTACAGAATATAAAGAATATATTTACAAAATAATGAACCCTGAATTACCAAAATAACCTTCTTAACAAAAATGAATCTCCTCTTACACTTATAAGGTGAGCAGGAATAAATCTTTTTATGATGTAAAATTGTATGTATTTATTTACTTGTATTTATTTATTCAATTTTAGTTGTTAAATTTCTGGAAAAGAAAAAACTCAAATCATACATGAGAGAAACTATTCAGTTTGTGGCAAAATATTTTTATTATATGAAACTGAAGATGCATAATGCAAACCTGACATTTACTTTTAGTTCAGTTTGTGGAAAATGGTTGGCCTGGCTTTCTCTTTAAAACTTAAACAGTTATAAAGCATTACAAACTGTAAAAATAGGGCAAACGCACAGCATTGTTTTGTATTATGTGTCTTTCAAATAAAATACATTTTTTTCCAGTTATATATTCCTCTATCAAGGTTGTTAAAAAATACTGCTATAATATCGTATCGTATCGTTATCGTGACCTCAATATCGTGTATCGTACCGTATTGTGAGATTAGTGTATCGTTACACCCCTACTAAACACTAACTAGAGGTTCACTAAACACTAACTAGAGGTTTACTAATACTAACTAGAGGTTCACTAAACACTAACTAGAGGTTTACTAAACACTAACTAGAGGTTTACTAAACACTAACTAGAGGTTCACTAAACACTAACTAGAGGTTTATTAACACTAACTTGAGGTTTGTTTACAAACACTAACTAGAGGTTTACTAAACACTAACTAGATGTTTACTAATACTAACTAGAGGTTCACTAAACACTAACTAGAGGTTTACTAAACACTAACTAGAGGTTTACTAAACACTAACTAGAGGTTCACTAAACACTAACTAGAGGTTCACTAAACACTAACTAGATGTTTACTAATACTAACTAGAGGTTCACTAAACACTAACTAGAGGTTTACTAAACACTAACTAGAGGTTTACTAAACACTAACTAGAGGTTTACTAATACTAACTAGAGGTTCACTAAACACTAACTAGAGGTTTACTAAACACTAACTAGAGGTTTACTAAACACTAACTAGAGGTTCACTAAACACTAACTAGAGGTTTATTAACACTAACTTGAGGTTTGTTTACAAACACTAACTAGAGGTTTACTAAACACTAACTAGATGTTTACTAATACTAACTAGAGGTTCACTAAACACTAACTAGAGGTTTACTAAACACTAACTAGAGGTTTACTAAACACTAACTAGAGGTTCACTAAACACTAACTAGAGGTTCACTAAACACTAACTAGAGGTTCACTAAACACTAACTAGATGTTTACTAATACTAACAAGAGGTTCACTAAACACTAACTAGAGGTTTACTAAACACTAACTAGAGGTTTACTAAACACTAACTAGAGGTTCACTAAACACTAACTAGAGGTTCACTAAACACTAACTAGAGGTTTATTAACACTAACTTGAGGTTTGTTTACAAACACTAACTAGAGGTTTACTAAACACTAACTAGAGGTTTACTAAACACTAACTAGAGGTTTACTTACACTAAATAGAGGTTTACTAAACACTAACTAGAGGATTTGCTAAATAGAAAGGTTTTAAGTTTGGTTTTAAAGGTGGAGGTGGTGTCAGCCTCCTTAACCCAGATTATTCACCATCATCTCGACCTGTTTCTTCTTATTCAGGGTGGCAGTGGTGTGTTGGAGCCTGTCCCAGCTCACTGGGGAAGAGGTCACCTGGTTGTCACTCTGTCACAATGTCACATATGGACTTACAACTAGGGTTTGGAATCACTAACCTCACATGCACATTTAGGACTCAGGCAACAGCAACAGCTGTAGTAATTTGAATTTCTGAAAGAAATATCAACAATGAAAAAAATCTGTAAATTTACGGCACTTTAAAAATGTATATCTAAACAGGGTCTAGTTTCTATGAAAGTCAAGAAATCATTGCCTGACACATCTTCCTTCCCTTTTTTGAGTTGACTCAACCCTTTGAAGACTGACATAGGAAATAATACACTCAAAATATATGTTTTTTAATAAAATTGATATATATTGAATTTAAAAAATTACCTTCAACAGTTTATAAATAATGTTTTCGGTCATTATGAATTGAAGGTAATTTTATTCAATCATTTTCAAAAGTTTTTTTTTCATATAAAATACTTTTTTTTTTTAATATAGAGGTGATATAGAGCAGGGGTTCCCAACCTTTTTTGAGCCAAGGACCAGCAGAAGTATAAACAAAAAGCTCAGGGACCGGTTGACAATTTATGTCAATTTTAATAAACATTTTAGAAAAAAAACTATGCATTTTAAAATGCAGGCTATCATCAGCGACGTTAGCTGATGTTGTGGCCTTTAAAACTTGCTTCTGCAAATGTAACTCACGTTTTTTCCTTTCGAAAAAATCCACTGGTTTGTCTTTGAGAGAAGGATGTTTTGTATTTAAGTGTCTTTGAAGCTTGGATGGCTTCATTGCTTCGTTGGCGAGCGTTTCTCCACATAAAATACATAGTGGGTTTGGCGCCTCCAAATCGCCCGTTGCAACAAATCCGTATTTTATATACATAATGTCGTACTTGCGATTAAAGCTTTTGCTTTTCTTTTTGGTAGGATTTTCTACTTGTTCATCACCATTTCTTTTACTCGAACAACCAGTAAAGAAACGGCTCATGGAGGTTTGCTGAGGTCCGCTCATCTCTGCAGCTGACTGTACCTAACCTGCATACAGCACCTGTGCATGGCGCTGTTCAGTCTGGTCGGGTACCAGAACTTATTGTCCGCCAAGCCATGACAGGACTGCCACTCAAAGAAACACATTTCGTTTTATACAAGTTTTCGATGAAATTATATGACAAAAAAATGCAAAAATTGTTTTCTTAAATTTAGTATGAGGTTGCTTTAATTATGTGGCAAATGATAATAAACACGAGAAAGATGGGTACTTCAATGAAAAATAGATATTTTATTCAACTTTGCTGCTGTTCATACAAAAAGTAAATAAAAAACAACAATTTTTTTTCAAAGATTTTCACTTGAAATAAGTAGAAAAATCTGAGATTTTTTTGCTTGTAATGAGAAGATAAATCTTGTTCCACTGGCAGATTTTCCTACTTATTTCAAGTGAAAATTGACTTGAAACAGGTGAAAATTGTCAAATAAGTTATTTTTCTGGTGTTATTTTTCTGGTGATGACTCTAAATGTTGAAATAGCAGTAAAACCACATTCATTGATGAAATGACATAAGGGATGGAAAGGAGGGATGGCAGTTTTACAGGGGGATGATTTGGACTTTTTTTATTTCAGGGGGGATGATTCTGACCGTTTTTATTTCGGGGGGGGGGGGGGGGGGGATGATTCTGACCGTTTTTATTTCAGGGGGGGGGGGATGATTCTGACCGTTTTTTATTTCAGGGGGGGATGATTTGGACCGTTTTTATTTCAGGGGGGGGATGATTCTGACCGTTTTTATTTCAGGGGGGGATGATTTGGACCGTTTTTATTTCAGGGGGGGGATGATTTGGACCGTTTTTATTTCAGGGGGGATGCTGGCTTTAGTTCTTCTGAGGAGGAGACGAGCAGCAGCAGCAAGGAGGGTCCATGAAATCCTCATGAGAAGACTTGAGAAGATTTGGGGGAATCCAGGCTCGTTGGAGCTACAGCTCCATGATGACCAGGTCTACTTCAGATTGAACAGGGAGCAGTTTGACAGCCTGTTTTGGAGTGGGTCCTCAGCAGGATGACAACCACCTTCTCTCCTATTATTGGTCGCACCGAGATGCCCTCACAGCGCGATGAAATTAAAAAATGTTCAATTCAGACGCAGGCAGGTGAAACGCCCGTGGCAGGTGGCCTCTCGCGCGCCGCCAAGCTCGCCAGCAGAGCGGTCCACTCTTGCGCTGCGTCAGCACATACACAATGAATCGGAAAGCCGGCGGCGGTCCCGCTTTGCGCCCTCTATGTGAAAGGGGCTTAATACTGTTGGCCCCTGAAGGTTACATTTGGCCCTATAATGGCCCCTGTTTCAGAAAAATCCTAGAACCCCCAGTGCCAAGTTTTGTTACCCGCAACTGCGCTGACACGCAAAAAAAAGAAAAGCTGCTGAGACCCTGTCGTGCAGCGCTGCTCTCGGCAGAGATTGTATGAGGTGAAGTGAAGTGAGATGCCTCACTCCATTGGGAAAAAAACGTCTGGTGACAATTTTGATTATCGCTTTTTGTCGACAACGTCGGCGAATCGTTGCAGCCCTAATTATGATCGGAACACAAGCCATTCCACGGCCCGGTAGTAACGGCTCTACGGACCGGTACCGGTCCGGGGACCGGGGGTTGGGAATCACGGATATAGAGGAGCCAGATATTCCTATATCAAATATGATTCATGCAGCACTCGGGGTAAGAATCTGTAGTGTAAAATGGGTTGATTTTCAGGTCAACCTTGTCCTGGCCAGCTCCATTAGTACGCTGCCAGAACACATCAGTGCTTTACCCCGTATTTAGCAGTCTGGCACGCCAACACTCTATTCTGAACTATCAATTTCACGGGGGGTTTACCTCTATTCACCAGCACAGGCAAATCCCCCCAAAACAGCAATGAAAAGAGGCCGTTTCCATTGATCACTGCACTTCTGCAGATGAACATCACGGTTGATGATTTCCGAGAAGTTGTATAAGAAGCTCTTTCTCTGTGGTTGCTTTAGGACTTGAAGGTGTTTGAATGAAGAGGAAATGAACCGTAAACTGCAGCCCTGTCAAAAGACTATAAATCAAGCGGTGAACTGAGGTGACCTGTACAGCTCTTGCAATATAGGGCACGCCTGAGCCAATAACAATAAAGGCTTTCTTCGTAGCGGCATTTAACACATTGCATGCTTTCAGTTATTGAGGTGGCATGAATCATGCGTGGATGCCTAACATAAGATGCACAGAGTATTCATTAGATAATTAACATACAGTAGGTCTGTCAGCACATATGCTGCATGGTGAGTGGGTTCATTCGAACATCTGTGCATCTATGTTTAAATCCAGTTTTTAAATATGTACTTTCTGTATGTTAGAGAGGACAGTTAGGATGCAGGTCCACTGCTTTGCCTAATGACATTTCAGAAGGCTCTGGTTGGATACTGGCCGTCAGAAGCAGCTGAGTATAAAGCCTTGCCACCAGATCACTGCAGATAACTGCAGAAGAAGCACAAAAAGTTGGAATGGAGTTTTCTAAATGGTTCATAACGCTGGGTAAAATTAAATGTTCTCCCCCTCTGTGAGCACAGGGATCAGTGGATGGAGGGATGGATTCCCAACCAGAGCCCAACAACAGATATATATCAATATCATGATGAATGAAGCTGATTTGGTATGTATTTGCCAATAAATCATGCTGCTGCACCGTGAGCTCAGGGTACCAGAGGTATCAAAAATGGGATGTTGCTGCTAACAACAGAAGCCAGACATAATGCAGTAAATGGTCACAGAAGACTACTGAATCTGAAGTTAATATGTATGTGTGGTTTGGGGAATAAAGGAAAGACTACAAAGCCCAGCGGGTTTGTAGTCCAGGAGGTGTGAAGAGAAGGCGTGCCTGAAGCGGCGCGCGTACAGTAAGGACAGTGGATGGTGCGCGGGCGCTGATGACGTCAGCGCGTCCCCGGTGGATAAAAGACAGTGCCTCCCCGAAACCTCTTTCTTTCCTTCCGGCTCGGTTTTGACTCCCGGGGCCTCATTTATAAAATAGTGCGTAGGATTCATACTAAAAGTGCACGTGCGCCCAAAAGCCGAAAATGGCGTGCGCACAAAAAAATCCGGATTTATAAAACCGTGTGCACGGACACTTGCACGCAATGATCTCTTTATAAATCACAGTCCAGCTAGAGGGTTGCACATGTGAATTCGCCTCATACCCCGCCCTCTACACGCCCACTTTCTACCATAAATGGGCAATGCAAACTACGTGATGATTGTATTTGCATATGAATGAGCCTGCTGAGCATGCGCAGCGGCTTCCTGCAGCCTGTTCCTGCTGTGCGTCAGGATGAATGAGACGTGTCGAGCCAGGCCACTGTGCCACTAAATTTCACGGAGACTGAGATAGAGATGTTGTGGATGAGGTGGAGGCCAGGAAAACGACATTAATTGGTGGTAAAAAGTAAAAGTATAAATAGTATATAAATAGTATAAAATAAAGCGAGTGAGTGCCAGCACGTCGTTGCTGTGCTAAATGCTGCGAGTGCCACGGACAGATCTGTTGCAGAAAAAAAGAAGTGGTGTGATTTGAAGGTGGAGGCCAAGAGGTACGGAGCCCCTAAAGGGAGATGGATTTTTTTTATATATATAATGAGTTTTACATGCGCATGTGAAACCTTTAAGGCTGATTCATGGTTCTGCGTTACACCAACGCAGGGCATACGGCGGAGGTGCGCGTCGCCGCGTACCCGGCGTAGGCTCTGCGTCGTTTTAACGCAGAACCATAATTTAGGCTTAAGCGTGCGCGTAAAGGTTTCACGCATAAAAGTCATTATATATATAAAAAAAATCTGAGTCCCTTTAGGGGCTCCATAGAGTGGCCCGGCACTCATTTGTTCTGTCCTCAGTCACTCTACGGTTGGAAGCGGTGGGTGACGAGGAGGTTCCCGGCGTGTCCTGCACCGCGGCTGCAGCACCAGCACCAGAGAGTCCTGACTGACGCTGTACTTCAAACAAAGAGGACACGATCAGCGCTATTATATTATAAGTCTGATATGTGATGACATTAAAAGTAGCCTATGACATGAATCTGGCTTCATTTCACCACCTCACCGCCTGCGTCGCCAGTTCCCCATATCTTCAAGATGTTCGTGCGCGAGGGTCAGGGTTGACGTGAAGATACACACATTTTTCGGTTAGTTTTTTTTTTTTAAATCCCAACCTTTGCGTAGAAGGTGGCGTGCACATCTTTCAAGCCCTGTTTTGTGCGCAAGCAAGCTTTATAAATGAGGCCCCAGGTCTTTTTCATTTGCTCCAGAGCTGGGAGGAAATGGCCGCTCTTGACCAGGATCACCTGCGGAGCGTAAGGTCAGCTGTTACCACGGAGCTCTGTGCGTGCTCTCGATTTCTCCCTTTCTAACTCCCTCTCCCCGCTCTGAGTTTTTTGCAAGGACGACCGATCAGCGTGCCCAGCATCAACCGCAGAGCACCAGCCAGCTGGGTCCTCCTTTTTGTTTCAGAGTCAGGAAGGAGAGGGGGAACCGGGAGGCCGCTCAGACTGAACTACCAGCAGGAGCGTTAGTCAGCACCCGGTGGACCTGAACTGAACCGAGAGCTCTGAAACCCTCAAGACGCCACCGACAACCCAGAACCAGGAGACAACCAGGAGACGTGAGGCTGTGTGTCTGGGCAGAGTTAGTAAAAGCAGTTAACGTTGATTTTGTTTACGGTTTGTTTAACGCGCCGACAGTCTCATACGGACCGACGGCTGCTGCGTCTGTGAAGTGATTCCCACAGCTGCCGGCATGATTACCAGCAGCGCTGTTTGTTTATTCTTATGTGGCGCGCCGACGGCCTCTCCTGCCGCCCGGCGGCCATTGACTGTCCTTTCTTTTTCCCTTCTTACTAATCCACACGGGCACGTTAGCGCTTAGACCACGAGGCCTCCA
This sequence comes from Cololabis saira, assembly GCF_033807715.1. Taxonomy (NCBI): domain Eukaryota; kingdom Metazoa; phylum Chordata; class Actinopteri; order Beloniformes; family Belonidae; genus Cololabis; species Cololabis saira. The sequence goes on along the minus strand of NC_084595.1, from coordinate 12,456,658 downwards.
CGCCATCAGTAACCTGGAAGGGGGGGGGCACACCTTCCCCGTAGTTAAATAACGTGCAACCCAGTTACCACGTGATCTGGTCAGTCATCTTTTCCGGTTTCAGCAGATCACGTGTATGGTAGATCCACGTGACGTCATCTAGCCATTTGTTAGGCTCGCGTGGCGCTGTTTCGCCATTTTACGTGTAATCTGAAGTTTTGTGTTTATGTTTAGTTAGTCATGGTTTTTGTGTAGTTTACCATCTTCTTGACACCTGTGTAAATAAATTCTGATTTGATTTGAATGAAAGAAGTTGTCTGTGCGTATTTCACACATATTTGCCACAACCGCTGGGTGCAAAGGCCTGTGTTCGATCTCCTTCCTTCACTATTATTCTGTAGAATAAGTTACCTTGAGACTCAAGCCATTTTGATAATTCAATTTGGTAAATAATCTATTTTATTAATTATTAAGGATTGTCCTTGACAATCATTAATAACTCTTTGATAACTGAACCAGCACAACAACATCAATGTTTATGGTTACAAAAGTGCTTTTCCTGCTGTGATAAATCCAAATGTCTGAAGACATACTTTAAGATTTAATATTGTGTTTTCTTTCATGAAGCCAGTCGAAAATAGTTTTCCATAATATCCATAACCATATCAGTGTCAAAATCAGTGTGTTGTAGGTTCTGTTTGAAAATAATTACATTTTTAGTTAATTTGATCCAATAAAAACCAAATGTCAGACTCAGAGTGTTTTTGTCTACTTCTGATGCACTCCACAGGCATTTCCTGCTACAGTTGTTGATGGCCAACCTTGCTGAAAGGAATGAGCCAAGAAAATCTCATAAATATGGCACCAGCAGGACATTTAACTGTACTGAGAATAGAAAAGACATAAAGTGGCACAAACATAAGACTCCATGATGTGCTCTGCAACTAACATGTCATCAAACCAGCAGAGAAATGTTCATTTATATTATGAGTGGACGTGTGCGGTATGTGTTTCCATTTGTTTCTCGTCATGTTAGCAGCTGCATCATGTTGAGCATGCTAAAGTAGTGTAATGCCTGGAAAAGTCCCAGGTGTGTTCAGGCACATATCCGGGAGCTTGTGAAGTCATGCATATACTTTGTACTCCCAAATCACTTGAAAGAAGACAAAAAAACTCTGATCCATTCACTTTTTTTTGGTAACCTATCCACAAAAAAACAGCACAAATAAAGAGCACACCTACAGCTCCATAGAGTCCCATCTGATCATTCACATCTGCTAGTTGTGGAGAGCATCGTTAAATTCTCATTTCAGCACACATTGCAGAATTTGAGAGATACTGAAAACCCAAAGATGGCAAACAACAGGGTATGATCTTCCCAGACATGATGCATTTGTTTTTGTTTTTTTGGTGAATGTGGCACTGCGCATGGCAGCCAAACAACTAGGTTTCATCCGTTCAAAGCATATTGTTTTAGAAGCCATGCAGCTTTGTATGATTAAACTTTAACAAAACCTAATATGTCCTGTTGTGAGTTCTTTAAAAAGAAGACCCCCTGATGCAATCAGCTATCCTCCAAAGCATCACCTGATGTTTTATTAGCAGCTCAATTTTGTATCCCTCCTCTTTAACCTTATGGAAATATCAAGGGCTTGTTATTTTTTTTCACACAATATTTCTGCATCTAATAACCGCAAGTGCACCATGTTTTATATACAGTATATCCAGAGCCGCCTGGGAGATCTGCGAGGCCCTGTGCGAAATAGTTGGGGGGGGCCCTCGAAATTTTTTGGGGTTTTTCAGGTCGGATCGGGTGTCTATATGTGCAATTTTAACTCTCCAATTAGCAAAATACTGGATACCATCGCTGCCTCATCATCATTTGGCTTGCCTCGACGCGGGGCCCCGCGGCTGCTTGAGACCCGGTCGGATCGGTGATTTTTGTAACAAATTTATCAAACGAGCCTTTCAGAGAGGCATTAAACTCTAACATTTTCTTTAGTTTTTTTTCTTTTTTCATCCCCTGATGGAAATTTCCTGATTCTGTCTCGTTCTCTCGACATTGTGTGACAGTTTGTTCCAACTCCAACCGTCTGGATCAGAGCAGCTTGTGTCTGCGCTTGGTCTGATCAGTTGTATTGAACAACAGACACGCGCATCATTGCACATATATTTATTGATATGCACAGACTAGTACACATTTAGGTCTGTAATGGAACGTGACTGTTGATATTTGTAAGGGAAAAAACGAAAAAAAAATTTGAAAAAAAAAAAGTTTTGAAAAAAAAACTAAAAAAAAAACGGCCCATAGCGCGAGGCCCCTTGGGGCACGGTTCGCACACCCCTTGCGGCGGCCCTGAGTATATGTATGTATATATATGTCATGAGGTGTTTTGTTTACCTGAAGTTCTGTTTGAAGTCATTTAGTACCACATGATTTTTTCCTCTGTTCTATCTGATGCATCAAACCTTAGAAACGAAAGGGTGGTCTGTTTTCTCAAGACCCTATCATTATTTTAAGAAACAATACTAAGCTTGTTCAAGCCGTTATATCTCTCAGTTAGGTGTGTTTGTTTTTGTTCTGCGTGCAGCTCCAGTGTTGTCTACAAACCCCTTATTGTCTCATAATTGCAATGTGTGTGCATAATTGCCAAGTGTGCTGTTATGACGCACTGAGCAATTTCAATCAAGCGCTCAACAATGAAGCACTCAAGTGTGTACAGCCCTCTGTGTCGGCTTATAACTCACCATTTACCACCAGGGTGTGTACAGAATATAAATCAGAAGCTTCTATTATTTAGAGAGAGACCAAAAAAGGGAAAAATACAAACACAATAGTCAGCTATGTACTATGACAAAACATGCAGTGGAGTTATTTTCAGACATGTTCAGAGCCTGAAGACTGCAGCCCATTAACATTCTGAGAGGAAAGTCAAAGGAGGAGTGAAAATGTATGGCCCTGATATAATCTTCAGACCACGTGTGCACAGGTTCTTGAAACATCTTAAGCCTTATGTTCAATTTTCACTTCAATTTTATTCATATAGTGTCTGTTAGTTCAAAGTTCAAAGTTCAAAGTTCAAAGCCTTTTATTGTTACTGCACAGTTGACTATACAACAACATTTAAGTAGCAATCTGAAGTTGCATTATTTTAATAGACAATAATATACAAATAAAGTAGAGAATAAAAGAAAAAATACATACATAAGAAATATATATAAATATGAAAAATGTATATATGGGTACGGCCATACGATGGACTGGCGACCTGTCCAGGTGTAGGCTCCAGTAGACCCCTGTGACCTTGCAAAGGACAAAAAAAGGGTATAGAAAATGGATGGATGGATGGATGGATGGATGGATGGATGGATGGATGGATTGATGGATGGATGGATGGGTACCAAGGATGAAGTTGCAACAGTGGAGTACATTTCATACAGCCGGGGGTGGAGTGGAGTACAGCGGGGGGTGGTATTCCAGTGGCTACAGAGTTGGGCTTGGGTCTGGAGGACCCTGGTTCAAGCCCCAAAATGGCAACCAAGAAGAACCACATTAGGCCCCTGAGCAAGGGGCCCAACCAACCTTAATTGCTCATGGTGTGTTTGTTCTCTCTGGATAAAAGCATCTGCTAAATAACAGTAGTAGTAGTAGTAGTAGTTACAGGCAGTAATATAGGGCAGAGGGTGCAATCATCAGAAAAATATCATAGATGTATCGGTAAAGTGACTGGTATAAAATATTATTGCACATGATAAAATGTCGAGTGTCTGTTTTTAATTCCTGAGGTATAATTGAGTTTAGGGTCCTCACTGGGAGAAGCGGTTTTTTTTATCTGTTTGACCTGCTTTCCAGACTTCTATATCTCCTCCCTCAGGGCAGCAGGTTGAACAAGTGGTGACCTGGATGGTGGTGATCGGCCGTGATTTTTGCTGCTCTGGTGAAGCAGTGGGAGCCAGCGATCATGTCAAGGGTGGTCAGGGGGCAGCCGATTGTCTTTCCTGCTGACTTAATCACTCATTCTAGTCTCTTTTTGTTGGCAGCAGTGCAGCACCAACAGCTTATCCTCCAGTCTGCTTCACATAAGGACACTTGGGAAATTGAGTCGCTGCTGGGCTTTCTTTACCACCATGTTGGTATTTGTTGTCCATTGGAGATCCTTAGATATGTGGGTTCCCATGAATTTGATTAAGGGGACTCTGTCCACACAGCGACCGTCGATGAGCAGCAAGGTAGGTGTGTTCTTGTGCCTCCTGTGTTTGATGACCACCTCCTTAGTTGTTGGTGTTGCGTAACAGGTGTTTTTTTTTTCTACACCCCTTATGAGTCTCACCAAGGTGGTGTCATCTGCAAATTTGATGATTGTCTTTGTACTGTGGGTGGGGACACAGCTGTGAGTGTAGATGGTGAACACAGCCTTGTGAGGAGCCAGTGCTGAGAGTGAGGGTGGACGAAATGTGGGGGCCTCACCGTCTGTGAACAGTTGGTTAGGAAGTCCATGATCCACAGGTAGCGGGGGGACGTCCAGGGCAGCCAGTTTGACCACCAGGATGTCAGGGGTGACGGTATCAAAGGCTGAGCTGTAGTTGACGAAAAGCTTCCTAACAGCGGTCCCCGGTTTCTCTCTGTGGTTCAGAGGAGTGTGGAGGGCTGTGGATACTGCATCGCTGGTGGATCTGTAGGATTTACAGGTATATGCAAATAAATGGCTGTCTAAAGTGGGAGGGAGGCAGTCTTGGATGTTGTGAGTTCTGAGCTTCTCAAAGCATCTCATGACTACTGGGGTTAAGGCAATGGGTCGTGAAATCACTGAGGCAGTTGGTGTTGGAGTTTTTGGGGACAGGCATGATGGTGGCTGACTTGAGGCAAGGGGGGATGGGGGAGTGTAACAGGGAGAGGTTGAAGATCTGTGTGAATACTGCAGAGAGCTGGTTGGCACAGGCTTTGATACGATTAGTTACAGTACAACTTGTCTGTAGGCGCTTTCCTGAGACCCAGAACATGACCCCCGAGCAATTATTACATAAAAAATGGCAGGTAAAAGCTCCCCTCATGGGAGAAAAACCTTAAGCCAAACAGTAGTGAGAAAATATCCCCTTTAGGAGGGAAGAAACCTTGAGCAGGACCTGGCTCACATGGGGACCCTCCTCCCGGATGCCAGTTGGGCAGAGCAGGCAAAAAGAGAGGACAGACAGAGAGAATGAAGAACAGAAAGGATAGACACAGATATACTAAAGACAATATATACTAATTGTCATTTTCCGTTAGCTGGAGAACTAATATGATTTGATATGGTGAAATGAAAAGAAAACGAATTTACTGGAACATTTGATAGCTACTGTTATGTTGTATTTTGTTTCTCTTCATTATTCCTATTTCGGCTGATTGTGCTTGAGTTTTCTCCGGGACTCCAACTTCCCTTCACAGCCCAAAACATGCGTGTCTTTTACATCTATAATCCTTGTTAATGTTTGCAATGTTCGCTGGAAAAAAATTAAAAAACAAAAACAAAAAAAATGATGCTGTAACACACTGTGGATCTCTTGCGTGTGTACCCCATCTTCTCCCAGATGACAGCTTGGAAAAGCTCTTTGCCACAGCGCAGGAAAGCATGAAGCAGTTGTAGATAAATGATGAAAGAATATTTGTAGGAGCTATAAATAATTGAAGCTGTATGTACCGGTGGTGTGCTGGGATACCGGTGTAGGAAAACCTTACTGATGCAAATTTTAAAAGAAAATGAGGGTTTTCAGATCATGCTGATGTTCTGGCAGCAGATCACAGTTGGCTCATGAGCTGCTTTGGACCTCTCAGGTCTGTGTAAAGGGGTCAACTGAGCTCCATCTGTCCATTCTTGTCTTCCCCCTGATTATCTCCATGTAACCTGCACAGCAAAATATAGGCTGTGTGCTCATCAGTTTCAGATGACTCTCAGATCCCTGATGCTTTAAGCTCATGTACGTTTTAGCTGTTTTGCTTGTGATTAAACCATTATTTATTTAGCTTCTATAGGATACTTTGCTTGGAACACACAGATCTAATTGCTTCTTTTACTTTTGCCTTTCAGCAGTAAATTTCCTACTCGTGATTCCAGAATTGACACACCAACTAAAACCAATTTCATGTTCTCTCCTTCAATGACGTGTGTCTCATTAAACCTGCGCTTTTTCTTTAACGGTGCTTTCTTTCTCATGTGTATGCAGCTGCAAGCATGGTGTTATGTATCCGTACATTTTCCCTGTGCATACAGACAGATTTACAGATTCATCCACTCACAGTTTCATGCATCTGGTCCCTGGAGCCGTGACCTTTCTTGAGGGAGCTCCCATGGGAACGCTCCAGGCATGCTCCAGCTGACGATCAGGAGGATGGAAGCATGCAATATTTGCACTCTGACAAGTTATACTATGCTCTCAGTAAAAATCACTGTTGCTAGCAGAAGTAACTGAAGAGAAGAAAGCAGTCATAATTGGACTTGCTATTTACTGTCCATCTGAAGTGATACATGTTGCAACTGACATAAACATCTACCTGGATATGTGGTCAGCTTGTCTAGCTGTTAGGGAAAAAGACCCCTCCATGCAGTGGAAGGGACTGAGGTCCAAATCAATCATCCTAAAAAATGTAATAACAGATGTATGGGTGTGATTTCAGTTACTCTGGGCAAAACATTTGTTGGTCTTCATACTCAAATAATTCAAATGCTTCAAGTGAAGCATTTGATCAAATTTGAGAGCAGAAGTAATCATGAGGGCATGGATGCTCTCAAACAGTAGTGAGGAGGGAACTTTTCTATGCGTTTGAGGTCCTGAGCATGCAAAAAAAAGAATATGTCACTTGTGAAGAACTTGTAAATAAAATAGCTGATGCCTCATATATCGCAGAAATGGAATGGCAAAATTGGTGCGAGGGCCCGAGCTGGAAAATCAGAGCAGCTGGAATAAGTCTGTATGCACCAGTGGTAAATCATGGGATTTTGAAAACAGTCTCAGTTTGCACCTGTGGTTTCAGCAGGAGCTTGACCTGAATTGTGCTCATCAAAAAATTTCACTAAAGGTAAGTTTTCAAGTAAAATCCTGAACAAAATGTGAAACACATTTAAGTACACACAGATTGTGTATATATGTAACATACCTTTATTTATGATAATGCAGTCAGAAAATCTATTAAATGCATATAAAAATAACTAAATCCATTTCTGGCTGGCTGTTCTGCCTCCAAAGGTTAGAACTCAGAATAAGAGAGTACTTCAACAACCCTGAAGGCACATTTCAAGTTCAATGCTTCTGATTATTCAGCTAATAAAAAGGACACGGCCAAATCAAAGATAACTTCAGCATCTTGGATTCTTCTAGTTTCAGTTACAATGTAATACTTTTGCATAATCAGCTGCCCAGTTTACTTTCACATCTGTTCTGGTAGGTGTGCCCCAGAACTCTGCTGGGACACAACAACCATTGTCTGTCTTGTATTTTTAAAAGAAAACAACACCCTTTCAGCCGCAGTATGTATAGTCCATGTTTGTACATTAATGGAACTCAGCAACACCTTGTTCTTTTTACATTTCTTTGTTTTTAGGTCTCAGTAGTTATTGTGCTGAGACCTTTCTGAAGCTTTTGTGCTTGCAGCAAGTTATGTTTCTGCCATAAAAGATCAGCCCAGGTAAGAGAACCGCCTCCCGACCAGTCCATTGTCTAAGAAAATAAATAAATGAAAATAGTTAATAGTTAATCTCTGAGAAGTACACTGCCCAGTTTGAGAATTATCTTTGTATCTCTGGAGAAGTAAAGATTCATTTTTCCTCACACAAAGCTGAATAAGGTTTGTTTTCTTAGACTTTTACAGATTTGTTTTCCTCATACGGCACATGAACATGTGGCTCTGCAAGTTTGTCATACTGGTTAAACTGAATCCAATAATTTCTGTATTTCTATATTTACACCTACGTACATTAATTATTTTAAAAAACAACTAAAATCATGGGATAATTTAAAAATGATTTCACTATGTGTTAAGAGACTGGATACAGAAAATGAACTTGGACATTTACAATAAGCCCGCTGAGGGATGGGAAGATTTCAAGCAGCACTGAATCTGAAAGAATGGGAATTAAACTTTTTAAAACTTTCATAGGATGCACAATCATAATATGTCAGATCCATTCATGCTTTAATAACTTGGCAGTGATGCTTCTTGGCATATTAATTTATTCATGTACCATGTAGGAGTTTTTTATTTAAGCTTTACTTCTTGCTTTCTCTACAGCAGAACATTTCAGCCTAATCTAAATGTGACAATTGTCATATGTTTAGGGTTATAATTTGTTATTAGGTTGAAATATGTAGCTCAAGGTCCTCAAGGGTGGTTAGTTGAAGCCAACAGCGACGTTTTAACATGAAAACCTGAGTGGAACTTTTGCTTTGAGGATGAGCATTTTGCTGCAACTTCGTCTGATCTCCACTGTTGGAGCAAAATAAACCGGTTCAGCTGAAGAAACCTTGAACCATTAAATCTCAGCTGCAGTATGGAGCCCCGCTGATGCTGATGAGTCTTCGTTTTTCTGCCTGAGATCCAGCAGTGATGTATGAGATCTGGGAGCAGAGGAAAGAGGGACATTTGTGAAGGGAAGGTACACTGACATTTACTGTAAATGCATTTTTGTGTGTGTGTGAGAGAGCACCCTGGTGCCTTTTTTCCCTTGCGCTCTGCATCAGTGGTACTCATATTTCACCTGTCAGGACCTTTCATTTCCACTGCTGCCATGCCCATCCTCACACTTCTTTGTCTCCTCCTGTCCTGTCTTTGCTTTTCTACAGATACACGTGTGTGTGTGTGTGTGTGTGTGTGTGTGTGTGTGTGTGTGTGTGTGTGTGTGTGTGTGTGTGTGTGTGTGTGTGTGTGTGTGTGTGTGTGTGTGTGTGTGTGTGTGTGTGTGTTCTGCAGTAATACCAAGTATCTAGGCATATTTTGATTTTGTATTCCATTCTGAATATTCCCAGTGAAAGCCCTCTCAAGGTTAGTCTAATCACAAGACAATTTGTATTAGCTTGTTTTTCTACATAGGCAAGGCAAGTTTATTTGTATAGCACAATTCAACACAAGGTAATTCAAAGTGCTTTACATCAACATTAAAAGCAGCAAGACACAAATAAACAGTAAATAACAAATAAAATGATAAGAAAAGAGGTAAAATAATAAAAAGCACTAGTTGTTAAAAAGTAAGGGCAGTAGAGTACAGCAGGTAAGTATTTAATTTAAGAGTACGTTCAGTAAACAGTAATGTTTTTAAGCCTGATTTAAAGGATCTACAGTTTGAGCAGACCTCAGGTCTACAGGAAGTTTGTTCCACCGGTGAGGAGCAGAATAACTGAACGCTGCCTCACCTTGCTTGGTTCTGGTTCTTGGGAACCACAACAAACCAGATCCAGATGAACCTCAGGGGTCTGGGAGCTTCATAGGAACTAACAGATCAACCATGTATTTTGGTCCAAGACCATTCAGTGCTTTGTAGACGAGCAGTAAGATTTTAAACTATATCCTTTGACTCACTGGAAGCCAGTGTAGTGATTTCATGACCGGTGTAATGTGGTCCAGTTTCCTGGTGTTTGTAAGGACATTCAGCAACAAATAATCAATTTTGACAATGTCATTGAGCGTAATCCTTTTGTAGAGTAAAAAAGATAATTTGTAGCATTTGATGACAGTAGGAATGTTGGCTAGAATGTATTGTACTCAGATAAAGCTCGGAGAGTCCCATGAGAGGAATTCTCAGGGAACGCGAATGAACACTGGCGCAACCTGGTGCCGCTGCTCGCCGCTCACCTGGCGTTTTTTCCGGCTGTTGGCGTCTCCAAGTCTGCATCCACAATGTGGGCCGGTAGGACATACATCCTGTGTCAGGGTTTGACACTTCCCCCCAGTTTTTGACTTTCAGTTTCTGTCTTCCCCCGCCTGTGTCCCATCTGCCCTGATTGTGTCTGCACCTGTGTCTCGTCATGTCTCGTTATCCCTTCAGTATATCTTGTCTTGTCATTCCTTGGTTCCCTGTCGGTCCGTACTGTTCTCTCCTCCATGTCTCCTTGTAGTTTTTGTCTTGATCCTGGTTTTTGTGTTTTTTGATCCTGCTCTGCAGCGCCTTGTTTTTGCCTTTTTATGGATTAAATCCTTTTTGTTTTTGAGAACTCCTGACTCCAGCCTCCCTCTGTCTCCTGCACTTGGGTCCTAAGAAAACCTAAACCATGACATCCTGCTTGTCTGTGCCTGGCTCTTTCTACTGCCTGTTCACCTGCCAGTGATGGGTCTGCTGCAATATTTGGCCACTGACCTATCCGGCTGTGGTACCACCTGCCTGGACCTGCGCCGGAGGCTCTCCACCTTCACCCGGATATCCCGGACGGTAATTCACCGCGAGAACTGGAAAGTCTCGCCGGTATCTGTGCCTGTGTGCAGCTCGTTTGATTCCACTGTGTGCGAGCTGTCTGTTCCCACTCCAACCATCATCGCCACAGTCTACCGCCCCCCCCAAACCGAATAATCAATTTTCAAATGACTTCCCTGACATCCACAGTCTATCCACCCCTGATGATCTGGTCTCTCATTACAACACTAGACTCCATAATATTCTTAATTCCCTTGCTCCGTTAAAAAACAGATCTGTTTCTTTTTCTGTCTCCGCCCCTTGGTTCAGCCCCGATCTTCGTCTCATGAAAGCTAAAGGTCGCAAACTTGAACGCCTCCATAGAAAAACTGGTCCCACTATTCATAAGGAAATGTACAATAATCACATAATGTTATAAGGACACCATTGTCAGCACCAAAACCCACTACTACTCCAGCATAATCACTGCCAATAAAGTCATCATAACTCGGACCCCCTCCATCCATCACATCACTCCTGTCCTCCAACAGCTCCACTGGCTCCCGGTTCAGTTCCGCATTCAATTCAAAGTTCTCCTGTTTACATTCAAGGCCATCGACAATCTCACCCCCCCATATCTGTCTGATCTCCTCCACGTCCACACTCCCTCCAGAGCCCTAAGATCCTCTTCCTCCATACAACTGTCTGTCCCCTCCGCCCGTCTCACCACCATGGGGAGCAGAGCATACAGCCGCTCTGCTCCTCGTCTCTGGAACACACTGCCACCCCAACTCAGAAACATTGACTCATTCCTTCTTTTCAAATCCAACTCAAAACTCATCTGTTCAAGACTGCCTACCTCATTTAATGTTAATTTCTCTGCCTCTTTCTGTTGTTTCTTTTTTTTATTATTTGTTTCTTACCTCTGCTGTTTTTAAATGTTTTTTGATGTTTTTGTTTAAATGTATTCTGCTGGTTTTATTTTTTAACGTGTTGTGTACCGCAACCTTGAGTGCCAAGGAAGGCGCCTTTAAAAATAAAATGTTTTATTATTATTTACTATCTGGGATGCACCCATGACCCAAACCTGGATAATTGAATGGATGGATAGTCAATATAAAAAAAGATCTCTCTTTAATTTCTCCTTTTCAAAATAAAGGGATAAAGGGCTTTTCACATGACTGTAATTGTGTCAAGTTTTTGTTGTATTTGTAAAGTTTCTGAACTTTACTAACTCACAAATTGTTGCAGTCTGAAGGTCTCGTAATTTCATCTGAAGACCAACCTGCTAGAGTTTAGAAGCTTGTATAACACATACCAGTATCACTAAAAAAGCTTTGCATTGCTGTGCCGCATCAAACTTTGGATCTTAAGGCATAAATTACCACCCTTACATACAACATGATAAACATTTACAAAATAAGATAAGGTTCTTCTCCTTGAGGTGGATAACAGACATGCAAAAACATGCAGCAAGCAGAAAAAAAGAAATTATGACCATAATCACAATTGCATTGCATCATATCTGTACGATTGTTGTAGCTATAATTAGAACAAACAATTCAGTATAAGTAAAGTTTATTATTGGTTCATGTAGCAGGGCGAGTGCTACGGGGGCCCGACCGACAGGACAGAGAGGACACGGAGTTTCAGTGCACACCACTTTTATTCACCAGATGCAAAAACTCTCACCGGACACACGTGCACAAGCACCTTCTCCCACAGCAGCCGCGACCTCTTGCTGCTGTGCAGCCATGCCATATGAAGGCAGGCAGGGTGGAGAGGTTGATTGGGCACACCTGTGCCCTAATCAACCTGAGTGGCTGCTGCACCTCCACCCTGCCACACACCCCCATCGCCAACCTCAGGCCGGGGTCCATCCTGCCGAGCCAACTCCCCCCCGCCCCCCTCGGAGCAGGAAAGGAAGCCGGGAACCGCCGTCTGCGCCTCCGGGCCTTCCTGGTTCGGACGGCTGCCGAGACCGGTCGGGAGGTCGCCCTCGGCGTCGGGCCGACCAGCGGGAACGGTCGGGAGGTCGTCCTCGGCGTCGGGCCGACCAGCGGGAACAGTTGGGATGTCGTCCTCGGCGTCGGGCCGACCGCCGAGAAAGCCGCTCTCGGGACCGGGCCCAGGGTGGCCTCGGGCCATCTGCGGCTGTGGCCGGGGTGCGTCCAGGACCTCCCCCTACCCGATGCAATATAGCTTCGGCAGCTCGTCCGCTTCCGGAGCTGGTGCGTCCTGGACCACCCCCTCCATGGCGCAGCACTGCTCTGGCCGCTGGTCCGCCTCCGGACCTGGGGTGTCCAGGACCGCCTCCTCCTCGACGCAGCCATGCTCTGGCCGCTGGTCCGTCCCCGTCTCCGCGGGTCCCGCCGTCGCTGGCGCCGCCTCAGGAGCTGTCGCCTGGTGGCCTGCAGCCTCTGCCTCCCGGCCTGTCGGCTGCAGCGCCACCAGCGCTGCCGCAGCGAACCTCCGGCGTGGCGCAGGGGTGTGTCGCTCCGCAGGTCCCGCCGCCTTGGGACCCGCCGCCAGGCGGCCCGCAGCCTCTGCCTCCCGGCCTGTCGGCTGCGGCGCCACCAGCTCCTCCCGCGCTGCTGCGGCGAATCTCAGGCGTGGTGCCGGGGTGGGTCGCTCCGCGGGTCCCGCCGCCTCGGGAGCCGTCGCCTGGTGGCCCGCAGCCTCTGCCTCCCGGCTTGCCGGCTGCAGCGCCACCAGCGCTTCCAGCGCCGCGAGCTGCCGCTCACCCTGGCCCTGAAGCAGGGCTGCCAGGTCCGCCATGGCATGGGCCAGCGCTTCCAGGCGCCCCACGTTGGGCGCCAGTGTAGCAGGGTGAGTGCTACGGGGGCCCCGACCGACAGAACAGAGAGGACACGGAGTTTCAGTGCACAACCACTTTTATTCACCAGACTCTCACAGGACACACGTGCACGAGCACCTTCTCCCACAGCAGCCGCGACCTCTTGCTGCTGTGCAGCCATGCCATATGAAGGCAGGGTGGAGAGGTTGATTGGGCCCACCTATGCCCTAATCAACCTGAGTGGCTGCTGCATCTCCACCCTGCCACAGTTCAAAAGGAAGATATAAGTGGACTTGAGCAGGAAATTTTAATGCAACTGGTTTTCAGCTGAGGACCATGGCCTTGGACTTGGAGGAGCTGATTCTCATCCCAGCCAGTTCACATTCAGCTGCAAACCTTGCAAGTGAGAGCTGCAGGTCTTGGCCTGATGAAACTAACCTAATCATCTGCAAAAAGCAGAGACTCAATTCTGAGGTACCCAAACAGGATCCCTCCGCTGTCCAGCTGCCCCTGGAAATTCTGGCAATAAAAGTAATAAACAGAATTCATAACAAAAGGCTGGCGGAGTCCAACCCTCACCGGAAACAATGCTGACTTACTGCCGGCAATGTGGCTCAAGCTCGGATGTACAGGGATTGGACACCGATATAAGGGATTCCAGCACCCCATACTCTGAAAGTATCCCCTGCAAGAGTCCCCGAGGGAGGGAACTGAATGCCTTCTCTAGGTACAAAAAGCAAATGTAGACTGGTTGGGCAAACTCTCGTGTGCTCTTCAGGACCCTACTGAGGGTGTAAAGCTGGTCCATAATTCCATGGCCAGGATGAAAACCATACTTCTGCTTTTGGATCGGAGGGTTGATAATCCGACGGACCCTCCTCTCTGGTACAACGACAAGACCTTACTAGGGAGGCTACAGAGTGTGATCTCTCTGTAGTTGGCGTATACCCCACCACCCTTTTTTAAAGTGGGGCACCACCCCAGTCTCTCAATCCAGAGGCACTGTCCCTGATTTCCACACAATGATGTACAGACCAAAGATAGGAAAGCCTATCCCCAAGTTCAGGGGCTATGCTTCTTCATAGGATGGTGAGTTAATGGGAATGAGGTCTTAAAGTATTCCTTCCGCCAACTTACAAAATCCCAAGTCGAGGAAATAATTCTCCATGGCCTTTCCAAACTCCTCATATGCCCAAATGTATGCCTCACCAACTGCTGAAGCGATGAAGCGGAGGAGAGAAAAGAGACCTGTAATCTGACCGTGCAATGATTGAGACATCTGACCAATCAGAGGGGTGCGCCTGCAGCCAGCTTATTGCAGAGCTACAGAAGATGAAATTTCAACAATGTCGTCCAAAAGATATCACGAATTAGGAGCAAGCAAAAGGGGAAAAAAAGGCAAAACACAAGGAAACTCGGGCTTCACTTGAAGGTGGGTATGTTGTTGAAATAAAACTTTGTGGCACAAACACCTAAGCTGCCACTCATTAGACACGAACCTCTGTCTCCCGTCTCTGTCTAGACTGGAGAACCTTTTTTTCCTGCGGTCCTGATGAACATTTATTGAATGCCTTGTTAACCCCCTCTGCATTCATGTCTGTTGAAAAAGAGTGGTAAAATGACCAGCTGGTTGTATATAATCTATAAACTTTAGCCAATATAGACGATATTGGCTATAGCTTTATATCAATTTATGTTGTTAAGACGTTTTCAATTGTTTTTAAGGAGATAAATGTCACCATCTGTTGGTGAATTTAATTCAAAACAGTCATCTTTTGATAAAACAAAGACAAACTGATTGAAATGAGTGTGTAACGAATACATTTCTTGACGGAGGGAACTAAAGTCTATTTGATCCCAAATTATGTTTTCTTAGGGCTGTAGTCTGTGCATAATAATAATACAACATTTTATATTATTATTATTATTATTATTATTATTATTATTATTATTATTATTATTATTATTATTAATAATAATAATAATAATAATAATAATAATAAAACAATAATAGCTAGCAATAGGAGTAGTTTTAGAAGTAGTAGTAGTACTACCAGGCCAGTACTAATAGGAATAGAATAGGAATGCTAAAGTGTGCCTAACTGACACAAAAAGCACCTGGCTGATAAGGTTTGTTTTCTTTGCAAATTGTATGCTGTATTTATGCACAGCTTGAGTTTTGTTGCCATGGTCATTCTCATGTATCGTGGTTAACAGTAGTTTTATTACCGACCGAGCGAGCAGCTGTGTCGGTCTGTATTTAAGTTAAATGAAACTTACATGAATGTAGTAAGAGTAACTCTATTTTATTTTCTTATTTTATAGCTCTTACGGTGTGTTTGCGGTGTGTTTACATCCAAGGAATAAAAACATTGTGAACCATCAGTTCGAGAGTTCATCATTCAGTCGGGGATGTTACAGTATTAGTAGTAGTATTTGTATGAGTCTTGTCATTTTGTACTTGATACATTTGGGATGGGCAGAGGTGTGTGTGTGTGTGTGTGTGTGTGTGTGTGTGTGTGTGTGTGTGTGTGTGTGTGTGTGTGTGTGTGTGTGTGTGTGTGTGTGTGTGTGTGTGTGTGTGTGTGTGTGTGAATCTGAATAAAACCTGATCTTAAACCTTAACCAGTGCCAGTGTTTGGAGATAATTAACATTTGGCCAACCAATGAGTGGTAACCAGCATTTTATGTTATGAAATGTTTGAATGTATTAATTAACTGAAAAATACTTTCTCAAGGTGATGAAGAATTTGTCAAATCTTGTGAGGTCCTCAAAGCCTCTGCTCTGGTAGACAGTTATTAACACCATTGGTTTTCTTTTTGTATAGTTTTTCTTGTCAGTGAAAGCAATGCTTCAGATTTTTCTAGTATCATTTTTACCTTTTTTATTCTTCCAAATTGTGTGTTCTTGACTACTGTCAGCTTGATGTCATCATTGATTTATTGCCATGAGCAACCAGGTGATTACCAGATCCACTCATGGTGGCATTTCATAGCTAAATCTGTTTTCTTTTTTTGTCAAGGGGACGAAGAAAATATCTAGCAGATAAAACAACAGATTGGGCTTTGTCCAACCCAACTGAATGCAGAATCATCCAGACACACTTGTTTGAACCTTTGCGCTGAAATGATTCCTGCATCGTCCTCAGGGAGCTCACTGAGATTGTGTTCTATTTCCAGAGGCAGGGATTTCACCCATAAATCCTCAACCCTTAGGAATGGCCTACATTTTGCTGCTCTTGCCTCTTGAAACATCTGAGAATTATTAGTTTTTGGCCTCTGATTTTAGCGGGGCTCTTTGTTGCACTACCTTAAGATGAATTACATCAACGCTACGTCCTAAATGCTGTGCATTGATGCAAACTACAGGTAATATTGCACATTTATAAAGAAGGTGGGAATTTGATTTTAGAAATGATATAAAGGAGGAAGAATTAATATTCACTGCTCAGTGACAACCACTCCTCCATAATGCATATCATGAATATATTTCCCCACCAAGTACAGAGTAAGGAGGTGCAGAAGAAGCTCCAAATGAACTAAAATAGATCATGTGGCCCTGACACATTTTCTCTTTTCACAGATCCATGTGGTTGCCAATGTGCAGCTGTGATCAAAGCACATTTCTGGAGAGGGAGCCATGTGGGCTAGAGGCGAGACTGACTCTCTACCTACCTGAGAAGTTACAGGTTTGATTACGCCAGCAGTTGACATGACGATAACCGATCAGGTGCTGTGCTCCCAAACAGCAGTTTAGACCGGATAATTGCCTAAAATGGAAATGTGGTACACCAGGACTCCTGGTGTTGTGACATGTTTTAGAAAGCAAACATGACTTAATGTGGCAGTCCAACCACCTGGGCAGTGGCCACTGAGCTCAAGGGCGGATGAAAGACTTTTTCTCACTTTAGTTGTGGAAAAACCTGCTAAAACTGCTTTCCCGTCCCAAGTTATTTTCTCTTTCTGCCCCTTTTCTTAATGCACTTCTGTTCTTACTTGGTGCTCTGAACTAGCTGATAATGATTAGCAGTGAAACTAGTTTGCAGAGAAATGGTGCTCTGCAGGTACACAGGGCACACTCACTGTGGAGTGCTAATAATCCAAATGTAGAAGAATAAATGATTACTAATTCAAAAAAAAAAACACCAACAAAAATGTTAGTAGATGTTCTTTTAGATATTTTACAGTGATGTAAATACCGAGTTAATTTGTTCATATAAAACATTGCTGCAACTAATTCTATCTTTGGAAAGTTCTCCAGTCTGACAGTGATGTAAATCCTGAAGGAAACACAAGGGAAAGTGTGTTGTTTGTGTTTGTATCATGTGTAACCTTGACGGATACATTAGTTTCTCCTTTCCTCTCACAGATTTTATCACTCAAGTGGATACTGAGTCTCTTCCCACTGCTTTAACTTGCGCTTTCCTTTGATTTATGTACTAGCACAAAAGATTTTTGGCAGTAGAAAGACTTTTATTTTCTTTCAAACTTTTTAGGAGTTCTCACCCTGGCTTTACAACCTGTGAAATGAAAGTACAGTACACATAAAAATAGTTTGATGCACCTATGGGTTAAGGACAAGTGGGGAGTTAAGTCTAAAACATGTTTTTAGACAGACTCAGCAGGATTATATTCACCATCTGGGTGAACACAAGAGGAAAATAAAGCTACTGTACACACAGCTTTATTTCATTAGTCCTTCTTTCTGTACAATAGCTTGTAGTCACCCAGTGATTGAGGTGGCTTTGAGAAGACATGGATATGGTTGGAATTATAATTATCGGACAATAACTGTGCAATAATATAAGATGTGCAAATCATATGTGCAATATCTACCACTCTACCTCACAACACTCTACCTGCTTTTTTTGCACTGTTTTTTTCTTCTACTGTATACTGCTCATATTCTGTAATTATACATATTTTACATATTTTATATAGATAATTTTTGTATTTTTTATATATTTTTTATTTTGTACTTTTTAGTCTTTTTTACCCTTCCCCTGCATGCGTGTGCTAAGTGTACTGCTGCCAACAAAATAAGTTTCCCCACTGAGGGAGATCTTATCTTATCTTATCTTATCTTATCTTATAAACATCATATACAAACAATATGTGATTTATCGCAAACACGGAGCTGGTTTAAAAGAGGGGGCCTGATAACTTTTAGTGTGGTTCAAAACACTCACCCTGTTGCTGTAACCACCCGCTGCAGGTCTTTTCTGACCTGCATAGTACAGCAGATGTAACAACACACTGTACATCACCAGTGTTGGGACTTATGCCTTATTTAGTAACGCGTTACAGTAACGCTGTTAGTTTTGGCAGTAACTAATACTCAACTAATACTTAAATTCAGTAACCGTTACCAAACGGTGCGTTACTCCATTATTTCTGGCCAGCTACAGTGAAGCCTTTTTTTTCCCCACACGCTGAGACCAGAGGAAATGTAGTGTGCCGTGTGTGTGCATTCAAAAACATGAGCGGTCATGGCGAGCCAAGAGAGCAAGGTGAGTTTCGCAACATGGAAATATTGTCATTATTATTATTTCGGTTTTGTCGAGCAGCACAATGACAAAAACATTTCAGTGGAGTTTAACTGAGGGACGTCTGTAAGCAGGTCCAACATGCTGGAAAACATGCTACCTATTTCTACAGTGGAGTCACCCGCTTTCAGGCAGCTAATTAGCATGATAGCATGCCCAGGCGGCACACAGCAAATGGGACGGAAAACCTTTTCGAACTACTTGGATAAGGAATATACAAAAATGGAAAATGAGCTAAAGAAAACATTCGAAGGGTTGGACTACATGTCGACCACCGACGTGTAGTCCAGCACTTTTATTATGAATAATAGCTTATATTCAGCTTGTTAGCAGTTTTGTGTTATTTATTTCAGAGGTCATTTAGAAAGAAAAAAAGGCTTTTGTTAGGCTTTGATGTTTTAGAAAATCCCGCGTTTGTTCAGTTTATGTCTGACTTAAATAAATTTGCTATTTGAAAATAGCTTTGTGTTTGTGTCAGATTTGTTTGTACAGACCATGATGCTTAGCAGAATTCAGTGATGTGAATGCAAATGAATTGAAACTGTCAAGTTGATCAACAGTTTGTATTATTCTCCATACAGTACCATGCTGAAATAAAGGCTAGAGGGGTCATTAATGGGAGCATTTAAAATAATGTAACTAAAAAGTTACTTTTCATAGTAAGTCATTCCTTTTTGGTCTAAGTAACTGAGTTACTAACTGAGTTACTTTTTAATGAAGTAACTAGTAACGTTAACTAGTTACTATTTTTCAGTAACTAGCACAACACTGTACATCAGTAGGTCAAGAGGCCCTCATTGGTGAAGTGGTAAAAGTGGATCAATAGGTGTTGGTGAAGGTAGGTCTGATGCAGCTCTCTGAGCGACTACAGTCTTTGTTGTGCCTTCCTCACATCATGTTAAATGCTTGTGGACCAGATGAAGCTGGCCAAAATGGGGCTGCCAAGAAACCGGAAGGTCTCCACCCTCTCTACCTCCTCTCCATCAATGTAGAGGCAGACTAGGTCCACCTCATGTAGGTGTTACTGTTGTCCGGGGGTGAGTGAGCTGCTTGGAAAGCTGTTATGATGTCAACCCTAAACCTCATTTCCCTGTAAGAAAACTGATATGAATCAAGGTCAACAAGAATGGCAGCCTTGATATGAGACAGGGTGAGTCTCCTGTTGGTGATTTGAGCAACTGAGCAATAGTTGTTGAGGAGTGGTTTGCATATGCCTTATTAGATAACCTTCCTGTGTCTGGATCGGCTGCTTTGTTCGCTTTCTTTCGGGCAGACAAAAAAAGAATTGCAATTATCTAGTTTTGGAATGTTTTCTTCTGCAACACTCTAAGACAGGATTTTCCTAGTTTTACCAATTTTCCAAGGTAGAAAGAATGAAATTATAGACACTTGCTTTATATGTGAAAGTCTCTTTGGTCTTCATGTCCTTTTTGTAGTTTAAAACATACCTTTTTGTAGTTAAAATTCCTCGTTGGAGATCTGTTCATAAGAGCTAAGTGTTCAGGTCCGAACACATCCAGATCTAATCACTTAAGGACAAATCGGAAAGTAATCTGGGAGACTTTTGT
This sequence comes from Cololabis saira, assembly GCF_033807715.1. Taxonomy (NCBI): domain Eukaryota; kingdom Metazoa; phylum Chordata; class Actinopteri; order Beloniformes; family Belonidae; genus Cololabis; species Cololabis saira. Next base: position 12,436,413 of record NC_084595.1, on the reverse strand, counting down.
CTACATTTTCTCCATAGTCTGAACTTGAAAGTGTACTGGGACGGATTCAAGACGGTCTAGTAAACTAATGTCATCATCTTCGGTGATGGCTCGTTTGACTTTAATTCAATTCAATTTCAATTCAGTTTTATTTGTATAGCGTCTAAAACAACAAAAGTTGTCTCCAGGCGCTTTCCAGAGATCCAGAACATGAACATAAACATAAACATAAACATAAACATAAACCCCCGAGCAATTATTACATAAACAATGGCAGGTAAAAACTCCCCTGGTAGGAGAAAAACCTTAAGCCAAACAGTGGCAAGGAAAAACTCCCCTTTAGGAGGGAAGAAACCTTGAGCAGGACCTGGATCATAAGGGGGGATCCTCCTGCCGAAGGCCAGACTGGGGGGTCGGGGACGTCAACACACAGGCATGTGGAAGCAGCACACGGATGACTGCATTAAAGCTGTTTGTTATTTCATTTCTTTTTTGTGTTTGCAGTGGATTAAATTAAAACCTTATTATACATCCTATGTTGAATAACGTTCCAAAAAAAAGCTTATTACAAAGTTTTAACTTATTGTTATTTTCAATTACAGAATCATACAGTTGTTTGCAGGCACTGCCTTTGGTAATTAAGAATATGATGGCATCTGGTGCAACCAAAAATTATGTCCTTGTTCATGTAACCTGAAAAAATCATATTCCATTAGTCAAAACACATTTGGGTGAAATTTTTTGTGCCAGGTGTGAATGCACATGCTAAGCACTGGCCACTTTAATGTGAGGTCTAAACGGGGCCTCGCTCAGATAAATATGACTTAAACTAAACTAATTCCTTTAATCCCACTTTCATTCCCGAGCCTTTCAAGCCTCTGTAACACAATGTTGTGATTGATCAAATCAAACACAGTGCTGAGATCTAACAGGGTGTGGTACAAGTACAAACACAGGTCCACTGTCTGAGATGATCAAGATTGTTGGTTTCTTTCAGAAGCAGTGTTTCTGTCTAAATCTAGACCGAAGATTCTCAAACAGATCAGTGTCAGAAAGAAAAGATTGGAGATGTATAACTCACAACCTCTCTCTCTCTCTTTCTCTCTACATATATATATATATATATACATATATGTATATATATATATATATATATATATATATATATATATATATATATATATATATATATACATATAAGGATATATGTATATATATATACAGTATATATATATATATATATATATATATACATATAAGCATATATGTATATGTATATATATATATATATATATATATATATATATATATATATATATATACATATATGTATATATATATATATATATATATATATATATATATATATATATATATATATATATATATATATATATACATATATGCTCCTGAAGCTCTGGCCTGCAAGCATGAGACAGAGAACTTGTTACAGCTCAACCAGGACAAAACAGAGGTTTTAGTTATTGGTCCTGAAGACAAGAGAGAGAAACTTATACCAAAATTGAATGATTTGAAACCCTCACAGTGCGTGAGAAACCTGGGCGTCCTTTTCGACTCTGAGCTTAATTTTATTCCACACATCAGAAACACCACAAAGTTAGGTTTTTACCATCTTAAGAATATAGCCTGCTATAGGTTAGATAGCAATCTAACCTATAGCAGGTTAGATTACTGTAACACCCTGCTTTCTAGTCTTCCGAAAAAGAGTATGTCACAGCTCCAACTGCTCCAGAATTCAGCAGCACGCGTGCTGACGAAGACCAGAAGGCGGGCTCACATTACACCAGTTTTAGAATCGCTGCATTGGCTCCCTGTACGCTTCAGGATCGATTTTAAGGTTCTTTTACTTGTTTTTAAGTGTCTTAATGGCCTTGGCCCTTCTTATCTCTCAGACCTGCTTTTACCAAATCGGCCCTCGCGAACCCTGAGATCCTCCGGTGCTGGTCTTTTATCTGTTCCCAAAGTTAGAACCAAAACCTTTGGTGAAGCTTCATTTCACTTTTATGGCCCACGCCTGTGGAACAGCCTGCCGGAGGAACTCAGGGCTTCAGAGTCTGTCGATGCTTTTAAAGATCGACTCAAGACTCACTTTTTTTTTTTTTTTTAATTTATTCATTAACATACAGTGCAAACAGCAACAAAAGACGACATCAGTTACAATGATATGTATCTAGGTGTGTGTGTGTGTGTGTGTGCGTGTGCGTGCGTGCGTGCGTGCGTGCGTGCGTGCGTGCGTGCGTGCGTGCGTGCGTGCGTGTGTGTGTGTGTGTGCGTGTGTGCGTGCGTGCGTGTGTGTGTGTGTGTGTGTGTGCGTGTAAATAAGATGATGAAAGTCATTATCATATGGAGTGGTGTAGCACAATATAATATAAATATAGCATAATAATATAGTAATATCCTAATATAACTTAATAATTTTTATAATATTATAACATATAACAAAATGATATCAACATACTATAATATATAACAATATAATAATACTATAGTATTTTAACATCCCATGAGATTTCATAACTTAATATAATAATACACTATGAAACAAGACTCACCTTTTTAAATTAGCTTTTAACTTGTAAACTCCTTTTACTTGTTTAGCACTAATTACTAATTTTTTTCCTTTGTCATTTTACTCCTCTTAAGTTCCTCTTAAAACTTTCATTAATTACTTATTTATTTTCTTACTTGTTTACTTATTTATTTTTTAATGTTGCTTCTACTGCCTTAGTGCCCAAAAGTTGCCCATAAGTTATCTTATATATTAACATTCATTTATGAATGTTAATAATGTATGTTGTTGTTTTTACAACAATGTATGTTTTACACTCCTTTTAGTTCTGTTCATATCTTGTTTATGTTTCTTAGTTCTCAGCTGCAGTGTTCTCCTTATGGGGGCCCTCCACGTCAGGAGCTTGGTCTGCCCATGGGGGGCTGTCCTTGTCTGGATAGTTGGGGGTCCTGCTGTCCTGGCCTGGGTAGTTGGGGGTCCTGCTCCAGGGCCTGGACAGTTGGGGGTCCTGCCCCAGGGCCTGGATAGTTGGGGGTCCTGCTCCAGGGCCTGGATAGTTGGGGGTCCTGCTCCAGGGCCTGGATAGTTGGGGGTCCTGCTCCAGGGCCTGGATAGTTGGGGGTCCTGCTCCAGGGCCTGGATAGTTGGGGGTCCTGCTCCAGGGCCTGGATAGTTGGGGGTCCTGCTCCGGGGCTTTATAGCCGTGGTGTGGGCCCCTCTCTGTCTGGGTCGGCGGGGTCTCTGCGGCGGTGTCCCCTGTAGTCGTGGGCTTGGACGGCTCTCGGTGTGGATGGTTCCCATAGGACGGTGTTTCCTCACCTGGTCTATCAGCTCAGTCATACTCCATTTTTATCACAAGGGTGGGGGTGCCGGGTGTGTCTGCATCTGTATAATATGCTGTGTGTATATGTGTGTATGTCGTATGAATGAGGGTACGGGGAGTGGGGGGGGGTCAAGGGAGATTGTTTTTTTATGTATTAATGTAAAGCACTTTCTGCTGCATGAAAAGTGCTATATAAATAAATAAAGTTTAAGTTTAAGTTTAAAATACTCATGATTTTTGAAAACCGTGCAAAGTTATGGATAAGCCCTGAATGCAGGCATTGTGATGTAAAATTGTCGAATTGGTTTAATTCACTGCACGAAGCGGCACAGACTTTTCATAGTTGATTAAAAATATATTACTTTTTTTGTTGTTTATCAAATTAAGAGATTTAATGAGATAATTTAATTCTAGTAGAAAAGGGGCAAATTTAAGTAGCACCAGCAAATGTTTGTTTGTGAATAAATAATTTAGCGTAAATAATGATCAAATTCAATAGGTGTTCAAGAGCACGATCTTTAGGATAATCAAAGTTACAAATAATATCTTTAATGTTGAAAAATGAAACTCAAGATCACTCCAAAATGTTTTGGATAAGTCACAGTGAAAAAATAAATGCAGATATGTTTCTGTTTCATTGTTACAAAAAGTACAGGAGTCATTAACATCTGTAAATCTAGCAATGATACAGTTGACAGGGTATATGTGGTGTAGAATTTTGAAGTGGACTTCTTTTGCTTTGTTTGAGATGCAATATTTATGTGGTAGGAGCCAGGCTCTTCTCCAGTTTATGTCTTCAATGTGAGATCGAGGAAAAACAAGAGAGGAGACCGCACACTTTTGCTCCCGAGTGCAGATTTATTTTGCACATCATTACGTCGAGCGAATTTTGCTCTTCTTCAGACTGATTTTGGATACAATAGACGCCCCATTTTAAGCCCTCGCCAGGGGGTCACGTGGTATAGAAAAAGAAACAAATTCATTCACAACACCTGGTGTAAAATAAAATATAACAAACAAAGTACATGTATCCAGATATCCAAACATCTTATAACTAGATCAACATCAGGCCAGCTGCCCGTTATACATATCTAGATATAAAAAGGAAAAAACAAAGGCGCCTCTTAGTTTTAGGATGGCTAAATTTTACAGTTCGTACAAGGTTATATTTTTTTTAAATTTAACCCTTATGCTGTCTTCGGGTCAGAATGACCTAATTCTCCTATTCTTCTTTCCTCCTGCTCTCTCCTTCTTTCTTCCCTTCCTCTTTTCTCCCTTCCCTCCTTCCTTCCTCCCTTCCTTCCTTCCTTTTCTCCCATCCTTCCTTCCTTCCTTCTTTCCTCCCTTCCTTCCTTCCTTCCTTCCTTGTTTTCTCCCTTCTTTCTTTCCTCCTGCTCTCTCCTTCCTTCTTCCCTTCCTCTTTTCTCTCTTCCTTCTTTCCTTGTTTCCTTCTTTCCTTCCTTCCTTCCTTCCTTCCTTCCTTCCTTCCTTCCTTCCTTTTCTCCCATCCTTCCTTCCTTCCTTCTTTTCATTATTCCTTCCTTCCTTCCTTCCTTCCTTCCTTCCTTCCTTCCTTCCTTCCTTCCTTCCTTCCTTCCTTCCTTCCTTCCTCTTTTCTCCCTTCCTCCCTTCCTTCCTTCTTTCCTTGTTTTCTCCCTTCCTTCCTTCTCCCTTCCTTCCTTCCTTCCTTCCTTCCTTCCTTCCTTCCTTCCTTCCTTCCTTCCTTCCTTCCTTCCTTCCTTCCTCTTTTCTCCCTTCCTCCCTTCCTTCCTTCTTTCCTTGTTTTCTCCCTTCCTTCCTTCTCCCTTCCTTCCTTCCTTCCTTCCTTCCTTCCTTCCTTCCTTCCTTCCTTCCTTCCTTCCTTCCTTCCTTCCTTCCTTCCTTCCTTCCTTCCTTCCTTCATTCCTTCCTTCCTTCCTTCCTTCCTTCCTCTTTTCTCCCTTCCTCCCTTCCTCCCTTCCTTCCTTCTTTCCTTCCTTCCTTCCTTCCTTCCTTCCTTCCTTCCTTCCTTCCTTCCTTCCTTCCTTCCTTCCTTCCTTCTTTCGTTCCTTCTTTTCATTCTTCCTTCCTTCCTTCTTTCCACCATTCTTCTATTCCTCCTTCCTTGACCCGAAGACAGCAGGGTTAACACATTTCTGTTAAAAAGACTTACTCATAAATTAGAGTTCAATTCCTTATATCCTTGATATGGACAAAGGACAAATCTACAGGTAATCGAAAATAAATCATTATGCAACACATGCAAATGATCAATAGGTAGGATCCCCCCATTTCATGTGAAACAGAAATCACAACATGAGAGGTTTACACATTATAATTCAATGTGAGATCCCCAATAGAATTTCCCTCTAGGAATAACTTGGTTGTTTCTTTGAAAACACTGGTGTATCTGCTGGTTCTAGATGCGAGCGCGTCCCTCCGTGTGTCTGGCCGGCGGAGCGGCCTCAGCCAATGGCAGCGCGGCGGGGCGGAGAGACGGGAGATTGTACTCCAGTGTAGTAGCGACCAGCCGCAGATCCGCCGCGCGCTCTGTCGCACTCCAGCCTCATCTGGTTCATGGATTACACACTGTCCCTCCAAGTGCAACAGCAGCTGGCGGTGTTCCCGACACACTTCTATCAGTGCTGCAGTGTGGAGTTACAGGTACATTTATCTTTGCACCCTCCTCCATTTGCCAGTCCGCTTGGTCCTGTTTTTTTTTTTCTTTTCTTTTTCCCCGTGTGGAAAGAGGTGCATGCGTGTAGAGGAGCGCACGAGTTAATGGAGATGCTGTGCTGCAGAGGAGAGCCGTGGATGTGGTGTTGCATGCTGATGTTCTTGCTCTGCCAGGTTCTTGTTGCTTGCGGGATTCCCCCCTCGGGGATCTTTCCACGAGTTCGCCCGCAACAAATAAGACACGGTCCATCAAGCTGAGACTTCACAGGCTTAACTCAGAGTCGGAGAAAAACTGAATCCAGAGCTGCAGCGAGACGGAGCGCTGTCCAAACTCCTGCCCTCCTGGGGAATCCGAGACAGCCCCACATAATCTGTCTCACACTTTAAAATAAAGTTAATTCTGCAGCCCCGTGGCTTCCTAAAGTCAAAACTGCTCCAGATTGCCCTGCGTGCAGCTGCAGGGGGCATTTGAGGTAGATTGCAGTGGCGTCAATTCAGTGGAAGCTAAGGTATGGCAAGGTTACGAGTCACAGAACTTAACTAGAGTATCAATCAACACATCCAGCAAATATTCATCACAGAAGTCTGCTATGTAGCTTATCTGTGTGGTCAAGAAAATCTTATTTCTAGTTAAAATGTCTGATTTTTAGTCAAAAAATCTCATTACACTTAAAACAACAGTCATCACCAGAAAAATAACTTGTTATTTGATATTTTCACCTGTTTCAAGTAAATTATCACTTGAAATAAGTAGAAAAATCTGCCAGTGGGACAAGATTTATCATTACAAGCAAAAAAATCTTGTTCCACTGGCAGATTTTTCCACTTATTTTAAGTGAAAATCTACTTGAAACAGGTGAAAATGGTTGTTTTCGAGTCTTGTCTTAAATGTAATGAGATTCTTTTTGATTAAAAATTAGCCATTTTAACTAGAAATAAGACAAATATTCTTGTTAAGATTCTGAGTTTTTGCAGTGTATAATAACTAGTGAAATCGATCACATTGTTCTGATTTGCATTTGTAGTTATTCTATATGTATTAAGTAATAGAATAATCAATACAAATAGACACAGAGTAATTCCATAAATGTATTTAAAAAACAAACATTTACATTTTCCCTTGAAGCCAAGGTGTGGCGGCTGTCATACCTTGGCATACCCAATTGACGCCCCTGGTAGATTGTAAATCCCAGGGGTTCTGGGAACACCTCTGATCACACAGCTCCCATCAGATTAGCTGATTAGTTGAGAGGGGTACACTAGGGGCTGGCATGAGATAAAAAAAACAGCAGAAAAACAGCTTCACAGCTATTATGTTTGACTTTTTTTATGAAATAGATGTTTCATGTGCAGAACATCAGAGGTGAAAATGCTGGAATCAGTATGCTCCTTGCAAACACAGAAGGGCTGCAACTTATGCATGTTATTCACCATTTACATTTTCATTACAATTCTCTCCATCAGCAAGTTCACACTTCTTAAAAAAAACAACAAAGACAAAAAATCACATAGGCTGTCTTCCAAATTGAGTTTTAATGCTTGATTTATGTGTCTGTGCTGCAAATACCTGTGCAGTACCCGTGTACAGCAATCTTTCTGTCTGTGAGGCTTGAAAATGACAAAAAACGATGCAATTGCAGGAAATACAGTATGTTGAAGGATATACTGTAATGCGAGCAAGCAGACACTCAGGCAGACCAAGCAGATCAGCAATGGAGTTTATGGTGCAGTTATGGCCCATATAGGTTGCTGATTCAACATGAAACCATAAATCAGTCATGTTGCAATATGATCATTTTTAGCGTTCTTAAATGCAAAGTATTTGAATCAACTCTGTCCTTATTTGTAACTGTTGCTGTCCTCTTACCAGAAGTGACAATAACAACGTCAGTCTTGGCTGCTTCAGCCAAGTTACCGCTAAGATTTGTTCCCTTTTTAATGGCAGATGTCAAAGTTGTGCTGACAAGATAGACCGCCATCCTCTTTTTGCCCAAACATATGAGGAATGAGTGTCCCATAACTTCTGCTGACCTCTGAGGCGGTGACGTGTCCAGCGCTCCACACTCACTTTTTATGGCTGCGATGAGTGCATCGTGTGATTGCTTGTAGGCGAAACAGGCTTGGCATTGTGAAAACACCGACTAAGCTTATCGAAATAGTTTGAAGACACAAGCAGACAATTTGGAACGTGGCGATACTCACTCACTCATTGGTGGTCCGACTTCAACGACTCGGCTTGTCAGATTGTTCCAGCTTCAGAACACATCAGTCAGGAGTCCGACTAAATCAGTTCCATTTGTTTTCCATCATTTCTTTCTGATTTCTGGGTAATATTTGCCATGTGGGACCTCTGTGATCACGCCTCTTGCAACAAAGTAAACAGAATGAGAAATATGGAGCACGGTTTCTGCTTTGATGTCTCTCATGTGGCTCCTTTTTTAACTGGTGAAACAAAGCTGCCTGAGGTGGTTTCATAGCCAATTATTATCAGGATCATTTTCTTGATTAGGTGCACCATTGTTTGGGCTTTTTCCTCATTCAAATAGGCAAAAATAAAGTCATTAATTATCCTTTAAAGAAGGAAATATTCAGTGTACTGACATAAAAGGAGTGAAAAGAACGATGATTAAATCCCGTCTATTATGTTGTTGTTGCTTAGACTTCAGTCATTGGCTCTTGTTGCTATTTCATCTTGTAGTTTTGGAACTAGCTTTGATTTTTATTTGTGATAATGTATTATTTTTTCAATATGAAAAAATATAATATTTTTAGATATCCAGAAACTCCAAATCAATTAAGGTGACCAGCTTAACTAATACAAGCAAAAACCAAAGCAGTTTCATTTAAAAGTAATTAATATGTTTAATAACATGTAACAAATAAATACGTTTTATTGTTTAGCCAATTTGTAAAGTCCACCTTAAGATTCCGGTTCAAAACCTTCTCTAACAACTCTTTTTAACAAAATGATCAGTCTTGGAGAGGCTTTGAGTCTGTGAATCCAAAGAGCAGTGTAAAAATGTCATATTTTGTCAGAATCTGGTATATTTATGAGATGAGACTAATTTTAAATAAGGTGTGTCATCTTCAAGCAAGACTCTAAAAAACAGCTTTTTTCTTGAAAGAGGTTAAACTAATGTTTTTTTTATATGATCTTTTCAGTCTCTCACATCGTTGTTGTTACTTTCTTCTTTGAAGCGTTGCTTCAGTTCATGTTTACGAGCTTTTATTTATGCTCTCTCAGGCTCACAGCATTTCATATTCCGGGCCTTTACCGGATAATTTAAACACCATTTTTTTCCTTCCAAATCATTGTGTTGTAGATTTTCTGGTGTGATTGGACTCATTGTACTCCTGCGTGACCCACCGTCAGCAGAGCGTTAGGTCTCATATTTAACTCTACTTTGGTGCATACGAGAATTTGTTTAATTAAGCATTGCATCCTGATTTAATTCTGGCTGGACATTTAGACCGAGCGTAAATGCCCAACAACTAAACACCTCATTTGGAATAAACACACCCAACCCTGCAGAAATTTCAATCAGACTGAGAAATGAGGGATGAACTCTTTCATAGTCCGATGAAATTAAAAATCACCTTGTGATCATGTTCGGATGACCTTGGCTTTAACATCTTCTGTGCAAGCCTGGATGTGGATTAGTTTCCTTAAGGCCCAGAACATAGATCATTTGTATCTCAAAATATATCAGTGAACTAATGACGATGATGGACTCTGACTGGCCTCAGACTTAGTAAAATATGTTAAAATCATTGAGGATTTGCATGGAAAGAAGCCGGGAATGCAGATTTACTTCATGACAATGCACGTCAGAATAAGAGAAGCAGCCATTGAGCCGTAACAGTAAATCATTATGCCACTATTTCCTTCAAATCAACCAAATGACAGCTATTGGATTTGCATAACAGATCTTCATTAAGAGATCTTCATTTTGACTGCATCAACAAATCAAGCTGATGTGCACATATCACCAACTAAAGCTGCATGAAAGCATGCTCAGGTAATATGTTAACAGGAAATTGGATTGGTAACATCTCATACTAAGTCCATCAATGAATAAACTGAATTAGAATAACCAAAAAAACCTGTATATAAATGGAGCAGCGACTGCAAGGTGCCCAGTGCATGTTGCTGCAAAACAGGCCCAAACCATAACCCCCCATGATGTGTATCAGAGAAGAGGATATTTATTTTTATTTGATGTAATATGCCATAATGATTTGGTAAAAGCTAATATCCGTATAAGCTCCATATGAATTTGGCGTAAGATGCACGTCATCAAGTGCCTTCAGTTTGCGTTGTATCATGTGCATTGTGCAAACAAAGTAACGGTAAAATGCCGGTATAAAATGGATGTTATGGTGTAGCGGTAAAAGTGCACAACTAAGGGTTCCACCTGTAGAAAAAAGAAGAAAAAAACATCAAGGAAATGATGGGGGAAACTTCCAACATCGGCCCTACATCTGTCAAGGATTCACACAGAGAAGAAAGTGCTACCGATCATGTGTTTTGCTCAGTGTATAGCAGGGCAGACAGTCGGGAAAACCTTCTCTTGTTTATGGCTGGGAGCGTAACTCACTTTTGTCGACTGCTAGCCTCCTGCCACCACGCAGGAGCCTGTGACTGGTGGTGGTAAAATGGGGCTAACGCTGTAACTTCAGCAGAGACATTCTGTGTGTCGGTTGAGCAGTTGGGCTCTTCTTGATTTAGCCTCACACATAATCATGTTTTGTTGTTTTCATCCCAGGTTCAAATTATTTAATTTTGAGAAGACTTCTGCTTCTTTTTAAGATTCAGTGAGTAATGCTTCAGATAATAACGCTCATTCATTGATTGTTTCTTTAATTTTCTGCTCCCTTAAGCCCTCGACTCATCCGTTCTATTTCTGAAAACCTTGGAATGGGGAAAAACACTTCTGTTCCCCGTCTGCTGTCAGTAATTTGTGATGCCTATAAATATGAGACTTTGAAGCTCAGTTCTTCCATGTCATCAATAATTGTTTGGTCTTGTAAAGCTAAAATTGCCCCGCTTCTTTGTTGCTTTCCGTTTTCTTCTTACCGTGCTTGTTTCTAGCTCTGTCTTCATTATTCCTTTCATTGAAGGTCAGCCGAGACATGTTTTGGGATTTTTATAAATAGCACACAGAGAAACAAAGTGTTCCCATAATTTGAAATGAGCACATTTATTTATACGGAGCATTGAAGTTGCTTTGAATAAAACAACTAAACGGAGTCAGCTGCATCACAGAAGAAACGTAGGATTTTTTATCAAGGATGATAAATGAGATCTTCAAATTTTTCATGGCAGCAGAATAACAAATAAACTTCAAAGGGACAAGAGTGGTCTTGAATCCTTTAAACTGCTTGTATCTGTTATAGAGCTGCTTTTTACTTCTGTTTCAAAATGAGATATTGAAAAAAAAGTCAAAGTAGAAAACAAGCCTTGTAGTTTTAGATTGTATAAAGTGAAGCCGATTGTTGTAAGGATGAGTGAACGTTAAAAAAAAAACTACCTTAATTCTTGCATTTGTTTCTTTACAGACTATAAGCCAAGATATTTTTCATTTCAGTTGTCCATATGCATCCTCTATTGCATTTACAAAAGTACAGTTGTTAACTGAAAAATAGTGTCTTTAAGCAGCAAAAACTAGGTTAAAGGTTTCAACTCGGAGGGAAAGTTATTAAAATGTCCCAAAACAAAGTCCTAAAAAAAAAAGATCTACAGTGTATATCAACATAAAATAATAATAAAAGTGGATGAATTCAAGTATTTGAGGCACAAGGGAACACTCGTGATCCCAGATCACTCATCAAGGCTCCACATCAAGAACTGTCATCAAGTGTTCATCAATTCATCAACTTTGTTGATTTCACATTATATTAGCTCTTATTGGAACAGTTTGGTGCCCTGTGCTAGACCCGAGACAAAAAGGACAATAAGCTCCATAACCAGGCTCTGTGATGCACTCCATCATCGTGTCCGTGCCGTTGGCAAAGGTCGCTCCTGTGATGGCAGCATTCATCCAGACATTTTAAAGCAATATTGTCTTCAAGACAACAGCTTCACCAGGGAACATCTTTTCAAACAAAACTACATTCTGTACACATTGCAAAGGCATTGCTGGCAAAGAAGTGGGTAGGGGTGCTTGATTGGCCTGCGTGCAGTCCTGACCCCAACAGAGAAAGTGGAGAAATTCGAAGCATCAGCGGCCTTGTGAAGCTGCACACCTTAAGATACGTTTGCATGAAAGAAGTTGACAAAATGTGAACAGAAACACTGTATCCTTGAAGACATAATTTATATTAATTGTTTAAAGCAGCACAACGTAACTTTCAGCTTTTCTGAGTTTGGCGGCATCTTGTGGACAAAATCGGTAGTGTTTTACCAGAAAGAACACTACGTTTCCCATGAGCACCAGCGCGTACTGCCGGAAAACTCCTGTCCCGTCGCGTGCATTTGTTTTGATGAGAGAAGACAGGACGCTTTTCTGTTTCACCAAGTGAACAGAAGGAACGCAAAAAAAGATGTTAAACTGCTGGAAAGGAACTGGAATTTACCTGGATACCTTAAACAAGGAAGCCAGGGAGCAGTATATGGAGAAAATAATGATTATTAACGGTCTGGATCCATATGAAATCCCTAAGAGATCCCTGAAGAGCCATGTGTTTCAATAAATTTGTATAATAGTACAACATACAGTACATGTTTTGTATCCCTCTTACTTCTCTTTTCTTTTTTTTTGACTGCTATATTATGTTGAAGAGGCGTGAGCAATATTTTTGTTTTCCTCGTGAGATTATTTTTTTCCTCTGCAGCTACAAATAGAGTTAATATTTTTTCCTCAACAAACTAGTTTTATCTGAAGATTGGGGTTAATTGCTCCGCACAGAGCTGGCCAGCAACTGCGTTTAGCTGGCGAAGTGGGGAATAAAACCCGAGTTTTTATCCGACGCCCGTCTGTGTGAGTGTTTGTGGTTTAAAGCTGTTTATGGTTCTGCGTTAAATCGACGCAGAGCCTACGGCGTAGGGTACGCGGCGACACGCACTGTACGTTGCGCGTCGCCACGTACCCTACGCCGTGGGTCTGCGTCGATTTAACGCAGAACCATAAATCATGCTTTACTGTGTGTTTGGTCGTTACAGCCGCGATCCAAAGCGAGCCGACGGCTCTTTTACTTTGTTATATCAGATACTTGGCCTGCGTGGTTCTGCCTCCGAGCAAGAAACCGTTGAAAAGTTAAACCATTAGGGTCTTTCCCCACGTCTGTTATGTGGAGCTGCTGCAGCCACAACGCAGCAACAGCTTCTGCGGAGCTCTGAGCTCCACGCCCCGCCCATTTTCGTCTCGACTGCGAATCGGGAAGGAGGGGGAAGTGACGTATGCCGTAAAGCAGTCAAAGTCGTAACGATTTGTAGTTTTTTAGTGTGGCAGGGTTCCTACCATGCTCCTCAAAGTTACATAGTGCCAGTGAAGGTGATACAGACCCCTCAGACCATGACAGAGGTTTCATTAAACCTGTTGGAAGTTGATGTACCATCACAATGACTCTGGAAATATGATATTAAGGTGGAAAAGTTACGTAGTGTCGCTTTAAATGAAAAAGAACTAGTTCTCTACACAGTGACCAAAGCTTTGCTGTTTAATTCTTTTTAGGAAAGTGTTACAGGTATGATATGTAAAGAAATGAATTAAGAATTAACTCGAAATGAAGATGGTGAGAAAAAAAACCCTCCAAAACAACATGAAATATTTGGGTTCACTTTCACTCGAAGTTGAAGTAAGTAGTATGTTGCCTTTGTTTTTCATCTTGTTGTAAAAGTCGTACTACCTTTTTCTGGTTTGAGGTGGTACATGTTTTCTAATCCGTGAGTTGGTAGAGTATAACAACGCTCCACCTGCTGGCAACTGGGGAAGGTTTTCACTGAATGATACTGTAATGAAAACACCCGACAGTATTTTTAGCTCGTAAACCAATACAATCACTTCATACATTACACTTCAGATCTTTCTTGGGGCACAATGTGAAAATTAGTCTTATGCAACAGGTATAAGCTGGAATATTTTAGGGCATGGCATCTATTTAAAAGCAGATTTTACATGGTCGACTCCTCCTTGATGTTGGGCTCTTCTTGGATAGAATTAAACTCTGGCTGGCTACGGTCACCGTTTCACTGTTGAACCAATTCAACATTTGCCCTCAGTATCTGTTCTGGCTGAATCCCAAGTTGACTTTATCACTAAAGTGCAGGCAGGCTGTACAATATGTGCACTAATGCTTTGTCTCGGCAGATGTGTGGATGTAGCCCAGAACACAATGCATGGGAATGAGACACTTAGCAGCAAATAGTAACTGATCATTATTCTGGCCTCCAGGCATGGCATTGCAGTTCAGTTTACCATTGTCTTCTGGAAGCCAAAGTAGCAGAACGATAGATCCCCAATAGAAGGCAGATCAGTGCAAAAGGGCCCAGGGTTAAAAAGTATACTCTCTGCTGTGAGCGAGCAGCCTCGCTCATGCAGTCTGGATTAATTTTCCCCCTAGGAGCTGTGTCTCTTGGGCCCAACAGCACCAGCTGGGCAAAATGCTGCTGATGATTCAGTATACGATGCTGTTCCTGTGGAACCTTACGAGTTACGGTGAGGAAACAACAGCCAGGCAGCTGCTTTCATCCTTGAACTCTCTGCTGTGATGTATACTTTTCCTGCCTTTGTTTTTTAATAGCTTAACATCAAATGGTCTTGCCGTATCTTCACTACCGTATGCAGATGTTTGATCTGATCTGTTTTCTCCGACTAAGTTTTAGCCAGACACACTTATACCGAACTCCAAAGCTATTTGTGACTTAGTTGTGAAATAGTTAAACTATCATTCCAATACAAATATATGTAGTCCACACCACAACTACGAGAATGCTTGTTTGTTTGATGAATGATAAAAAACTGGACGATCAAAACACAGCTGTTACCTTGACTTTCCTATTTGCTGCTATCAGATGACTGCAACAAGGGTGTTCATGTAGTTGTCTTACTTCAAGTGAAACTTTATATTAGAAGTACAGATTAAAAGCTAATTGACATATTTTATTGATGTTTATTGCATTTTCCATTTCTGCCTCTTTTATATAAGCTACTTGATGGTGAGAGAAGCACAATTACTCTGAAACCCCCTGTCTTGGCTGTAAGCTATCACTTATTAAACATTCTGTTGATGCGATGTAAAGCAGGAAAAGACAAAAAAAAAACACCAATTTATGTACCACACGCTTCCTCTTTGATTCTTGCCTGGAAGCCTTCATACTGATCTTACTTTTACCAAAGATTAAAATATGTACTCAGGAGAAGAGAGTGCACCGTAGGTGCACTCTGGTAAGTATTTTTGTAGCTATTGTTTTTGCCGTGGATGACCTTTGAACATTGTATTAGTTTTATCTTTCTTTCCAAGAAAAAACAGCAACTCTTTTTCAGATCTCCCACCGTATTGTACTACTACCAAGCTATTCAGATATGAAGTTAGGAAATGGCATGATTGAACAAGTGTAGACAGCGGTAGCAGTCCTTTTCCATGCTGTGTTGACTAAGACCCAAAGTACCTTTTAAAAAACATGACATTTGCATGACAGATGGGAGCGATCTAATCCAAGCCATTAAAATTGGCATGTAATATTTCATCTGATAACCATGTCATTCACTGACTGGATGTTATCATGATGACATCAGTCTGATAAGATGTTTTAATTCATTTCTATTCAGTGATGCCAGTTTTAATAAAACTGTAAGTTTCATGATGCATACTTGTGTTTGGATACACTATTTACATATATTTATTTCCTGGGTGGTAGAGTATATATTGTCTTGCAGTCATCTAACAGACTACAAAGTCCATAATTTTATACGCCAGGTAGCTGTTGATCATCCAATATGATGAAATCAGTCAACTTCCTGTTGCCTTATAGGTTCACCTTTCCTTTGGATTCCATGATCAAAAAAACATCCTCAGCATAGCAATGATAAGAGACATTGGGTTTCTTACAAATAGAGACCAGGGGCCACATACAGTATATGAAAAAAGCATAGGGCCAAAAATGGAACCCTGGGCAACATACAAGTGGAGCTGTCCCAGAAGAAATATCCCCTTGGTGGACAGAGCAACTCCTGCCTGACAAATAATACTGAAACCATTTTAAAGCTCTTCTCCTGATCCCCACTTTGTACTTGTGTGCAACAGCAGAATTTGATGGTCAACCTATGAAATGCAGCTGTGAAATCTAAAAGAACTAGAACAGCACCTGAATCAACTGTTTCAGACCATTAAACATTTTCAACAGCACAGTTTCCGTGCTGTGATGAAGTTTACAACCAGACTGAAACCTTTCGTATATACTGTGTTGGCTCAAAAAATCTTGAAGCTGCATTAAGACTTTCTCAAGGATTTTGGATAGGAAAGGCGGTTTAGAGATGGGCCCAAAATTGGAAAGCAGAGATGGATCAAGATTTTAGTTTTTTATCAGAGGTTGATTATTAGCTTTTTTCAAAGTATCAGGGACAGAACCAGAAATTAGACTAGAATTTATTAGCATAAGAACTGGTTTCCCAATACTAATAGTTTCAAAGACATCTTTAAAGGGACAAGAGGGGTACTATCTAAGGCAGGGGTAGGCAACCCTGGTCTTAGAGAGCCACAGTCCTGCATATTTTAGATGTCTTCTTGCATTAAATTTAAATGTATTAACGGATAGCCCCTTGAGATGAATCATCTCGGTTTCGAGGGGGTCCAACAAAAAACATACAACACAATACAAAGCACTTACACACAACATACATAATACATAAGGCTCTACCACACCTGATTCTAATTAACAGTCATCATCAGCTTCTAATCCAGGTCTGCACAACTCTGTTAATGACACAGTCCTTTGTATTAGGGTGTGATGAAGCAGAGAAACATCTAACATGCAGGGCTGCATGTTTTGGATGCGGTTGCCTACCCCTAAACTAAGGTCACGTTTCCATTACAATTTTGTTCAAAAGGAAATCAAATCTCTGATAATTTGATAAAGGTAGCGCTGCGGCGGTTCGGTGTTTCATTGAACGCTGTTTTTCAAATAAGGGTAATTCACATAACTATCCTTTCCAGTGAGATAAGTTACGTGAGTGACAGGCTGTAGACGAATTGACGCATGCGTACTGTACAAAACCACCTTGTGTCCTCAGAAGAGTGTTCTTTATCTTTGGGAGGCAGATGGACCAGTC
The DNA here is from genome assembly GCF_033807715.1 of Cololabis saira. NCBI lineage: Eukaryota > Metazoa > Chordata > Actinopteri > Beloniformes > Belonidae > Cololabis > Cololabis saira. Next base: position 12,419,156 of record NC_084595.1, on the reverse strand, counting down.
AATGTTGATTTGATGAGCTGGCCGTGTTCAAGGAACTGTTAGTTTAGTGTCTGTGTTCTCTGTAATTCTCACGGCACACACAACACTTCTCAGTTTCTTTTTGGAAGTTTTCTCTTTCTGGTGAAGCAATTTTAGTTTGAGGCCGGATGTCTACTGTCCACGACAAATCGCTCGCATCACACTCCTCCTATTCATTTTCTATGGAGCACAACTGTGCCTACGCAAGGAATCTTGGGAAGACAGTGTGTCAAAGAGTTGAGCACTGCTTAACTTTATGCAAATAGAGACATTGAGGGCGAGGCAGTGATCTAATCAGAGTGGACATCACTGTCTACATCATTGCAATGGGAAGTCTTTGTCTGCTGCATGTTTAAAAAAAAAAAAAAAAAAAAAAAAAAAAAAGCATGTTAACTTGAATGATGAAACAGCTTGGAAGAGTTAGTTAAATGTTGCTTTTGCAGGTTACAACAGTACATCAAATTTCGTGTTGACATTCTGAAGTACTGATAAAAAATAATTTCATTCAAACAGAATCCTTGGATGAGCCGTTAGAAATCCCCATCCTGTTTCCGGTGTTGCACTGAATTCTGTGACCATTCAGATTATGTCACCCACTGTTGCCTGAATTCAGTTCAAGTCACTGTTGAAGATATGATGACATAGATACCATAAACTCCATGGAGTTGAGCGTGGTGGGCACAGGTATATGCAGGCATATACCAGGCTCAACGATTTTTTCAATTCAATTCAATTCAGTTTTATTTATATAGCGTCTATTACAACAAAGGTTGTATCTAGGATCTTTCCAGAGACCCAGAACATGACCCCAGAGCAATTATTACATAAACATAACAGAAACAGTGGCAGGTAAAAAACTCCCTCATGAGAGAAAAACCTTAAGCCAAACCGTGGCAATAAAAACTCCCCTTTAGGAGGGTAGAAACCTGGACCAGGACCTAGCTCATAAGGGGGGCCCTCCTGCCGGAGGCCAGTGGGCAGAGCAGGAAACACTCACAACACACATTTGCAGGAGCAGTGACAAACAAATAATAGACGCTGGTTGTCAGAGAAATAAAAGACACTGACCCCTCAAGGCCAAAGCAAAAAATATAAACAATCCATAATTTGGTAATTTCTTCCCGAGTTGCCTATTTGCATAGACGCTCCACTATCAACCATCTGTCAGACTTTTTAATTTATTGTTCAATTAAACATAATAGTTGTGTTGACTTTGTTACCCGTTTATGCCATTTAAGTATTTTTCTTTATGTCATCAAAATTGTACAACAGAAAATAAATAATTTGCATTAAATGTACTTTAACTTCTTTGTAACATGAGGGAAAGTGAATGAAACCCCAAACAATTAGTTTGATGTAAATTCCTAGATTTTCTAGTGTACAGTGTGGCCACATCAGAAACTGTTTGTCCTTCAGACAGTGTGTTGATCAGCGAGGTGACTTATTGGAAAATGATATGAAATGATCCATTTCATATAAAGTGTCATCATTTTCTTATGTGCTGCACACTGACATCTTTGAAATCTGACAGAGGACAATGCAGAGTGAAAAGAAAAGAAAGCTTTGTTTTTTAGCCTATTTATGGATAAGTAAAGTTAATTATAAATATCTCTCTGCTTTGTACTGCTCTCAAAGATGTTGTCTGAGCCCTTTCAGTCCCTGTTTTGCTTTTATTCTGCCATAAAGTAAAGTTCTTGTTTCTTTTAATGGTTTCAACAGCTGTGTGGCATCTAAAATGAAAAGTTAAAAACGTGTTTCACCTTGAGTCTTTAGTTTAACTTCAAAAATATGTTGAAAGTTGTCTAGAAAAATACAAGTGTTAAATACAGTACGTATACATAAATGTCTTTATGCAGTGCTTTTATTTGAACAACTTTCAAGTTGCTTTCATATTTTTCTTTTTTCACGAAATTGAACCAATATATGTTTTTAGAGTCATTCTCTGGAGTCCAGACGTACTACAATCATGTGCCATTTGTATAGCATACTCTTCTTTGGGGCAATATGAACCCAGATGCAGGAGAGATGCAGGAGGCAGGAGTTCCAAGAAGTTGATTTATTCCTCAAAACAAATACGCTGCCAAGCAGGATGCACAAACCAGAGCTTAAAACAAGAATCAAAAAACTACAAAAACCTGGGCAGAAAACACAGAGGAACAAACAGTACAGACCAGCAGGGAGCAAGGGAAAGACAAGACTAGATATACACAAGGGTTAACGAGACACAGGTGCAGACGATCAGGCCAGATGGGGAACAGGAAGGTCAAACCAGAACTCAAACACAAAGACATGCGGTGCGTCCGAAATGCCATACTAAACAGTATACTCAAAAAGTATACTTAAGTTTGGCACACTTTTGAGTAAATATCAGTAGTATGCATTAATTTGGACGTACTACTCAGAGTGACACGTCACTTCCTGCCGTTGGGAGGGGGAGTTGTTACCGTGGTAACAACTCCGCCACAGCAGCAATAGCAGCGCACCGCGCTTATTATACTTAATATTATACTTATGATGTATCTGCGCAGCACTTAGCAACCAAACACTGCTGCATTGTGGGAAGTTTCTGCTTAGCTAGTGTCCATCAATCCATACTAATACATTTCTCCGGAATGAGTATGGATAGCGCATACTCTTGTGTACGTACTAATGTTTCGGACTTACTAAAAAATCTCCCATACTGTTTTAGCTACTCATTAGGGTGGAAGTATGGGATTTCGGACACAGCCATGGGCTTCAAAATAAAACAGGAAGTAACCAACCGTGACAGCGACGAAATAGGGAGAGTGATGGGTGTTGTTAGGTTTGAAGTGGACTGTTATGTTGTGTTTATAAAAGACCCTTCTGAGTTTCTCAGACAGTCCTGCCATCCATAGCATAAAAACTTGTTTGTGCTTGTTTGTCTTTCCTCTGTAGTTTTCTTTTCTTTTTCTTTCTTAACCCATATTTGCCCGTCATTGGCACAGTATTGTAAAATAAACGGCATTTAAATAGCCAGAATGAGTGACTCATGTGGTTGCAAAACAGTATCGGTGCAACAATTAGTCAACGTTGTTGACAAAAATGTATAATAAAAATAGTCACCAATAAATTTAATTGTTGGTAAAAAAAAATTAAAAAAAATCAGTAGAGTGAGGCGTAACCCTCCTTCCTATCTCTGCTGAGGATTGGACATGCGCAGTAGAGTGCAGCCAATTACCAACCATCTTACGTCCGCAGTGACACTCATGCGGAACCGAGTTTTGTTGCAGGCCCTCGACTGAACGATAGAGGCTGGCTGCAAAACCGAGTCCATTTCCATTGACTCTACAGTTAAAATGTCTGACTTTGAAGCAGAAATAAACATGTTTACAGTTTCATTCAAAAAAACATTTTGTATGTACAACAACTCTGAGGAGGGGGAATGTTTTTGTACAATGCCGGGAGAGTTTATATCAAGCGATACATTTCTTTCTAATATGATTGACTGACAGTTGGCCTAGCCGACTGGGCCTCATTTTTAATTGTCATGCTTCCATGCTTTTGTGAAGCATCCACCCGTTTGTATTAATCCAGTCGGCCGAATGTGACGGTAATTTTTGATTTCGAATCAACATGTTAAAGGCATCATGGCACCTCTGCAGATATTTCAGCGAGGTTCGGCTGAAGGAGCTGGGAACACATGTTCCCATGTTTCCGTCAAATTACTAAGCAACACGCCTGCCCCTTACAAAGAAAAACGGGCGTAAAACCTTCAGAAACCAATGGGTCACTTGACCAAATTCTTCGTCCACTGTTAGAAACAATCACTGAGTACAGCGCCAGGTAAACATTATACTGTAGGGGCGGCAACGCCCCGGCGACTGGCGAAGTTCATTAAAATATGCAACATTAACAACCTCATGCAAAATGTAAAAGCTGAAAACTAAATAAGAGCTATTTGATAATTATGAGATTCATAATCCGATTAGTCGACTAATCGTTTCAGTTATTGATGCCTAATCGACTATCAGAATAGTCATTAGTTACAGCCCTACAAAACGTTATAAAATGTATCTTAACTGAAGTGTCGTGTACATCATGTATCCAGGTTTGTATTGGATGAATGCATGGTCTTCTAAAGATGAGAAAACATACAGGAACTGTGTGTATCTTCTCTGCAGTTGCAGTTTAGACACTAGCAATCCTACATTTTCACTTATTTTGGAAAAGAAACCAAAACAACTCTAGTCTAAGGCTAAATATCTTTGATGTTGCTTCGCTTAGTGTGGACACAAATTGCCATGGTTCTTTTATTTTTGTCTCTAAGGATTTAGGAAGAAGACTATGTTCCTACTGACAACATATAACTTACTTCCACATCACTTTTTTTTTGCTGTGGTAGAAGCTTAGAGTCTCAGCCTCCCAGCAGTTCTCTCCCAAGCTGACTGTCTTATAATAGTGTGTCGCAACGATGATTAATTCACACTTCTACTATTCATAATACCTCATATGAAATAAATTACTAAATTCTAATTTATGAGTTTCTGTAGACCTCCATCTGAAGTCATTATTTTCCATTGAAATGACCTGCACTTCACTGCTGATTGTTACTTTATTATGGATGTTAAAGGGCATCTACAGGAGAAACATGGTTTTTTACTTTTCAACAGTCATTTTTTTTACTTGAAAGCATTAAATAAATAATTTGTATGAATGAGAATCTGTTGCAGAAACTGATCAGAAAGGTTACATTGTACCGCAAATGACAATGGATTTGATAATGAATTGAAATTCCTCTGTAAATGATGCTCCAGTCTGATGGAAGCAGTGACATGCATGCAAATTTTACGGTCAGTCCAGGACCGAAGAGTGTGGTGCTATTGCCTTTAGGTCATGTGCCACTCATCAGCTAGCTACTGGAGTACAGCAATGTCTAACAAGACTTTCAGTTAAGCAGAACATGGAATCTGCACTGAGAATGAGAATGAGCCTCGCAATGAAGTGGTGTTTAATTGACCTTTACACACTGGTTGGAATAGTGAGTGCCACAGACCACTTGTTAGTGGAGATTAGAGAAAGAGGATGATGTACATGTTCAGCCAGTTTCAAGTTATTTCAGTTAGTTGAGTTTTGTTTTAATGTGGAAAGATGAATAAACTGCCCCATGCCTACATGAATTTAGCGTCAAGATTAAAATCCCACATGACTGACTAGTTTATTGCAAGAGAAGCCATGAGTCATGAGGCAATCCATGGTTATTTCAAATTATACCATGACATTTTCAGCTTTTACACCTACAGACTATGGAAGGATTTTTGTTTGAAAACCTCTTATTAAATAAAACAAAGATAATGAGAAAAAAGTAAATAAAATTGAGAAAAATGTGTGTGTGTGTAAAAAAAAAAGTAATGTTATTAGTTTAGTTTATTGACGTAGGCTGTAAGAAATTTGTGATGGCGTGTTATGTTATCTTGCATAACATCCATCCATCCATCCATTCTTTTTTTTTCCTTCAGTCCCACAGGGTTCTGCTGTTTTCAAACCCATCTGTCACTGGGCAAAAGCACTCTGACGTGGTGGACACAGCTGCGTTCCATAAAGGTGGCACTTGTCGGATACAATTCAAATGCTCTCATGAGGTTTGATCCATAATGTGTAACAGAGGCCACCATGTGGTCAGAATGTTCATAAAAGGAATGGATCTCTCCAACATCAAACAGCTGACTCGTCACATTTAAACCCAATTTAGCATTGTACCTGCCGAAAAAGAGTTTTAAAAACAGCTGGATTCAAAAAAAATATATAAATAAAGGAAAGGATGTGCTTTGAAGGCTGGAGAAGCATTTTCAAAGATGATAAATCCAACAAAGGTTCTTTGGATCTGTCAGTGTTGTAGACTTGATGCTGTTTTTATATGAAAAGTTGCAAACATCACACGTTCAGTTCTTTAACTTATTTTGTACTTAAGGACTGAAAATTCAAATTACCCTTTATATGAAGAATTAACGCAAGTACCTTAAATAGAAATCAAGATACAACTAGCCACTCATTTTTCTCTTATTGATGTACGATCGCCAATTAAATTGCCCGATGCAGAACAAAAACAGTAAAGGTCACTGCACTATCAATAAACTTTTGGAGTATCTATGTTTTATCCAATCCAGCCTTACAAAATGTTTCAGCTTTAATGCTTTTTGAATCAATAGATATGCATTTTTTACAACGTAATAATAGGAAACCCACATTATCACATGCTGTATTCATGCCTTATCAACCAGCTAGTGCATGGGAGGAGTGGTGCTGGACTTAGTCTCAGGAATATCATAGGACTTACATCCAGGGAGTTTCATCTTAAGTGTGAGAATTTCTTTTTTCTTTAATGTATTTTGATTCTTACTCTTGAATAAGAAATTGTGGGTCTTAAATCCAACTTTTAAAAATATGCATGTTCCTCACTGTGCATCAGGTAAGAGGGACACTGACTGTTTTCGACATGCAAATATGCAAAGCCTAACTGACATTGAATGATAGTCTTGCAGCTTCATTATTAATTACATTTTTTTTCACATACTTAAGTTGCTGTTTTGTGATACATATTATCAATGGTTCCTTTTCGGGCATATGAGTTAAAAGTTAAAAGTCATTGCTTAATGCAACATGCTTTATAGATTATGAACTTTTTTAATTGAAGTCGTTTATTTCATGAACTATAAGAGGTCCTCTATTCCAAGTGGGTTATAGGAGCTTAAGAATGGCTGGTCATGGGGGACATTTTAACCGGATTTAAAAGAGTTCTGTTTTATCGAGCTGATAACTGTGGGGTCCAGTTTGGGTGGTATTAATAAAGGGAAAAGGTGGATGATAAAGTATTCACTATGCTCTGCTGTAATCAAGCTCATAGTTCTGCTCTGCATCTCTAGAGCACTGGGTAACAACAGGGCTCCCTCTTTTCAGCATGAGGGAGTCAAACACACCCCAGGTATGATGCGGAGTAAAGATGAGATGTATTTTGACAAAGAAATTGTGTGTATTCTCATTTCTTAAAGCAAATTGAGTCAAAGATTGAGTCAAAACTTTGAGACGATTTTGTGAACTCTTAATTAAATGATTCATTTGCCATGAAACAGGAAGTGGATGGTTGTCCCAGCCGCACATTAAAGAAATTGTTAAAGAAATCATTTGTTTTTCCTAAGAAGGTACAATTTTACCATTATCTCGGATATCTCCCTTTCACCAAGTCAGATATTTCATACTCTACAACGGTCTATTCAGAAATGAGGCAGTCTGCCTTTGAAAATATGAAACCATAAGCGGATATCATCTTTTTGTCCCTCCTTGTCCAATCGAGTTCAACTCACAGTCCCCACAGACATCATACACCTCGTGGTTGAACTTTGATGATAATTTTTCAAACAATTGTGGGTGCTTTGGTGTTTTTTTTAGACAATCAACAGTGTGCATAAACAGCATTTGTTTCCTCACAAATATCAAACAAATAATGCAACCAAAAAAAGCAGTTCACATTATGCCTAATTGTGCTTCAGAGCTTCCTCTTCTTGGAGAATGATGTGGAAATGTCAGTGACTCACCCCGTACTCTGGGGCACATACTAATTTTACATCAAATCCATCACTTTCCCAGATTTCTTTGTCCCTCCTCCGTGACTGTAAAAGCCATCGGCACTGGTTTATAACAGCGTTCATTTCTTGGCAGAATGTTTGTTTCACAGTAATGCCATGACTTAGTACATTCTTGCCATCCATCCATCCATCCATCCATCCATCCATCCATCCATCCATCCATCCATCCATCCATCCATCCATCCACCCATCCACCCATCCATCCATCCATCCATCCATCCATCATGTGCAGGGGTGCAGGGGGAGGGAGTTATTCCCAGCTGTCCAAGAAGAGATTTCCAGTCCATCACAAAGCACAAATTTCTTACTTATTTTTATACATTTTATGCTGGTTGAACCTGCAAATTTAGCATGAAATAAAAATAAGTGGCAAATAAATTTAAGATTAGATACGATTGAGATGGCAGAGATTTTATCTTTTTAGGAATCACTGGTGTTTTTGCTTCAGCTCCAGTGTAGCCAGACTTGCTTACTTTAAGCTCCCAACAGCTGCAAACATGTTGATATAAGATGTCCAGGAGTTCTGTTAGTAATGTTTCTCTGGATTGGATTGACAAAAAGAATTCACTTTCTGTTAAAGAGGAATCTTATGTGTCACAGATCTTGGCAGCAAGTCCTAGGGCGCATAATTCATGTGCCTACTTTTTGTAATGAAGCATTTCTTAAGGTGGCCTTTTGAAAATGGTTCTCAACACTCGAGGCAGAAGTCATCTTAATCTGCTTCAGATGCAGAAGGTGGTGTTCACTTTTTATATTTACAAGCAACTTTTGAGGAACTCTTGTGTTCTTGTGTGGCTTCTTGAGTCCTATCAGAGGCCTTTGTTCCTGGCCTTTCTTCTTCCAGCTGTCTTTTTACACTCTGTCAGGACCAAGCGCCAACCGTTGAAGTTCCCAGTTGAGGTTCATGCAGAATTAAAATTAGTTGCTGTTCTTCGACTGGCTAAAGGCTGGCTTTAAAAGCGAGTCTGTCAGAGTTATATTTCATGCAACAGTCCGTGCGTGTGTACCCAGCGCTGGCCCTAAGTATGGAATGTAGAAATACTCTGGTGCATCAGCTGAACTGCAACTGGAACTCTACAGAGCTTTATTAGCAGAATGCCCTTTGACTTTAACACGTCACATGTCAACTGCAGTGCTTAATGGCTGTCTTCACAATGTACCACTTTTATGTTAACAATTCATCTCATATCAGGAATAACAGAATTTACAATACTTGCACAACTGAGAGCATATTATCATAATCAAAATCAGAATACTTTATTAATCCACGAGGGGAAATTGTTTTTTGTACAGTTGCACTGCTTCAGAAAGTAATAAGGAAAAGGTTCATGAATAAATAAAAAGGATATATACACTGATCTCCTCGCTGTACAACTCATGATATATACAATAGTTTTCTCTTATTACAAGTTATTGTACAGTTGTTTAAAGTTAAAGTCTGGTTTCTTTCTCTTCCTCCTCTTCACCATATGTCAGAGGGAGGAGTTGTACAGTTTGATGGCAACAGGTTGGAAGGATTTCCTTAGGCACTCAATAGTGCATTTAAGAAGTGTCATCCTACAACTGAATATACTCCTGTGTGCCATCAGTCTGTGATACAGTCGGAAGTACTCATTTTTCAACGTGACTCTTAACTTGTACAGTGTACTCCTGTCCAACACCACTGACAAGCCCAACTTGTCCAACTTGTCATTCTCCCTACACCTGTCCGGTAGGACACAACAGAATAACCCTTAAGCCTGAAGCTCTCTCTTTGCAAACTTCCCTCAACTGTATCAGCTGAATCATTACACCGTTTTGCAGTAGGCATCGTGTCATGCCACAGCTCATCAAAACAAGATTCACTTCTGTTCTGCGCCAAGGTGTCTTGAAGTGCATGGATTACTGTATGGATACAGCCCTTGCTAAATCAAGAGATGGAGATTGAAGTATGTCAGAAAGCAACTTCATTTTCCCAAGAATTGTTCTAAATGTGGCAAAATTCCCAATTAAAGTGACATCAATTTGTGCCAACAGATCCCTTACCTTCACTGATCTGTCACCATTGTTCTCTATTGGCGCTTTTACACTGGTACCTACTCAGCGCGACTCGACTGGCCACGCCCCGGGTTTTGCGCTTTTCTACTAGGGGGTGTGTCTACTAGGAGGCGGGTCGAGTAGATACTTTTTCTGTATCTATTCTGCCGAGGTTCTAAGCGTGCGAGTTGGACTGCATCTGACGTCATCACACTACACGCCACTGCTTGGTCGGGGTGCGGGGCCGCCAGTCGTTTGAGTCAGGAGGCGGAAATCAGCAAAAGATCGACTTGCAGCTTCTTAATTTTATTCGACAGGCAATGGGAGTGCAAAAGTCTGTTTCATGATCCAACTCTGAGGTGCAGAGGTTCATAAACCTGGTGGCTGAGGAGAGAAAAGGGATCTAGACGGGCGATAAGGAACGATCAGATATACCACAGTCACTTCTCAGCTGCTCGCCGCTACCAGCTGACTTTTCAGCAGTGCTGAGACAAACAAAATAAAAAAAAAGCTTCTTTCACTCTCATTTTTTAACTTGATATCAAACACAAGCCACAGATCCAGCAGCACATTTATCATCTCTTCTAGGTTCTACATCTTTAGTGTTGTTGTCTTCTCTGTTTAGATCACACAATCAAATACGTTACAGCAGCTTCGCTCCAATCCCGCCTTCTTCTCATCTGGGTGTCTAAAAACAAACGGGGGCTAGGCGAGTGGAGGCGAGACGAGGCGTGGCGAGTCGAGTCGCGCTGAGTAGGTACTAGTAGAAAAGCGCCATATATCTATCTAATGAAGTACTCTTAATACAGCTGGTAATCTGACAATGAAGGTTTTGTTGGATGCACTGTAGCATGCCCACTCTCGAAGCTCTCGAGGAGCCTCTGGATACATGTCTTTTGAACTATGAGCCATTTTTGGTGAACATACATATTAACTTGAAATTATACACATACAATTCATGCAGCAACGAGAAAAAAAAACAATCATCTTTTGGGGCTGCTTTCACCACATCAACAATAAAAACGTTGAGGCAATGTGCATTGCACATAAAACCCATGTTTTTGCCTCTGCTTTGATCCTGATTGCAACCCCATTTCATTTCTCTCACATTATTGATGCCCCATCATATCCTTGGCCTACAAGACTGGATCGATATTCAAGGCCATACTTTTCCAGACACTATTATTTTTTGAGTTGAGCCCTGCCACCTCCACCTGACTTGCTCTCTAGAACTTTAAGAAACTCTCTTGAACAGTCCCATTGTAGCCTTTGTACTAATTACAGTAGTTCTGTTTTTTTTTTTCTTTGTTTGTTTTTTTTTTTGGTAGGGGTGGGGGGTCTTTTGTTTCATCTGCAATCATAGAGAAGCACTCACTTTCCTTCGCTCTGCTGATAATCTCTGACAAATTCCATTACTTTATCTGGATGGTGTTTCCAGTATATTTTACATTTCCTGTTACAGTATATAGAGTTTCAATCAATGGATTATGGTTAGAAATCAGTTCCATTATCTCCAAAAAGTTCCCTTTTGTTTTGTGATGTATATACCTCATAGTGTCCCCTTTGGGAGAGGTTTGGCATAGCTATAAGGAGTAGCACTTCAGCAACAGTTAAAATGTAGATGCGTTTTTCCCCTACTTTTTTTTTGCTTGCCTTTGCCAAAGCATCGTGCACCAATGAATCTGTCAGAATTCCCCTCTTATGTTCACTCCAAGCATTTGCATAACCTCATGCCCCTAAAAAACTCCATCTTTATACATTGCTATTATCCAGTTTGATTACCTTTAATGTGATGTAAAAGAAGTTTTAGAAGCATTTAGAAGGGAAAGGTGACAGACTGTGAATATCTCAATATTTAATTTGTGCTGTGAATACCATGTCTTGGGGCTGGGCGATATGACCTTAAATCAATATCATGATCAATTGGGAAGTTTTACCTCGATAACGATAAATGCACGATAAATCATCATTATTTGTTTTTTATAGGCTTTCCATATTAATTTTAAAAGTAGGATTGGAGATTTAATATGTGGATGGCCCTGTGTAGTATATGATGTAAGATGTAGTCTCACACAGTACCACATTCTGGTGATTTGGGTGATCACAAACAGGTGAAGAAGTACATGGGATAATATCAAAATATTTCATTTCTTTAAACAAAAACTAGATGTTCTTTAAAGTGTCATTTTGTATTACTTTACAACCATGTACAACAATACATACTTTTGCATGGTGATACTGGAGTGATGAGTTTTCATTTTCTTCCACAGGGACATCCTCCCTTACAGATCCTGAGATAAATATTTAAAATGTCTAGCTTCATCTTTCATTCTTTTTAAAATTATACAGCCAAGATGCTCCATACTCATATTATGTACAAAATAAACAAAATAAACCCTTCCTTGTCGATTCTCACAAATACCTTGATTTGCAGAACTCACTGTGGACAATGACGACTGCTGATCAGTCCATCCCTCCCTGACAATGCTCTCTGCTTCCGGTTGTACTTTACACTTCTTAACAATGAAGAAATGTAATATTTTTTTTAGATATTTTGCTATTCCTTTATCTCTTTCCCTATATGTACTGGCTGTCCCTGAAGAAATATAGCAACATTTTCTGTCGCTCACAATAACTTTCTAGATGTATAACCTTGACTATAAGTCAGGGATTTCAGATTCTGGTCCTCAAGGGCCCCTATCCTGCAGGTTTCAGATGTTTCTTGCTCCAGCATACCTTATCAAATTCAAATGATTCTCTTTCCTTTGTTAATGTGGGTAGAGACCTATGCTGACCTATACACTTGGCCTTCTGAGCTTCACTGTGATGACATCATCTTACATTTGATTGAATTTGATTGTCACTTGGGGTGGCCAATCTCATTGGAGGGTTGGCCCCAACAATGTCACCAGCCTTGCCAGGGGCAAAATCTTTATCCTAAAAGATTTCTCTACTAAAGAGATACATTTTAGTTTAGTCAAACCCAGACTGGATGTTTGTTGGCGTCTCCCCCAAGAGATATTGGAGACATTTGCTGATGACACTACAGGGGTCTGACTCATCTCAAAAGATTTTGAGGCAGCTTACAGACAGTTGTCAACCTGGTGTTCATAGAACAACATTGCTCTGAACACCAAGAAAACCAAAGAGATCATCATTGACTTCAGGAAGAACAGCACCGAGCCAGGCCCTCTTTACATTAATGGCAAGTCTGTGGAGAGGTTCCACACCTTTCAGAGTTCTTGGCGTTCTCCTCTCTGACAAAACATCTCCCAGACAGAGTACATCACGACAGTCATCAAGAAAGGCTCACCACTTCCTGAGAGTCTTCAGGAAGCACACTCTAAACTCCAACCTGTTGCCGACCTTCTACTACTCCATTGAGACCCTGCTGAGATATTGCATCACAGTATGTTACGGCAGCTGCACCGTTGAAGAGAGGCTCCAGAGACCTGTCAATGCTGCAAGGAAGATCATTCTCCCCCCCCGATGGACGTGTATACCTCCCTTCGCCTCAGCAAAGCTCAAACCCTCACCAAAGACAGCTCTCACCCGGGCTATGACCTATTTGACCTGTTGCCCTCAGGGAGGTGCTACAGGTGTATTAAGAAAAAAAGGAATAGATTCAAAAACAGCTTTTTCCCAAAGGCAATAACCACCCTTAACTTCCTACATGATCACATGCACTGATTTCATGGTCCAACCACTAATATTGTTCAATACCGTACAATGTGCAATATTCCATTCAATAATGTGCAATATGTAGAGATATTCAACACTGTACATAGCACATAGTACAATGAATTCTATTCTATTCTATTTTATTCTATTCTATTCTATTCTATTCTATTCTATTCTATTCTATGCAGTGGCACAAATTGGGGTTGTTAAGTATCCAGGCATCAAAGGATGTTTACCTATTTTTTTTAAAGGTCCATCCAGGCTGCAACATGTGTCAACAAATTGGTGGAGAGGATGATATTTTGATGCCCTTTTCTTTTGCATAATCTCACCCCATGATTGAAAGCTGGGAGTCATGAGTATCAGGACCAGCTTGGAGCACCTCTCGCCAGGAGTCGGGCATTTTAATGGCGATTTCATAGGCACGTTCTTTTTACGTCCTTTGGTGTTAAGCCAAAATATGTCAGCCAACTTGGCCAGACACTAAGCCACATGACTCTCCAACTCAGTTACATCTACCTCCCTTAACCATCAATCTCATCTTGGCTGATTTTTCTGTGGGAACTCCGTGGTGTATTATTGTCATATAAAAAGCTAATTATCATATTACTTATCTTCTGGTTCTTGACCTGTCTAGCCCATAATAACAGCAAATGTCTTCACTCTGTCTGCTTTCTTGAATACTACTTGATTATTCTGATCTTCATATTTTCTACAAAAAAAGAGAAAAAGTTTAAAAAAAATGTAATGTTAAGTGATAATATCAATAACTTCAACAAAAATAATGATTGTTTTATATGTGTAGCAAATGTTTTACTAATTATTAATAATATGGCAGGTTAAAACCAGACCCAAAATCGTGTGTCAACTTACCCCACCCCTCTTATGAGAGTTTAAAGCTGTGCCTTCAATGGCACCAAATACAGTCCACCATCTTTTTATTCAGTTTTTTTTTTTAATGCTCAGATAAGTGTCTCACCACTTCCCTTACATCTACAAGATAGCAAAAATTAAGTACATGAAGTGTTCAACTCAACTTTGTGAGTGCACCATCCAGGTTGCACTTTGCAATGTACTTTGTGTAAACATACTTGTCATCGTGAATGCACTGATGTGCTCAAATTGCTGAGTATAAGTGTGCAAGTACACAGTTAGCACAATTGCACAGCAAAATAGGAGGATGTCCAAAGTACCCCCTTTTCTCAAAGGATTCCACTTTGTTTTACTGTATATCAAAATTGGTAAGATTTGGCCCCAATAAGGGTGTTTTTTTTACATGAATCCCTCATTTTATCAGGCACATACTGTATGTCTATAAATTTGGGGGAACATACAAAGTTATCTCAGAACATGGTCTGTATTCATTTGCATTTAATTATTTTGTGTGTCCATTGGTGTGATGATCAATCAGGAGATACTATAATTAGATTTAAATGTGCAGCATTTTGAAGCTCCTGGTGGTATGAAAGCTTTCTTATGTTGTGACTGTTGAGTTGATGAATTTAAAATGCTAATGTTGAGCCTGGCTTGCCCACACAGGCATTTGTCAATGTAACAGCTTAACTCTCTCAGTAACAAATTACAACTGACCTTTCTTTGCTATAACAACTGCAAAGTACATGCTGATATGACCTCCCTTTTGGTTACAGCTCTCCATCCATCCTGCTGTTTCATCAGCCTTTCCCTCCCTGCAGCCTTGTGCTTCCAGCCAGCTATCATCTGCTGATTTGCTGCTTATAAGATGGCACTTACATACAGTACTGGCATTTCTTTGCAGAACATTTCCCCCTTTTGTCAGTCACAGTGCCTGTATGTAAGAGAAAAAAGGCTTGAAATCTGATCATCTTTTTTTCTGCCTCCCGAAGAAGGCCAAGGTGTGAAAAAGGCAAGACTGGTCGTGCATGTATGTCGTGCATGAGAAGTATGAGAATTTAACAACTTTCCGATCAAGTTGTACGTGTGCTGACCATAGTCATAAGCACAGAAACGCACTTCACTCCAGGGACGAGCAGAGCTCATAGTTGGCCCTGCCCCTTCTCAACCTTTCCCCGACCCTGCACCCCAGCCTGGGACTTGCTGATTGGGCCGGAGCTTCGGGAGCTGCATGCTGGCCTGCGGCCCCCACCCCTGGTCATCCCGTTGCTGCTTCCACCTGCCTGCTGTGCTGTTGCCGTCCCTGACCCACCAGTCTGGCCTTCGGCAGGAGGGTCCCCCCTTATGAGCCTGGTCCTGCTCAAGGTTTCTTCCCTCCTAAAGGGGAGTTTTTCCTTGCCACTGTTTGACTTAAGGTTTTTCTCCCACTAGGGGAGTTTTTACCTGCCATTGTTTATGTAATAACTGCTCGGGGGTCATGTTCTGGGTATGGGTCTCTGGAAAGCGTCTAGAGACAACTTTTGTTGTATTAGACGTAGGGCTGGGCTATATATCGAGATTTTAATATATATCGATATATTTTCAAACGCGATATCGTACGAGACAATATCGTTTATATCGATTTAAAAAAAATAAATAAAAAAAAAATAAATATATTTTGATATGGCTTATTTTGTAACAAATTGACTTGAATGTTTTATTTGAGATTTTCACAAATGTTTTGTTATTTGCACAACTATCAACCTCAGTTGAAAAGTCTGCCTGTTACTGTCTACACTGTATTAATTGTACAGTGTATTTTAATTTAATTGTTATGCAGGAAAGGGATATTTGTTTTATTTTATTCAAGGAGCATTTTTATTCTATATATGCAGGCAGTTTATTTTTATTTCATTTGTTTTATACATTTTGATATTGTGCAGACCTCTGTTAATAAAGGTACCTGTGTGACATTTGGCACGAGGCTTTGTATTAAAACTGACTGTTTTTTTAAGGGTTTGCCTCAGAAAAAAATGAAGCTAACAGAGATGCTATGCTATAATGCTTTGGGGGAAACCCCAATTAAGGCACAGAAAAAATATCGAGATATATATCGAGTATCGCCATTCAGCTAGAAAATATCGAGATATGACTTTTGGTCCATATCGCCCAGCCCTACGCTATATAAATAAAATTGAATTGAATTGAATTGAATTGAATAGTTGAAACCAGCTCACAAATGAAAAAGCAGCTGGTAGGGAAGACCTGGACAATTCCAATTGGTGAGGAAGACCCGGACACTTCCAGCTGTTGAGGAAGACCCGGACCCTTCCAGCTGGTGATGGGCCAATGGAGTAAAATTGGGAGTCCACTTTTATGGAAATGTTACGGAATGCCAGTATGTAAGCGCCTAAAATCAAACACAGTGTCGATTGATAGTAAACAATGTATGACAGACACGTTGCCCTCCAATTTTATTGTCAGTATTTATATTACATAATTTAGGACGTTATGATTCAGCACAACTTGGTGCAGGGACAAAGTATCTTGTTTTCCACTATAGGTTGTACCACTTTGACTTTGATGGGATTTTTTTTTAATGATCATGATAGTATCAGTGCTTGCAACCTCTAAAAACACAACAGAGCGGTGGACGCAGTGGAAGTAGGCTTTAATTAATTAAGTGATACGGATGTGTGCAACAGCAAGGAGACCAACTTTATCTCTTCTGTAGTATGTCCTGTTCCCTTTCTGTTTTCCAGTCAGTGTTTAGCAGTGCCTTTACATCACCATTCAGCAAAACTCGTGTGGAGCCTTGACTGACGTGATGTCTTTCAGGCATAATAATGTTAACTAGAACATTTCAGTAAATTTTGATATGGGCATGCCCTACTTCTGCCCATTCATCCCCTCTCGCTGCTTTGGTTTGGGGCTGTAGTGGTTGTGTTCGGGGTGGTTCTATGTCAGTTTGAGGTGTTTACAGTTGTATTGCATTCATTCCTGTGCTCCCCGCAAGGGGTGTGGTTTAGGGTTGTTAATAAACCACAGCCCCTGCTTCAGGGTTGTGTGGTTTAGGGTGATTAATAATGGCCAAGAAGTAGTTTAGGGTTTTTAATAAACCATTAAAGGTTGTTAATAAACCTTTGGGGATGGGGCCAGTTGGCAGGCATTTTTACTTAAAATTTATGTAAATCACAGCTTCATGAAATTTGAATATGTTGTAGTCCACAGCGGGGCGAGTTTTCAAACATTTAAATCATGTCCCTACGATAACCCGTTGCCTAGCAACAAGCATCCAAAGTCAAATGGACATTTCTTTTTTTTATTGAAAGTTTAATATCTCAAAATCTGTAATAATTGGCATAATGAGGTTGAAAGATCTTTTGGTCCGAAGCGAACCGGGTCTGGGAACATTTGAATGATGACTCTACGATGAAGTTCGGCCAACCAGTAAGCGTCCAAATTTTCACCTTTTTTTCACCTTTTTAGCGTTGCCACGTTAACGCTTTTGCGTGGGTGCACGTTGCGGTTCGGGACGCATTAACGGACTAAATAAACGTGCAGAATAATAAGAATAAGAAAAGGGAAACCTTTTCTGTATACTAATATATCGCCTTCATTTTCATGTTTTTCCTTGTATTTTTGGGCGTGTTTTATTTTTTGGGGATTTTTTTCTTCCATATCAGAGCGGGGTCATGCTGTACACCCGCTGGTGCGCAACAGGATTTTTGCGACTTTAGCTTGTTAGCAAAATGTTAGCAACATTGCCCTTTGGGCCATTTTGGACAATTTATTGTAATATGGTCATGCCACTACTTGGCATGCCCATAATAACTCATTTTATTTGAAGAATAGTTGCAATCATAAGTTGTAGTTAAAATACATTAGGAGTTAAAAAGGTAATTGAATAAGTTGAGTTTAAAATGGTTGTAGTTTGGATATTCACACTGTAGAGAGCACATGCTTGTCTAAATAGTGATACATCTTGTTTTCTGTATTGCAGATTTCACTCTGTCTTTGTAAGAAGATATCAAATTTACATTGAAGAGCCTGTAAAGCTTACAACTGAAGTCATCTTTTTTGCAGAGAAGAGTTTAGCTGGTTGAATAATTGCAGCTGCCACACTGCAATGAACCAAACACAGACATACAAAAAAAAGTATCAGTTACATGGATTATTCTTAAAATGGAAGAAAATATAAATGAAGTAGATTTTTATATCTCACATGATAATAAACAGCCAGACAAGTGTGCGCTGAATTGTTCCCCCTGTGGTTTTTTTTATGTCTAGTGTCTCTCCTTCGACAGAGTGGCGGTATGAGTCTGGTAATGAATTCGTGCTGAGCTGAGGGTGTTGCACTGTAATTATGTTCATCACAGCTGCTCCGATCATACTGTATATTGATGATTAAATTGTGTAGAAAACCCCCTGTTGGTTTGAGATTGTGATGTCTACCCTTATCCAATTACACTTTGGCTAAATTAATATTTTTCTCATTTGGAGTTGAGTCAACCTCTCGTAATTATAACAGTGTATTTGGCACTAAAATCCATTAGCTTAATTAATTGATGATTGCAAAGGGTCACATGTTAATTTAGAGTGAGAGCTCTGTTTTTGGAGAGCTGTACTTCATGCTCAACGTGACTTCTGACGATTCCCGACTTCTGCTGCTGAGGCTCAGTACGCAGCAAATTTAAGTGTTGTGAAGAAGCTACACGGAGGCAGGACAAGTCCAAAGAACCTTTATGATAACAAAAGATGCTGCATCAGAAACATAACCAGATAAACAAAAAAGAGGAGAACTCAAGGAGATTCAGAAGAAAACAGACTGACAAATCAGAAAGGAAGGGATGAGACGAAAAGGTAAAACTTATACTGATAAACATTCATGGGAAAATGAGGCTTAGGTGTCGACAATGTCTACACCTGTATGTCAAGGAGGGACCAAGGGAGTCACGCCAGAGGAAGTCCTTTCACAATAAAACTGGAAACCTTAACACAAGGGTCCTAAAGGAAAAGATAGCAAGGCTAAAACTCCAGTCAAGCTCAAGCAAAATCCCAAGACCGTGACGTTAGGGAGTCTCAAGATTATTGAGTAAAAGGTTCAAATAGAACACGGATCCTTTTTGATTTCAGATGTTGATCTTTCTGCAGTAAGATCTGAGAAATCAAACAGGACAGAGTAGAAAGAAATGTAACCTATCTGCTTTAAACCTCAGGACAGCTTAACGTACAGTACTTGGTGGGTTAGCCTAAATGATCGGGGTAACCTCCACTTTCAGCATAAATGAAAGTACAAAGATGTTTCAAATATGCACTCAGTTTGCAACTTTAAATGTGACCTTTACATTTGTCTGAAAATATTGGACTTAGTCAGTAGTCGTATTGACTTTTATCTTTCTTTAGTCTTTATTTAATGTGTTTAATATGTTCAGGATAGAGACATTCGCCCATACATGAGGACTGTCCTGTTTTCTTATTGTAAAGCAGTGGATCTCTCATCATTGGTTGTCTTTTTTATTGTGGGTCGGACAAATTAGAGGAGTCTGGATCTGCGGTTTTACCTTTAAGCTGTGTGTTCCCACCCACATTGATGTTGACACACTTTTCTATACGTATGGTTTGTGTTGCTGAAGCCGTTGGTTTTATATCCTCTTGCAGTAGTAGGTGGTGCTAAAATTCCGTCTTGGGTTGTTTGGAGTGGAGCGATGCGTGACAAATCTCTGCTTCACTATCTCAATTTACAGGAGGCGCGCAGTAATAAGTCAGACAGCCGTGCACACAGTCTTTTGCACTTGGCTTTGATTTTTATGTATTTATTGCAATTTTCTTTTCTTTTTGGGCAGATTTTCTTCTAATAGGGAAAATGGGAACGATGGTTGAGAGGATAATAATTAAGCATGACAGAGTATATGATCAAGACCGAACGGGGATGGTCTGAAAATAAAAAGGTTATGAACTCCTTTTCATACGTAGTGCCGTAGAGAACATACAAGCATCTCAAGTATCTTGTTCCTCAGGCAAAATGTAGACACTATCTTTTATTGTAACTTTCCAGGTCCCAAAGGTCACTTGAAGAGGTCATAAATCAACTTCGGACATTGTTTCCTTTAAGTATTACAGAAAATGCCATTTATTAGCGATGATATTGGGGTATCGCTGTCAGAGAACACATTTTGGATAAGTATTTGTTTGAATGATGTTTTGTGATATACATTAAAAACCATGTGTTAAATATTGACCTTGATGCATAGCTGCTGACGTTTAACTGAGAACAGTAAAAGGCACAGAAAGCTCAGCTCTCGACAACGCTTACTGAAATGTTAGAGGAAGTCATTCTGAACACAAACATTAGCTAGCCATGTCCAGTACACAATGAGGAGCTGTGTCCTTTAAAGGCTGCATTTGAAGGGCAATTACATCAAAGAGGCTTGAACTGGGGCATCCCATTACAAAGACTTCTCCAAATGTGTTTTCCAACTGCATCTTATCTTTACAGGGTGTGGAAGCTGCATGCAATGGATCCTCTGCAGCACACCTCTATCCTAACACTCACTGGAGAGCAGGCATTTGGATTACATTTGCTGGACACGGACGGCTCATTTCGCCAACACTCAGTTCAGACTTTGTGGTCGTATATGTTCACAACTTACAGGCTGCACCGCTGACAGATGCAGAACCTGAATTGGGATGTAGCTTTTCATTGCAGAGCAGGTTATTCTTAACTTGCATGCAGGAAATCTGGAACACAATTAAAAAGCAATAAGACTACAGCAATTAAAAAGCAATTAGACTACAGCTAAAAGGAATTGTACCGTAAACTTTTATTCTAACAAGCACTTTTCCTAACAGTTTTTCTAACAAATACAACTACGTACGGTAGATGAGTCCGATTATTTTGTGCCATGTTGTTTTGTAATAGCTTAATCTTTATTTTTGTATCTTAACATCAATGTATGCAGTATACATTGGTTATTTATGTCCTGTTTTGTTCTGTAGAGCTTATTCCCTTGTGCATTATGCTTAGTTTTACATCTATTCTTGCATCCCGCCACATTTCAGTTGCTGACAGTTTTTAATCATTATTCTCCTCTGTATTCATACACTTTGGTTTCCTTTGTTGTGTGCCAGATCCTTGGCAGTATTGGAAACCATACAGTATACTGCACATTTAAAGTAGTATATGTGAAAGAAAAAAATTAAAACATTAGATATGATGTGGTAATATGGGTTTTCATGACCTGACAGAGAACTGGGCTGGGATAGTTGCAGACTCCAGCCTCTAAGGAGATGACATGTTTCCAAGACCATGTTTTGCATGATATATTTTACAGTAACATGCGACAGAATTGTAAGTCCTAGAAGTGTAAGAACAGACATATCAGTTGGAGATGATCTTTTTCCTGTAATTCTGCCACTGGCTGTACCCTTGGCTGCATGACTTCCCTTGCAATGTCTCAATCAGAGAATAAACCTGATTAAATGTGATTTTGAGTCAAGTTCTTATTTTCGGTCTTGCCTTTTTAGACTAGAGAACATATTTCCACAACAGTGTACAGTATGAAAGTGACTTTGCTGTAGGGCTGGGCGATATATCGAGATTTTAATATATATCGATATATTTTCAAATGCGATATGGTACGAGACAATATCGTTGATATCGATTTAAAAAAAAAAAAAAAGATTTTCTTTTTTTTTTTTACATTTTTTTAATGATTTTGATATAGCTTACTTTGTGACAAATTGACTTGAATGTTTTATTTGAGATTTGCACAAATGTTTTGTTATTTGCACAACTGTCAACCTCAGTGGAAAAGTCTGCCTGTTATTGTCTACATTGTATTAATTGCACAGTGTATTTTAATTTAATTGTTATCCAGGAAAGGGATATTTGTTTTATTTTATTCAAGAAGCATTTTTATTCTATATATGCAGGCAGTTTATTTTTATTTCATTTGTTTTATACATTTTGATATTGTGCAGACCTCTGTTAATAAAGGTGTGACATTTGGCACGAGGCTTTGTATTAAAACGGACTGTTTTTTTAAGGGTTTGCCTCAGAAAAAAATGAAGCTAACAGAGATGCTATGTCATAATGCTTTGGGGGAAACCCCAATTATGTCACAGAAAAAATATGGATATATCGAGTATCGCCATTTAGCTAGAAAATATCGAGATATGACTTTTGGTCCATATCGCCCAGCCCTACTTTGCTGTAGCACAATCAGAAGCCCGCTGTGATCACGATCAGTTCAGGAAGCAGCACACCATCTTGCTACTTCTTCCTGTGGGTTGTTTCACAGTCAGATGTTTGTAATCTTTTTTCTTTGTCTTGGTTTCCACACCATGTCAGGACCCGTTTCCTTCAGTTCCAGGTTTCAGTCATCTACCACACAAGAGCTGTTTGGTTTGTCTTTTTGTGAGTTGCACATAAAGAGTTGCCTCCCTCTGATTATCAAGTCACATCGAAGCATTTAACATGAACAATTTTTGTCTTGGATGACAGCAGTTAAAAGTGTATTACATTTTGGCATATAAGCAGTTGTACAAGTCACTACCAAGCCAGGTATTCCAGGGGCCTGATGAATGGCAGAATTTTCAATGATGGTAAACTTCTGTATTGAAGCAACTGCATAACACATGTCAGATGGTCAAACACTGGCTAAAAGAAAAAAAAAAGGAGCACGCACTAACCTTTCATCCTCGATGGAGCTTATAGTTGACTTGTAGAGTGGCGTGGTTGATGATACATAGTGCTGGTTATCTGCTACGTATTTTGGTTTACTACAATTTTGTTTTATGTTTATCATTTAATTCAAATATTAATTTGAATGTGCTGCATTACATCAATATCTTTTTTTTATTGTGTTGATTATTGTTCTAAAAGCTCAACTAGGGCCAAGAGTTGAAAATGTAATTTCTTTCTTTGCATTGAAACTATGTTCAATGTATTGTCGCTATTTGAATACATTCTATTCCAATGTTGTGAGGTATTGCTACTATCATGGCCTGGATCTGGTGAAGCTCAGTTCCTGTCAGACTCACAACACCAGGATCATATTTTTGCAGAGATCAGTGTTCTGTAACCTTCTATAGACTTCATTAAGAAATAAGAAAGTGATGGAAGATTAAACGTTTTCTGGAAGAGCAAAGGGAGTTAAAGGTCCTGCATGTTGGATTTATTGGCAAATTGACCTTTGTCCACACCCTCATCCTTTTTTGCAATCCAGTGTTTGACGAATTTTCAGACGGAGCATAAATTATAACAGAGATGATGTTGAAGATGATGATAGTGACAAAAGCTGTTCTAAGCCAAAAAGATTAGAAAAAAAGGGGCTTCTTATGATAAATTGCCTTTTTTTTTCTTCCAATTCTCAGATTGCAAACGTTGTGTTAAAGAGGGTTGAGCTGAACTTATGTAGAAGAAAAAGAGTGAATCGACATTGTTTCCAGAGATAAAAGTTGGGCCAGAGCTCAGATTCTGTCAGTACACACAGCCGTCATGCTCCCAGCACGATACATCACTGAGTCATCAGATATCAGCGGCCTTTTTTTATATATTCTTGGTCTTTAACGGTTCAGTTTCAGAGTGAGATGAAAGTGCAGACTTTTCAGAAAAGTGTCAAAATAAACCTTCCTCTAACTATGGAAAGTGGTCTGAGATACTGTAAGACTTATTTTCGTTCCCTGGCTGAGGATGTTGTTGCTTGTGCTTCACAATTTAGGGTGATTAATCATTCATTTGCAGCATCTGTGCAGCCATGCTAAAACAGGGAGCGGGTCCACCACTGTCACGAGCTGATAGAGCTCTCAGACTCCTCTCATTTATGTTGTTAGTCTTTCAGAATCTGAACGGGAAACAAAGCTGCTCTCAACTGATTACATGACCTGGGAGGAGAGGAGCGCCGCTGATTTATTTATGTCTCTCTCCTGTCTGGGCCGTTTCTCTGCACACACCTTCCTGCAAGAAATGTTTTCGACTGTCAGCGTGACTTTGACCTCTGGGGTGCCGGAGACCACGGAGCAGAAAGGCAGCAGCTCAGAAACTGGCTTTCTTCTTGTTCTGAGTTAATCCCAGAACTGTGGAGATGCTTGTCAGCTGTACTTCTGCTCCGTCTGTGCTTGTAGCACAAACAGACATCTTCCGTATCTGAGCTGTAGTGACTGTAGTTTTCTATATGCGAGTGGTGAAAATGAAGAGGATATTTTCTCTTGTGTTTATGTTGAAAAGCTAAACACTCCTTGAACACATTTGTGCATTTGTCAGAATAAAAATGTCCTTTTTTAGTAATTTTATCATAATTTTTTAATTATTTGAATTTAAAAATTTGAAAGATTTGACTGGCTACAGTATGGAGACTGTTCGTGTTATTGATTGCATTCACTTTAGCTTTTCAGGCATCTTCAGTGCTTGTAATGTAGTTAAAAATGGTCTGAATAAATTCCAGGTTTAAGACCATATAAGGTTTTGGACTGTGACCTGAGTCTTAATAATGAAGACTTAACTGTCTTGATAATCAAGTCAAAATCTATCCGACTTTTTTTGTTCACCTGGGATGAGCATCTTGGTGTGCGTCTTTTGGAGAGGCCCTAACAGATGTATTTGAATTCCTGACTTTACACCCTGAAATACAGGATGAAACCTGTGTCCATGACACCGCCACTGCTTGTTGTGATGTGTCTATGCGCATCTCTGTAGCACCTAGCTCTTCATTTCTCATTCCTTTATCCCTATAATAAAGTTGTTTCTGTTCTGATTTGAAATACTTGCCAACTCTGGCAAAAATTACCTAAATTATATCTGCAAGTATTTACATTTATGCATCATATAACACAGACAACCTTAAGATGCTTTTCAGTCATTGTCATGTGAAAGAGCAGGACGTTAAGGGTGTTTCATTTAGGGTCTTTGGAATTAGAAAAAAAAACATTACCAACGGAGCACTTGGAAATATCACTAAACCGTTTATTTCATTGTATGTCCGTCCACACACACACACACACACACACACACACACACACACACACACACACACACACACACACACACACACACACACACACACACACACACACACACACACATATTTACATTTGAAAACAGCATTTGGGGTCCCAGATAGCTCAGTGGGTTGAGCGGGAGCCCTCTTTTTAGAGGCTATAGCCCTTGTGCAGGTGGTGCAGGTTCGACTCTGTACTGTGTATCTTCCCTGTCCCTCTACCCCAGCTCCCTGTCTAGCCACTTTCAAAAATAAAAGCCACCAGAGCACCAAAACAACATAACCTTAAATACAGTGGGAGTGGCGCTCCTGTAGATGTGCACTCACATTGACTACGTTTACATGCATCAATAACCCTTTTCTAACCGGAATATTAGCAATGACCCGGTTGCACACGGCCATGTAAACACCAATAACCCCTTTGAATAACCGGAATTTGCTCATATTCCGGTTTTTAAAAACCCGAATATGAGCCCTGGATTACTCCTTTTTCTAATCCGAATATTTGGTCATGTATACACCTAACGGGATATCCCCATCAAAAGGAACATGAATTTGTTTTCTGCGCATGCTCTTTTCGCAAGGAATCCTGGTCTTTTGAGTCCAGGAAGTTCTTATAAACATGGCGAAACGCAAGACCAGGAGGAGACTAATCACTTCATAAATGTAATGAAGGATATGAACATTTTGGCATTTGTAGACGGTAGAAAGTACCGGGATAGCGAGATTTACAAAAAGGTGAGCGAAAAGTTGCGCGAAGCAGGATTTGTACGAACGCCAGACCAGATCAAGCAACGCTGGAAGACGCTGAAAAAGGCGACTTCTACTGGGCTGTTCATTATCCACCGTGCTGCTGTTATTGTTGTTCTGGATTTGGATACAGGAAGAAGAAGCGGAAATGACAGGAATTGCGTCATGCCGTTCTCCATGCGTCGCTGGTTGATGGAGATATCCCAAATGATTAATTACATTACATGTACAGTATATAGGGATAACCCTGTTTGCTCACGCATGTAAACAGATTATTATGTTTAAGTAACCGGAATATTGACCCTAACCCGAATTTTGACTGCATGTAAACGTAGTCATTGCCTCCTCTGCCCAGTATTGTCTGTAGACCTGCTCCTACGGTACGGTTTGCAGTTTGGATGACCTTCCTCCTCCACGCTGTGCCCATCCTGGTGTTGTTAGTTTACACTTATGTCTCATATTGCAGACTTTGTGCTCGCAGTTTGATCCATTAGGGGGGGGAAGGGTTGTGTTCGTCTGCACACACACTTTCAGGAGATATAAATAACACATAGTGTGGAAACACCTTGAAAAATCACATTTAATGGTTTTGACAGCATGACATGATTATTAGGGGTGGGTTAAAAATATCGATATATCGATATTTCATTGATATAAATGTGTAGGAACGATTATCGATACATAAATCCAAGTATCGATTTAAAAAAATAAATAAATAAATACAAATTTTTTTTAAATCCCGATTTTTTTCCCCCCATTTTATCACCCAGTGCTCCTTCCTAAGTTAGTCCTGGGCATTGCTCCCTCTAACAGCACCGGGAGGCCCTGCACTGAGCTCAAGTCTCCTCCTTAACCTGAGGAGTGAGCAGGCTGCTTCTTTTCAGGGTGGGGCTTCTCTGGCCGGACGTAGCGATGGAAGGATCACGTTATTCCGTTATTGTAACTAGAATATCTATATCGAATCGTATCGGAAATCGTATCGTCTTGGGACCTAGTGTATCGGAATCGTATCGTATCGGGAGGTCAGTGATGATACCCAGCTCTAATGATTATATAATGTGATACCTGTAACCAACCCGTGACCGAGGTCCGGTTTGAACCAACGATAAAACTGACCGCAGTAAAGGCCACTTACACTCCTGGGATGACAGCATTAATGCAGTAACTGAGATTTTAAAACAAAAAAATGTGATTCATGTCATTGGTCAAATGCTCAACATCCCATATTATCAATTTTACATCGTGCAAGAAATCATGGACGTGCCAATCAAACTTTGAAAATCCACTGTGCGCGTGCGCAGAACCACAAAGTAGCAAGGATTGGCAGAACACCGGCTTGATATGGCTTCATGATGTCACAGAAATCCTAATGGCTGCACTGAGTGACATATTTCCAGAGTTAGGCATCCTAAAAACATAAAAAATTACAACTAAACAATTAATATGTGATCAAAGTGTTTTTCGGCTTTAATTTAAAATGTTTTCCAAACATTTGGCATTTTCTCATAAAGGAATTACAGCTATTTTAAGCAAAGTACCTCCATTTTTAGGAGCTCTCAGATCGATTTCAAAGATTTGAAATTGAGTTTGATTAGCAGTCAAATGTAAAAAAGGCAAACTGTCACGGTTTGGTTTAAGTTCTTGTTTTATTTTGAAACCCGTGTCTTTGTGTTTCAGTTATGTCTTGACTTCCTTTGTTCACATGTGCCCTGATTGTCTGCACCTGTGTCTCGTTAACCCGTGTGTATATCTGGTCTTCTGGTCCGTACTGTTTCCTCCCTCGATGGTCCCTCTAAGGCTTTTTTGGTTTTGGTTCGTGTGTTTCCTTTTGTCAACCATGGTAAGCAGTGCTTTTCTTTGATTTAACTACAATAAATCACTATTTGTGGAACTCCTGGTCTCCTGCACAATTGTGACACATACATTAACTCTTAAAGATCTCTAGGTTCACTAGAAAAAGCACCCTAGAGACAACTTGTATTGTAATGGATGCTATGAAATTGAATTGAATTAAACTCCACATTATTATTTTTTTCCACCATGAAAAACCAGCTGCCTCCCCGGCAAAACAAAGCTTTTGATAACACAAGTTAAAAGTTCTTCTGATATACTGTTTTTCCATTAGTGAGGATTGTTCATATTCTGATTTGTATTATTTACAGTTTCTGTAGCCGCAGGGTGAAAAACTGTTTATTGAAAGTAGCCCCAACCCACAGAAGTTATCATTTATTTACTGATGACCATAAGATAAAGTGGGGAAAAAAACAGACTCAGCTTTCTGCATACACTACCTGCAATATTTAATATATTTCACTGGAGTTATTTATCATGAATGTTGTTGGGGCCGGAACCTGGAAGACGCCTCTCGTGGAGCAGCTGGAAGTTTGCAGGACTTGATTAAGCTTGTTGAATTCTCTCCTCTGTTGGACACTCTCTCTGTTAGTGAAGAAGTCTCCGTGGTGATTCGTGTACAAATTACACTAAACCACAACGAACTGAAAAGATCCTTTCTTTCTGAACATTTACTTTGAGTTTTTGGGGTAAAGTTAGAACGACTTTGCTCTAATGAGTGCACGGCCCGTGTTCTCATCAGCCTCGATGAAGACGTGCCTGAGAATGAGTTGAGCCGTGCAGCTTTCAAACATGAAACTTGAGCCCCTGATGGAGTTGAATTAGTAATAGAAAGCAGAGCTCGCCCAACTGTTGAAAGTAAGTCTTTTTGTTTCCCCCATGAATTTTGCTTTTCAATCCGCACAGCCCAAAGTTCATTCGTGTATTGTAATGAATATTCAGGAGGAGCTTTCAGCGGGGTCCCTTGTTATCGTTAAACATCATTTTAGCTTTGTGCCTGAAGTCTTAGTGGGATGTTTGGCATCAAATGCTTTTTCTGACTCATTGCTTACAAAAGCAGCTCAGCAATCTGTCAGCCTAAATGCTTGAGGTAATAAAATATTGATTAACAGCAATGAAAGTATGAAATGAGGTTATTGTTTACTTTTCTCTGTTACATCTCTGATGATTTTCCTCAGATCCCCGCGGACCGACAAAGTAAGGTCGGATGATAGTGACAACATGAATTTGGATGTTCCGTTTTTCCAGGTGCCTTACCAGGTCTGCTTGTGTGTCTTTTTCCAGATGAAGTCAACAGAGGCAGACCAAGGGCTTTTCACAGACAGCTACTGCAAAGTGTGCAGTGCTCAGCTCATCTCTGAGTCCCAGAGGGTCGCTCATTATGAGGTAAGGACACCCCCGAACATTAAATCACCGGCGTCCGAGTCACTGCTCTGCTTTTGTGAAGTTCATAAAATCTCCGATGATACTGTTTTGGCTCTGCCTCCGGAGTCTCTGGGCTGATCGATAGACCCGAGCCCCCACACCTGTCAGGGAACACACCAGCGTTTACTTATTATATTTATTCATTCACCTCAGCTGAGATTGGCCCTGCAGGAGAAAATTGAACTTTGGCTGAACTGTGCCCCCCGTCATACTGTAAATGGTGTTACTATATTTGAGAGTGTAATTAGAGCAAACAAGCACTGATTAGCTACAAATCCTTTTCAGTCACGTTGGTGCCAGGCTTTCAGATCTCTCACCTTGGAATGCAAATTGAGGAACTATTTTTCACTGCCACCAAACAACTAATCCGGCAGGAGGAGCAGCCAAAAGATGTGTTGTCACCTACAGATTTAAGAGATGTATTATCAGTAATACATTATGTTTTGTCAGATGCTGTGATGTTGTTATATTTCAGTTCAATTCAACAATATTCTAATGATCCAGAAGAGAAATTATATTTTATAGTACCGATCAGTCAGTAATATCATTTGGTTAAATAGTTACTGTAGCTGGTACTAAGTGTAGCCAGCATGGACCTACTGCAGCGGCCTTTGTTGTGACGCTGTTGTTACTGTCTCGTGAAGAGGATGCTCAGCATTGTTCATTATGTTTGTTTTATGAAGCATCTTTTGCAAAATCTGCTCCGGAAGCTCTTCTCTGTCCCTTGTTGTAGACGGCATCAGTGTTGGGTCTGTTGTCCAGGGGAACCTGAGGACATTTATGGCGCTTTTCCACTAGTACCTACTCAGCCCGACTCGCCTCGGGACAGCTTCTTCACTCCTCGTCCCGGCTCCACCCGCTTTGTCCTCGTTTGTTTTTCCACAGCCAGGGGAGAAGTGGGCAGGTTGGGGTGAAGCTGCTGTGACATACTCGATTGCGCAAGCCCTTTGTTTGTGTCGGCGCTGATGGGAAATCAGCTGGAGCCGCGAGCGGCTGAGAGTAAAACAGAGCTCCTGTGGATCTGATCGTTCCTTATCGCCCGTCTACATCCCTTTTTTAATTCTCTCGTCAGCCACCAGGTTTATGAACATCTGCACCTCAGAGTTGGATCACCAAACAGACGTTTGCGCTGTATAATAAAATCGCCCGCGAGCCGCGAGTCGCTCTCGTGCTGACTCCCGCTTCCTGATTCAAACATGTGACGGCCCCCCGACCAATCAGTGGCCTGTAGTGTGATGACGTCAGATCCAGGGCCGGCTCAGCACGCTTAGAACCTCGGCAGCCTCGGTACAGAAAAAGTATCTGCTTGGCACGGCTCCACCCGCCTCGGCCCGTAGTGGAAAAGCGCAAGACGGGGGCGTGGCGGGTAGAAGCGCGCTGAGTAGGTACTAGTGGAAAAGGGCCATTATACTCCTCCACCACCTCTGCTTCTTCTGTTGTCATGGAAATGCTGTTTGACCTATTCCTGCTCATTTGAACTTTGGTTAACAATATGTGTAAAAAATAAATAAATATATAATGGATTAACATATTACAGACATAACATTTTGCTATGGATAACGTTAATTAAATTAAATGCCATTAAGCGTGTAACATTTTGCTAACATGTTGCATTGACTGACTTCAAATGACATTGGTGCCAATATTGATTAATTGTTGGTTCTGGTTGAAAATACAGCATTCAGTCGGATCACTTAACTTTTGCTCCTCCATTACAGTATAATTGCATTTTTTTTTAAAGAAAAGAAAAAAGCCTTACGTTTGTGCGGGCCACATTCGCGGTATTGTCGTAGGTTGGGTGGAGTAAAAGAGACGGAGGATGGATAATTGTGCTGTGATCTGGGTCAGTGATGTCACAGAAAGGCCTATCTGACCTGAATCCGAGTGCTGTTGTTCGACCTCTGTGCTAGTCATGGTTTGTCCCTAACTGACACCCTGCTCAAGCATGAGGGTGTCCAAAAGTGCATGTGGCACCAGGACACTAGGACATAGTTCGATGATTGATTTTATTTTTATTTTTTTATTTTGTATCATTGTTTTTTTGGCCATGTGTTCTGGACGCATGGGTTAAGAGAGGAGCTGATCCGTCACCTGATCACTACCTGGTGGTAAGTGGTACGAGATGGGAGATTGGGGGGGGGGCTGCACAGGAACAAGTCAGATCTCGGACCTTCAAAGTGGATAACTGGGTATCCACTTCAGGAGCCTTAATATTAGGCATAGAATATTTGCAGAAGTTTTCTCCAAGGTAGTGCCACTGTTCACCTTGAGTATCCAAAGTGGCCAAGGGTATCCAGGAAGAGATGAAAACAGTGACATTTAAGCTTTCAAGTACCTTTGTTCTTTTTTTATTATTATTTTGTGTAAAGATTGCCGTGTAAAGGTTTGCTCTTGTTCAGATGTACAACGGTAAGGTGAACAGAACTGACCCGAAAATTCAAGGCGGTCAGATTTGTTTGAAACTTGTCACAATCAAAGGTTTCCTAGAAAAGCATATCGTCTCCCAAATGTCCGCCTCCAAACATTCATTTTAGAGTTATGAGCTTTTCCACACTGTTCACGTGTTCCCAAATTTTGGCCCAATGTTATGGTATATCGACGTGGACACTGATGGACCCTGTGTGCACATGTTAGTGGGAGGAACTAGTGGAGGCGGCCAGGGATAGGGAGGTCTGGGTGGCTCAGCTTGAGCTGCTGCCCCTGCGATTCAATTTTGGATAAGTGAAAATAATTTTGTTATTTTAAACAAAAAAAGAGAAAAAAGGATAAGTGGAAATTAACTGATAGATGGAATTATGTATCATAAATAAATACAAATAATAAATTAACTTGAGCTTTAATTTGTTTTCCAGGGGCTTCTTTAATGTGTTTTTTTAAAAAGCTTTCAACATTTTTCTGACTGGATGAAATAAACGTTTTACTTTTATCCCAACAAACCTCTGCAGCTGGTGAGGGCTTCACTCATGATCTGAGCAGTCACC
Source organism: Cololabis saira (assembly GCF_033807715.1). Taxonomy (NCBI): domain Eukaryota; kingdom Metazoa; phylum Chordata; class Actinopteri; order Beloniformes; family Belonidae; genus Cololabis; species Cololabis saira. Next base: position 12,386,981 of record NC_084595.1, on the reverse strand, counting down.
TAATGGACAGATGGACCGAAGCAGCAGCTGGTTTCTTTCCTCCTTTCTGAACATCGTCTGGCGGTGAACTGCCCTCTCCCTGCTGATGCTCTCACTCACTGTCACTTCATGTTGAGTCACCGCAGGCCTGCAGAACCAGCGCACAATCACGTGATCGTCATGGTCCACTTGGAATTATGGCGCTTTTCCACCAGTACCTACTCAGCCTGACTCGACTTGCTTCGACTCGATTTTGCGCCTTCCCACCAGGTGTCTAATGTCCATCCATCGTCCGTCGCTTATCCGTTCCCGGGTCGGGCAGAGATGCCCAGACTTCCTTCACCCCAGACACTTCCTCCAGCTCTTCCGAGGGGAGTCCGAGGCGTTCCCAGGCCAGCCGAGAGACATAGTCCCTCCAGCGTGTCCTGGGTCTTCCCCGGGGTGTCTTCCCGGTGGGACATGCCTGGAACACCTCCCTAGGGAGGCGTCAGGGAGGATCTGGTACAGATGCCCAAGTCACCTCAGCTGACTCCTCTCAATGTGAAGGAGCAGCGGCTCGACTCCGAGCTCCTCCCGGGTGACCGAACTCCTCACCCTATCTCTAAGGGAGCGTCCAGCCACCCTGCGGAGGAAACTCATCTCTAAGGGAGCGTCCAGCCACCCTGCGGAGGAAACTCATCTCGGCCGCTTGTATCCGCGATCTTGTCCTTTCGTTCACTACCCAAAGTACATGACCATAGGTGAGGGTAGGTGCGTAGATTGACCGGTAAATCGAGAGCTTCGCCTTTTCGACTCAGCTCCTTCTTCACCACGACGGTCCAGTACATCGACCGCATAACTGCGTACGCTGCACCGATCCGCCTGTCAATCTCACGCTCCATCGTTTCCTCACTCGTGAACAAGACCCCGAGATACTTGAACTCCTCCACCTGAGGCAGGACTTCTCCACCCACCCGGAGAAGGCACGCCACCCTTTCCCGGTGGAGAACCATGGCCTCGGTCTTGGAGGTGCTGATTCTCATCCCAGCCGCATCGCACTCGGCCGCAAACCGCCCCAGCACATGCTGAAGGTCCCGGTCCGATGAAGCCAACAGGACAACGTCATCCACAAAAAGCAGAGACGAAATCCTGTGGTTCCCAAACCGGATCCCCTCCGGGTCTAATGTGCCGAGTATATAGATACTTTTCTGTGTCTATTTTGCCGAGGTTCTAAGCGGCTGAGTCACCTGTATCTGACGTCATCACACACCAGGCCGCCAATTTGTTGGGGGGCTGGGAGTCAGACGTCTGAGTCAGGAGGCGGAATTCAGTGAAAGAGCGACTCTGACGGCGGCTTCTTGTTCATTTTATTCAGGCAACGGCAGCAGAAGGCTGTTTGGTGATCCAACTCTGAGGTGCAGATGTTCATAAACCTGGTGGCTGAGGAGAGAATTAAAAAGGGATCTAGATGGGCGATAAGGAACGGCCAGATCTACCAGGAGCTCTGTCACTTCATAGCTGCTCGCGGCTACCAACGGACCTTTCAGCAGCGCTGAGACAAACTAAAAAACATTAAAAAGCGTTGCCGCTTGAAGCTTCTCTCACTCTAATTTTTTAACTTGGTATCGAACACAAGCCACAGATCCAGCAGCACATATATCATCTCCTTCATGTTCTACATCTTTAGTGTTGTCTTCTTCGTTTAGATCACACATTCAAATACTTCACAGAGGCTTCACTCCAACCTCCTACTTCTGCT